>NC_072731.1:177136881-177495132 GCF_026930045.1 Uloborus diversus
AGGACCTAAAAATATATTGCAGCAGGTTTCCTGAAATCTGACACCGATGCTAGTCTACGCATACAAAAAGAAATACATTGCCAACAGTATTTGTAATGACTAGGGAAACAATAAAAATGTGTGCTTACTTTTTCGGATGAAGTATAAAATATTGACTCAACGGACAAAAGAGATATGATAGTTAATATCTCATCCCTGGAAAAAAAAAATTGATATATTAAACATTGGAAAAAATTAAAAAAAAACCTAACATTACAAACAAATCATGTTTCCTTTGGGCATAATGATATTCCTCTCTCCCTCGTCATGTTTTAGAAACTTTTCATTGTATGCCCTTTTTTTTTCTTTGTTGAAAACAGTAATTTAATTTCAGAAATAGAAACACAATGATATGTTTCAAAACTTTGAACCAGCTTCAACAAACATAAGATAAATGAATCACATCAAGTGTAAATTGACAAGCAACATTGCATGAAATTATATCACTACATGCAACCACCTAAATGAAGCTGACCTGGCCGAATCAAAAACTGATTTGGCTAATTCGGTCCATAGCAATTAATGTTAAGAAATTCTTTTTTCGTAGTAGAGAATGTGGGGCAAAGTGAAATAGTTAATTCAACTTACTTTTTTCAAAATGAACAAGTTAGAAATTTGCTCTGAAAATTATGGTACATAAAGATACAACAATATATTTTATAAAATAGCTTGCATTGAAATATTATTATTTTTATTTTTGGCAGTAAATTTGTACCTCAAAAAAAAAAAAAAAAAAAGGTGGAAAAGAAAATATTTCTCTAACGAAGTATTTTCTATTCGATTATTAAAGATATTTTTGATCAAATAAATGAGTAGTTAAAAGAATACATGAATAAGAAATGAAACAATAAACAAACAAATAAATGGAAAAAGTAAATAAATCAGTTAATAAAAGAGTGAATAAATGAATAAATAAGGAAATTATTAAATGAAGGAATGTAAATGAAATAATAAATGAATACATAAATGATTTGATAAAAGATTGAATAATTAAATGAAATGAACTATTCACTTTGCCCTGCATGCACTTGACTAACTGTACAAATACAAATAAGCTTAAAATGAAACAAATAAATACTGCACTGAATATTATTAGGTCTCAATTAATATTTAAAACATTAGTAACAAAAACATTTAATAATTACAAAAATAATTTTTGACTTACAACAAAACATTACAATATGAGTATCAGTTTTTGAAAATTGCTTGTATTATTATATTATTAGATTTTCAGAGGTATTTTTTTCTTGACTAGAATGGACTACATGCAGTGTTGCCAGATTGGGGGAAATTTCCCCATTTTGGGGAAATCTGGTGCTCTCTGGGGAAATTTTGGGGAAATGGGTTTTGAGGGGAATTCTTTGGGGAAAATTTTTTTTCTTGGGGGAAAACCTGGGGAAAAAATTTTTTTGGGAGAAAAAAAAATTTCAATTAAATTTGCCTCTTGACATCTGGTAGTTACATTATTTGTATGAAACAGCGGTGGTTTAGCTTTGCTCAACTTTATGGAATTCGCATCTCGTATTATGTGGAATATTATGCTACGGAATTTGCATTAATAGTTCTGCGTGAGGTATTAGTTGATACGTGAAACAGGCAAAAAGAAGTGTGATGAAGAATGTTCTTAGATAAATATATACAAAAATTATGGTTTAAGTATACATACAGAAGCAGAGTAGTAAATGCGAGTAGAAAAAAAAATATTTGACTATTTCTGATCTCTCGGTCAGGCACTTGTATTTATGACTAGTGGCACCCGCATGGCTTTGCCTTCAGTAGAAAATTAAAAGGTATTTTGGTTTCCCTGTATATTTACAAATAATGCATGATGAATTTCTCGCCAATTGGCTTGCCCACGTTATGGTTCCACATTATGATAACTTGGTGATTTAGTCGTTCATCTTATGATAATTTTGCTCAGGAAAATGTTCTTAAAATTGGAATAGAAAAAGAACAAAATTAAATATTCGAAAAATCGCTTAAAGGTGCACACCCCCATGCTACAAACTGATTCTTTGCCAAATTTCATGAAAATCAGTCGAACGGTCTAGGTGCTATGCGCGTCACAGAGATCCTGACAGAGAGAGAGATCCGGAGCGAGAGACTTTCAGCTTTATTATTAGTTAGTAAAGATAAAAAAAAGATAAAGACAAAAAAAAAAAGCAAAAATGGGAAGAAAAAAAAAAGTTGGGGAATTTTATAAGAAAATTTGGCTATTTGGGGAAAAAAATTTATTCAAGAGACAAAAATATCAGAGGAAGTCGATTCATTTTATGAAAATATTAGTGGAAAAATAATTTTTGTATTTGCGGAATTTTTATAGAAAACATCGCTTTTTGGGGAAAAGTTGGAAGGGAATTGGGGAAATCTGGATTTGACCATCTGGCAACACTGACTACATGAGTTACTACATAGTTAAAATATTACTAGATAAGTGGCGCTTCAAGTAGAGTAAATATTTTACTATTTCACTTTGCCCTACATTCCCCTATAGAATACGCTGTCTTATGCACAATTATACCTTACATTAAAACTTTGTAAATTTTAAAGTTTGTGTGAGTTGAATCCTTTGAACCATAAGCCAATCAATAATCAAAAAGGTGTTCTGTTTTACTCGTGGAATTTGGTAGAAAAAATAAATATTTAGGAAATAATTACATGAAGAACAAAAGTTATGAAAACAATAGTGTCATTAGTTTTAATATATAATAGGGCAGATATGCCAGGTAATGGGCACATCATTGGACTGTTTTTTTTTTAAGTTATATTTTATTTAATACTTTTAAGTATCATATTTTAGTTTAGTTTAAAATCAGAACAAATGTAACCAAGTTCACAGTTTGATCAAGACAATTAATAATTACCAAGGATTATAAACTTTTATAAAAATCAATAAAAGCTAACTTTATTATTTATTTATTTATTTATTT
Organism: Uloborus diversus; assembly: GCF_026930045.1. NCBI lineage: Eukaryota > Metazoa > Arthropoda > Arachnida > Araneae > Uloboridae > Uloborus > Uloborus diversus. Next base: position 177,139,851 of record NC_072731.1, read on the forward strand.
ATTTTTGTACTAGTAGGATAGAAAGCCTATATAGTGTTTTTAAAAATATTAACCTTAAATTCAAGAGTTTTCCATTAAGAATATGTAAACACCAATTTAGTTTCAGAACATGTTTTTAATGTTCCAAATAATGCTTCATATTACTTATTTGCAAAAAAGAAAATAAAAATATCTATTTTTTTTGGTGCTACCGATGCAAGGAAAAATAATTATCTTAGTTGGTTTATATTAATTTTAAAAAATACAAAGAAAGCTGAAAATGTTGTGTGAAATTACAAATACTAAAACATATGGAATATCAGGTGATATAAATATCATGCATTCAATGAGAAAGCTCAATGTGTACAACAGGGGAAGCTGTGGCTTTTGCCACTTCAGCTAAATGGTGTTAGCTGCCATCAATAATAACAATATTTTGAACTTATAATTATCATTATTATAAAAATTAAAATACATGAGTATTGACACATAATCACTTTATTAATAGCTAAGTAGCTATTCATACATGAGTTACTGTTAATATTAACTTTAAAAACCATCAAGCAGTAATTGATATAAATCAAGTATGCTTTCTTTAATAAAAACAATTGAAGATTTGATAAACAACTTACGTGCATCTGTATGCGCTTGAGGTGATTATCATCTTAGAAAATACAGGATCTAATGGAAATTTCACCATTTTATTACCACATTCTGTTAACTAAAACAAAATAAAATTAGATTACTTAAAATGGTAAAAATCTAAAAATTTATCAGAAAGCAGAAAAAAAAATCAGTAGTTTAAATTAGTTAATCTGCAACAAATACATTGCAGATTTTCATATCTTAAAAACAAAAGTTGCATATAATATTATAACAACATTCAAGTTTGATGGACTAAATGTTTCATGTACATAAAATATCATCTAATAGTAAAGTTTAGAATAGTGGTTCAAAACACAAAATAACATGGAGGTGAACATATACACAGAATTGAATACTAAATTGCTCTTCTGCTGCATTGGTGAAAGATAAATATGCTTTGAAATAAAAATTTAATCTGTAGCATTTTAAATATTTAAACAATTATCTTTAAACATATTTTTAGACGGTGATAAAATACTGAATAAAAATAGTCATGCATAATAATTCTAAATATTTAACTGGGCTTGTTTAGGCCCACACAAGAAAAAAGGCCATGATTCTGAGATTTTCTGACACACTTTTTATCACAAACACAGAAACACAAAAGAAGAAGCAAAGAAAAACTTTAACACAATTTAATACATTTTAAAACTATAATAAACTTCAATTGCATTGTAAAATTTAAGAAGGATATTAAATTCTAGTAATATTCTCTATTTAACTGTTTTTGTTTTGTTTTTGTTTATGCTACTAAACATTATGTTTGACACACAGAAAAAACAAAACATTTATATACTTTTAGAAAATAAAACAATTAATTACCTCCAAACTTCCAATAGTTTCCCACTTGATCCTATTTACAGCTTCAAGGAGTTTCAGCTGCTCTATAGATGCAGATATATGCTGTGAAAAAAAAATGTTATTTTCACTTTCTTTTCTTTTTTTTTTTTTTTCATTGCAAAATTTTTTCTTCTGCTTTGAAAGCAGGTAATAAATTATTTCTAATCGGTAAGAAATCATTAAAATTAAACAGTAAAAGCATGCTATATGTATTGGGCTACATATATTTTTTATAATCTCCTCCTATATATATATATATATATATATATATATATATATATATATATACACAGTTGGCTCTCTTGTTTAACGACGGCTTTTCAAGGTCCCAGATGGTCCACTGTAGTGTTGAAAGCATTCTATTTAAGGACGTTTTCTATTTAAGGACGATTTTTTGTGGTCCCTTGAAAGTCGTTAAACAGAGAGCCAACTGTATATACATATATATGCATAAAAATAATAATAAAACAGGTATGCATCTCATTTTGCTGCAAATTTATTTCATTCTAGAGGAGTTCAGTATATTTATAGATAATTTTACTTTCCTTTGGCATGGAAAGGAAAATTTGCTTTCTTTTCTTACTTTCGACCAGAGAATATTTATTAATTAACACTAGGTTTTTACGCACATTCTACAATCAGAATAATGAAGGATTTTTCATTACAAATATTTGCGAGTAGTTTGAGTAACATAATTTTTTCATCAAAGCAAAAAAGAGTTTGTAAAAAGAGAGAAATATTTTACATTGTAAATATTTTCAGAATTTTTAGTTGTTGCAAATTAACTTACGTTATTTGAAAAGTCTAAAACAATGGTTTCAAGTTCCATGCAAGGAAAATTTAAGAAATAATATCATTTAAGGGAGTATTCATGAGGCTAAACTGAGTAGTATTTTGAGTGAGGTTGGTACATGAAGTTGAATTGACAACTGGTCACTAATGTATAGTTTCCAATTTGGGGGAAATCACAATGCATAAACAGTAATGCTGTTTTGAAAATAAATATGTAAATCAAGTCTAATAAATTCAAATAAATTTATATAACTTACTTGCTCATATTGCATGCTCCATTAAATAATTTTTTTGTTCAAATTTTTTGTATTATTTATTATTATAACTAATTATTTCCGCTGAAAAATAATAGCCCAAAAAATAGAGTTTCTAAAAAAACTGAGAGCTATTATTATTGTTATTATTATTATTATTATTACTATTTTTATTAAAGTGACTCTATTTCAAGACTACAATAAAACCTTTGCTAATGCTGAAAATAATTCTTGCATTTGAACAACCCAAATTTTCCAGAGTTCTGCCTATTTTTTTTACACAAGAAAGCCCTTTGATATTAGAAATCTAATGACATCCTAAACGTTTTTCACAAATGAATAAGTCTAATTTCATTGAAATGTTCATCAAATATATCTTTAATAAGTCTCGTAAGCATTAAGGCTAAATTTTGCTAATGGTGTTGGCTTGAATTCAATCGGATGCAACTAGACATAAAATTTCAATTGGGCATAGCAATCAGCGTATTAGTAACCAGCAAAAGAATAAAACATAAAATGGGTTGAAAATAATGTTCATCACAAAGTTATTAATGTGTAAACAGTAAATCGTAATCAACAAAAAGAAGGGACTATTATGGAAACTTTGTAATTGGTTTCAAAATGCATAAAATTTACACTTAGTCACGGTGTCTACTCAAAAAATAAATAAATAAATAAATAAAAAATTCAAGCTCCCCTGAATTTTCCATACCTCAGGCAACAAAAGTTTTCCCAGTGCTTTTTTAAAGGTTAGGATAGCTACTTTCGCTATTTTTTTAATGGCTGGCCTAGCTTATGTGACATTTTATACACATTACGTTTACATCATTGTTTAATGTAATTTTCAAACTATTACATCCATCCATCCCTAAAACAGACTTTGTTTTTTGGGAAACTTTTAAGAAATCGCTCCATCAAATTGTTAAGCATTAAATACATCTCTTCACACAGGAAAGGGGTCATTGGTTTACTAGCCCGGAATTTTATTGAAAAACCTTGCAATTCTAATGCCATCAAAATAAAGAAACCCAAATTTGCTTCCAGAAGTTCACTGCACTTCAACATCAATTTCACTGTGTCATAGGTATTTGTATTCGGTTCAACATTTGCAACCTCTGCCTTTTGAACAAAGAGGTAGGGAATGAACCATTCAACTTTGGTAGGGTCTCAGCCTCAGGGGAGATGGTGTGGTGTGAGAGAACTACCAGTAAACAAAAGGTGGGATTGAAGAAATGGTTTAAGGAAAGAAATATTTTCTTTAAGTAATTTCAAGTTGCATGAATTTCTGACCAAATTTATTTTACTTAACTGCAAAACAGGAAAAATCTTTTGAAGCTGGCCATATTTGAAAAAAAAAATTCCATGTTTTCTGCATACAAAAATAAATTTCCCGGACATTTCCAGTACAAAAAATTTCACTGACATTTCCAGGGCTTCCATGTTTTCCAGGTGGGTAGACACCCTGACTTAATGCATAAAAGTTGGCAGGTATGCTAGAGCCAGTAAACTGAAAAATTACTATTATTCTTGAGTGCTTACAAAACTCTCATTTTAGAAAAAGAAAAAAAAAAGTCATCTTAAAAGGTAGTTACTGAATTGTGATGATAAAAGGAAATGTTACTTTTTGATATTTGTTATAGAATTATTGAATTAAACTCTGTATTAGTTTGAGAAGTATATTTTGCTGGAAAATAATTTTCAGCTTTTTTTCTTTGGTCCTGATTGATTGTCTTGATAACCTTTCCCCTAGTTCTCCAGCTATGTTCATCAGATGAAATAGAGAATGCCCCTTCCCTTTAACCTCAGACTATCTTCACATGAGCGCTTCAAAGTGGATTTTCCTCAATCATTTTTTATTCTACAGATCTCTCAGGGGTTCTTAGTAACTAAACTTTAAGGACTAAATAATACTGTTCCTGCTGTGCCATTTGAGAAGGCTGACATAAGCAGATGCACATTTCATGAAGAAGGATAAAGCAAGCGCTATCTTTTCAGTAAGTCTGTTGGAATTTTAGAAAGCATTCTTTCTCTTTATCTCTGAGTACTTCTCCTATTCTTTTATTTACTGAGTCATTCATATGGGGAATTTCTCAAAACCCATCCACATCCAAACAATAATGCTCAATCTTAATCCTAGTCAAAACAAGTAGAATGATTTATATATCATCCTGGCTAACATGAGTCAAATCTGATGGTTATCTTTAACGTTGAGACTTTGAAATGATGAAAAGGACTTCAAAATAGGTCTTGCCCAACCAAAACAAAAATTGTTCATCCAAACAGTTCTGAAGTTAAATCTGAGGACAAAATTTCAAGCAAGTTTGCTATAAACAAGCTTCTTTCAGAATTAAGTCTACAGGGGCATATTACACAATTAATAACAGTGTACTCAACCTACAGTATAATCAGCCAAATTCTTTAAAATTGTCAGCATTGAAATGTAGAGGGAAGATTTACATGGCATCAGAACATTTAGGAGATGTACATAACATTATCAGGAATGTATGTTCAAAATACAGTGATTAGATGAAAGTTAACCAAACATTTCAAAAGATTTTTAGCATTTCTCATTTGTAAAATAAACATTTTAAGTAAAAAATACTTAAGCTAAAATTAAAAATTCAGTTAAAATTTGAGTGCATTTTCTGTTTATTTGTAAGTTAATGTAGTGCAGTTTTAAATACGTAAATTCGAAACATACAATGCAAAAAAATAAATAAATAATAATAATAATAATAAAAAATCTAGTCATGATGTAAAATTAAAATGTTCAAATACTTACATCTTCAGATGGTTTATCAATAAAATCAAATTCACATATGTTATGTATTCCAACAGCCACCATTTGTAGAATAGCATTAGACAAACAACATCTATAAAAGTAAGCGTATTTATTCATGCAATATTCTTTTTTAAAATTAGATTATTATTAACATTACACTTAATTTAATACCAATTAGAGTATGACACACTTAAAATGATATGCCAAAAGTCATGAAATAGCAACGTGCAAACTAATAGTCACATGACAGCAGCATTTACATAAGAAATGCACAAATGATGCATTTTGAGGACAATTGAGAAGACACTAGTTCGATTTTGGATGAAAATTGACCATTCAACATCTCTCAGTTCCTAGATTTTTTTCCAAAAAATAAATAAATAAATAAATAAAGTCAAAAACTGGTGCATTGAGATGCAAGGTTGGCAAAATGATCAATGCAAAAAAAGAGCTAAAATCTAAATAAATAAAGAGGCTTAGTGGGTCTTTTGTACAAATTATATGTTTAACAACAGACGTCATAAGTCATTAGTATTAAAGGCAGAAAATATTAGCCCTAAAGTGGCTGACTGCAGCTACTTGGAAACCAAAAACAGTGTTTTGTGCAAGGATTAGCAAATATGAACAAGCAAGCAGCAAGGCATCATATAACAGCCTGTGTGAATGTACTAACAGATCCTTGTGTAAGGTTAGTACAGGAAAAATTGACATTAATAGGATATATGTGAGATAGTTCTGCTCAAAAACAATGCCAAAAATACAAAAAAAAAAAAAAAAAAGAAAGAAAGAGACAAAAGGACAAGAAAAGAAAGAAAATGACTACTTGAACTTGTCCACATTCATGAACAGCAAACCCATGACATCTGCAAACAATTGATTTTCAGAAAGAAAAACTGCATTTGAAAATTACTTTAACTAAAATGATTCTCAACCCCCTCTTCTTTACTTTTTATTATAAAATTATTAATTGAATTAATTTTATAATAATTATATTTTCTTATTAAGCAAAATATCACGCTTATAAAGTACAAATACTGTGAAAAAAGCAGAAAGTTCAACCTTTGTTTCAATGAATTAAATGAGTATTTTTTTAAATAACTTTATTTGAAACATGACAAGCATGCTGCATTTTCATTAATTTAGTTGATAACTTTAGACACAACAAATCACTTCATTAGAAGATCACTTCTTGTGGAGGTTTTTAAAATATGAATGATATGACAGCAAAGCTGTTTTTAAAAACTTTCTGGTCCCTTTATATCCCGACGGGGGGGGGGGAGAGGAGGGGGTAATTCAGTTGCACAAAATCCTCATATCATTCGTGCCCACTTCAGCACACATCAGTCTCATCTTCTGCTCTTAACATGTGTTTTACAACAACATCAATCACAGACCCCAAGTTTCATTCTGCTTCAGAGACTGGCATTGATAAGACAAACAGTAAAAACTTAAGGAAAGTAGGAACTTCATGCGTAATTTTAAAAAGGTGTTTTAAAGGTTGCATCACACTCTGAAACAATTTATGGATTCCATTGAACATCCACTCACTGAAAATCTGGTATTGGAATTATAATAGTTTTTCTTAAGTCTACAGAAGAGTTCACAAAGGAAATACATTTAATATGTCATTGAAATTCTCTTTAGTGAACCCCTGTTTATTTGAGCTCCATTGATACAAATGTTGGCTTTTGGATAAACCAAAAAGTCATAGTTGAACAAAAGACTGCTCTTGTCAATAACTGAAAAAATGTTTGGAATATGATTAGAAATGAAAACAGTCAGAAAAAGCTGGAAAATTTCAGAAAAAAAGGAAAAAAAAAAACGTTTTTTTTCCAAAGGGGTTTATTTCCGACCCGAAAAATTGAAAAATAGAATTCTTTCAACTTTTCAGGGTGCTTTAATTGAAATTTTCAGCAAAAAATGATAAAATTAGAAGTTTCTCATACTTAAATTCTAATGCTATATCCTCCCCCTCCAACCCCCCCCCCCCCTCCTCGTATGTTAAAATACTGTCGAACTTTGGATTATGCATATAGATCAAAAAACATTTAATAATTTTTGCATAAAAAGTGAAACTAATTTGGTTTTCTTCTTCATGAAACAAACCAACATAACTTTAATGACAAAACTATGTTTCTGCTGACTGCAAATCAAATGTACAGGCTGCGGCAAACAAAACTGGACGAGCAATTTTCTATGCAACTTTATTAAAAACGACGAACCACAAAAAATAAAAATATGAGAAGACCTTTAGCAATCAATAAATTTAATTAGTTTCAAACTTGCAGCCTTTTGCAGTAATATATATGTGCAACTGCTTATTTAAATGTTCATCCAAGAGCCGCAAGTCTTTTACCTTTAATCAATACTATTCCCTATAAAGCAATTGGTTTAATTTATTTATTATTTATTTAAACCCCACCAATCACCACCGTACCAACCCCGGTGAGGGTTTAACTGGATGTGGTGACTGGGGGGAACAGAACAGATCACGAGCGACACTCGCTGGAACAATTTTGATAATTACAAAAACCAATAACAATAATAAAATAACAAACAATAAAAAGAACTAATATACAAGTGAAGAAGCTAAATAAGACTGGGATGGCTGGTAAATACAATGTAAACGGCAATTTTGAAAGTTTTTAGGTTGGATATTTAAAGTCATCTGCTTGAGATATGAGAAGCGACATTATTTTATGGATATTCTTGCTGTAACTGGATGAGATAGAATGTGTGAAATATTTTTGGAGAAAGAAAAGTTGGAATTGTAAGTGCAATGGATAGAGCTGGTTAGAGGACAGTTGAATATGTAATGTTCAGTAGTTCCAGGTTGACTGCATACACATAATGGTGAGCTAATTAACTTAAATCTGTGTAGATACGATGGAAATGGTCCATGTGCACTGAGAAATTGTACTTCTACTGGATGTTTGCAGCGTTGTTTTAGTTTTACTTTTGGCAGGAAATCATGAATTCTCCGACCAGTTTCTACAGTGTCCCAGATTTCCTGCCAATTTTGAAGAAGTTCAGACCAGAGGAGATATTTGAGGAAAGATTTTGGCAGAGGAATTTTATAGACGAATGGATGTGTAAGAGTCATTGCAGCGGTTTTAGCTAAAAAGTCAGTTCATTCATTGCCGAAGTGTCCCATATGAGCTCTAATCCAGTTTAGTTTTATATTTGGGTTTTCTCTGCAGAGAGTTTGAATGTCTCTGACCAACTTTGAGGTATGCATCGGGTTCATTATCGCTTTGAGAGAAGACATACTATCTGAGAATATTGTAGTGCTTGAGATAATATTTTTTGATGCGATATAGTGTAAAGCGTGAAAAATGGAGAAAAGTTCAGCTTGAAAAACTGAATTATTTACAGTTAGTTTGGCTGACCAATCGTAGACAACCTGATTATTGGAGATGTGGGTGAATTCTGATGCTGTTCCATCACATATTTTTGAACCGTCCGTGAAAATTCCTGTATGAAGTATTGAAATATTAGGTTCTTCTAGACTAATATACGGAATTGCACTCTAATTTTGGATGTTCTGTCCATTTTTGGCTGGCTTCTTCAAAGCTATTAGATGAGAAAGCATTATTTGGTGATATTTGAATTGTGGTTTTCCTGATAAATATATTTCCCAAAGCTAGTTTTCGATGAACTGTAAGAGCAGTTGGTGGAATACCCGCAAGAACATGCAAAGTGGTATGAGCTGATGTGTTATATGCTCCTAAGACAACAAGGAGGAAATGACGTTGAATAGTTCCTAATTTCTTCAGATCTTTCTGCTTCAAAAATTGACCCCATACTGCGACTCCATAAAGAATTGAAGGTTCTATTACTGTTTGGTATAGCAATCTGCGTAGTTGGATATTTGCTCCCCAAGATTTTCCAGAGATGCATTGCAGCTTACTCAGAAGAAGAATTGATTTTTTTATGGATTTTTCCCAAGTGTGCTGAGCAGCTGAGCTTTTTATCCAGCCTGACTCTAAGATAATCAATTTCTTTGTGCCTTTTGATGAAATTGTCGCCAAGTTTTATGATGGGCTGTCAAACGTAGTTTCTAGGTTTAGAAAGAAATTGGGATTTTGTTTTCTCCGGACAAGCTCGTAACTGGTTTTCTTGGAGCCAAACATGCAGTCTTCTAAGTGCTTCATTGGCTGAGGACTTGAGTTCATTCCGAGTTGAGGGTGACACTACAAAGATGATGTCATCTGCAAATGCTTGTGCATGGACATTTACAGGCCATGAAATGTCAAGTAGTTGTGCTAAAACAAGGTTCCAAAGTTCTGGGCCACTACAAGACCCTTGCGGACATCCTTTGGATGGGGTTGCGTTTACCAAAGTGGAACTTGAAAAGATTGTAATATTTCTTCCTGATAAAAAACTCTTGTATAATTTATAAACACCATTTTCACACTTTGAACGAAAGAGTTGCTGCAATATCGATGTCCATGTTATATTGTCAAAGGCTCTAATTACATCGATTGAAATTAATAGGGTCAGCCTGTCATTATTTATGCAGTTGAAGCAATTGGTTTAGAGAGTCCAAACTTTTGTGTAGTTTAGGGTAGAGCTTTAACTTTAAAATAAGCCATACAGTGTAATAAATAGGATTGAGGTCTAGCTAGTGGAGCATCTCCTCTAAAGATGATATCATGTCAAAAACAATGCGCCTTGCACCAATCTTGTCTTTTTGGCCATATGAACTGTTGTGGAGTCAAATTGAAATGTTCAGTCTACATTGCTGCGCTAAAGCGCTCTTAGGTTCACAGAAGTACAACAGCTTCTAAAATGTCGTTTTGGTACTCTTTTTAATTCGTTTTACGGCCCTAATCTACAAAAAAAAAAGAGATTTTTTGTTGTTTTTGCTGATTCCATCACACACCAAGCCTAACTTCAGATATTGGCGATGTTTAACATTTTCTAAGGTGCTTGGAGTGTCTACAGACAAAATCCTATTGTTTTGGGGGTTATGAGTTGCTTAAGTGGTAAATCAGTGAAAGGTATCTCTTCCAGCAGGGATTTGCGGCCCGTCTCAAATGTTTCTGGCATTTTTGGAGTCATACAAATTTGTTCTCTTCAGTAAAATTCTGAACTTTTTGGAACTCGTAAAGCTTCTATTCGAGCTGTGTTTTTGTCCTTATTCGCACTGATTGGTCACAAATGTCCCGTCTCAAGAAAGACTTCTCTCGTTGAAACACAAGGACTTCATTGAACCGACTTTTGGATGACCTGACGGTTAACGAAAATGTTCACTGTTCATTTTTGTATGCTTCTTGGATATCAACTATCATTTCCAAGCCACTTGAAGTGGCATACTGATTCAAATATCGTTTTCCAAGGCCCAACAAGCATAGGAACTCTCGTTCTACTTGGTTAAAGAACTTTAAAATAGCAGGTATTTTGCTTAAAATACATAAACTAGGAGATATACTATAAATTATTTTCTAACAAAGTGGGGGACAAAAAAAAATAAATAAATACTCATTAAAAATAAATTAGTTTATTTACAATCAATGATGCAAAAACAAAAAGACTGAGCAAGAAAAGCAGCAGATATATTGCAGGTTTTTATAGAATCCGTCAAATGTTCCAGACTAACACTTTGATGCTTTAAAAGTACACAAGGACTATTTAATCAAAGAACAGATTTCTACTCAAAGAAATGTTTGTTAACAGATTAAAAAGAAAAATGTATATTTTTGGCAAGTAAAAATTGCTATATCTTTACTAATAATAAAGCAGAAAGTCTCTGTCTGGATGTCTGGATCTCTGTGATGCACATAGCGCCTAGACGGTTTGGCCGATTTTCATGAAATTTGGCAAAGTTAGTTTGTAACATGGGGGTGTGCACTTTGAAGCGATTTTTCGAAAATTCGATTTTGTTCTTTTTCTATTTCAATCTTAAGAACATTTTCTGGAGTAAAATTATCATAAGATGGACGAGTAAATTACAAAATTATCATGACGTGAAATGGGAAAGCGAATGAACATGTCCAATTGGCGAGAAATTCGTCATCCATTATTTGTAAATATACAGGCGAACCAAATGACCCTTTAATTTTCAACTACGGGCAAAGCCGTGCGGGTACCACTAGTCCTACATAAAGTTATAAATTTGCCTTCCAACCTATACAAACTCTTGAATTTGAAAAAGTGTAGTACAGTAATTATGTCAAGCATACATTGTAGCCTTAGAGCAACAGTCTGGTATTTAATTCCAATAATTACAATAAGATATCCTACTGTTGTTTCGAGGCAACAATATTCTTTGATACATTATTCCATCCCTTTTTTGCTCACATTATAAATTGTTCTATTTTATTCTATATTTTTTTGTTCTCGGATTCAATAAGCCGAATTTTTGATTAACTTAATTTTTTTTTGCATTCCTGGCAACTTCAACGTATGGAAGTTTCACTGTACTGCTTGACACATAAATATAATTTGAACATCTTTCCATTTCATTTTATAATCAATTACTTTCAAATTTATATCATAAGTTCTACCAGCTTACCTAAGAATCTCAGGGACAGACTGATCTTGAAACATCTTGTGTTCATCAAGCGTATATAAACGATAACACATTCCACTAGGAAAAAAAGTAGATACTTAGCAAAGCACATGACATACAAATTTAACTTAAATTCAACTGAATTTAATTTTTATACTTTCATCAGCAAAGTATAAATCTGAATTTAAATGGAAATTTATATCTTTTGAATTAATATGAGAGCAGAAATTCAATCAAGTCAATTTATAACAGTACGATATAACAGAAGTTATATATAAATATTCATATATAAATCATTATTATGAAAATTTATATTATAAAAATAATAAATTGATCAATGAAATATCAAAAGGTGTTTTATTGTAACAAGCCTATTTTTTTTGGGGGGGGGGGAGAAGCCTTCCCTGATAATACAACCCAACTAAAGTACTAGAAATGGTGTTTTGCTTTCCCTATGAGGTGCAATTATTATTGATTTAACTCTAACGATGAAGAATAATGAACTTTTAGAGGTCCAGATCTCAAAATTGTATGTATTTTTTGTTTACAAAACAGGAACAAATGAAAATAACTCACTCAGATTCTCGTCCAGCTCTGCCAGCTCTTTGCTCAGCTTGTGCTTTCGATATCCTTTGAACTTTTAACACATCAAAGCCACATTGAGGATTATAAGACCTGAGAAAGAGTAAAATCCAGTGATAAAAACAGCCCAAAGTCAAAAAAGAGGAAAAATATTGTGCTGCTTAAAATTGATACATATATTTTTTTTTTTAATATTAGGCAAAATTATATATACGAGGGCAATTCGGAAAGTAACCTCCAAATTGCTGTAAATAAGACAAACCAGCACAGAGGAAAAACATTTATTTACATATCAAAGGTACAACTCTCCTCTATTTTTCAACGTAGTCGCCACCATTAATTAGGCACTTGTCGTACAGTTTGACCAATTTATCAATTCCATCTGCATAAAAAGCGGCCGCCTGCGATTTCAGCCACTGTGTCACTGTGCTTCATCAGCAAAATGCTGTCCCCCAAGCCACTTCTTCATTGCAGTGAACAGATGGTAATCAGAAGGAGCCAATTCTGGGCTTCAGACAATCTTCTACTCCATGATTCGTCATGGATGTCTGTTCTTCCGTCCTTGAAAAAGCGTACCCACTGACGCACTACACCTCCACTTATAATGTTTGGGCCGTATACGGAACACAATTCACGATTGATATCCGCTGCTGACATTTTTCTGGCGAAAAGAAATCTCATCACTCCTCGCACCTCACATTTCGCGGGATTTTCTACGGCGGCACTCATTTTGTCACGCTATAACTAGCAAACACTTGGTCCTACAACACTCTCACTCTCCCACTGGAAGCTTACTGAATCAGATTGCTCGTGCATTTGATTGAGGGCACTCCGAACCCTACTTCCAGCACCACGCCTAAGCGGCGGTTACTTTCCAAATTGCCCTCGTATTTATATTATACCGTCTTTAAAATGTTAATGGATTTTTTTTTTTACTTAGTAGAAGTGATATATATTAATAAATAAAACAAGCTTGCATTTATTTAGGATCTTAACAGATAATTTAATTTCATTTATTATTTCCAATTTGCTGCAACCCACAAATTAGGTGAAATTACTTTACTTTGTATTGTGACGTCCAATGCTATAAACTCCCCATTTTATTAAACACTTAATACAAGCTGAATCATTAGACACCATATTTACAAAATGACATTATGATACTTAAACATTTACTAAAAAGATTTGGCTCCCTGTAGCACAATTTCATTAAAGATGTACTAATTTAAAAAAAAATTAAACTTGCATAATTATGATTAAATGATGGATTACATAATAACAAGTATAACTTTAATTGTTTCTTCTGGATAATCTTTTTAGACAGTTACAATGGTCAGATTACCAACTAACTCTGTTTTCCTTTGGCAGATTTATATTATTTTGCCTTTAACTGCAATTCAGAACTTGAGTCCTCTTTCTTGAGCTATTCTTTCCAGTTCTTTCACTTGATTTTTCAAGTGAAGTTTGCAAATTTTCTGGTTTATCTAAGTTATCACTGGCAGATTTTTTACCAGTATAGGATTTACACAATTTAATTCTAAAATCATCTCATTTATAGTATCAGTAGAGCATTTGATTTATCTGTAGTTATTTTAATAGCTGCAGTACTTTTCTTAAAATTTTTAAGCAAGTGTTGATATCTTTGGAATTTTGCAGCATTTTTTGAAAGTAACTTTTTCTTTTTTTTTTAATTGTAATTCTTTCCCTTATTCCCTCTTTTACAGCCTAATTTTTCTTTCATTCTTTTGTATATAATTTTGCGGAGTTTCTAACATTTTTGAAAAGATCCCTTGTAGCACATGTTGTACGACAATATCGTAAAAATTACCAATACTATATCGCTACGTTATAGGATCACGATATACAACGATGGCTGATCGGCCACCGGTTATGACATTGATATGAAATATCGTAAACGACATTGTGACGACGACATCAACAATGTCATATTACTATTGTTTTGCCGATATTTTACTATATCATTTATGTGGCATTGTGCTGTCATCGTTAAGTGGACAGTTCTCATATCTCCCTATATCGCTTCACGTCGTCTTGCCAATAAAGTGACCAATGTACGCTGTCTTTCAAAGCCTAAAAACCGCGGAAATAATGAAAAAAATACAAAAGCAGACCATCGTGGATATGTGGAAGGTTTTCATCCCTGAAAATCTCAAGTCTATATATTATCCAGGGATGAGATTTTTCCGGCTTTTTCTGTTGACTTTCAAAACCTTTCCTCCTTTAATTGCCTCTTTTCGGCCCTATTTTTCTCAAAAATTGGAAAAAAATATGATTTTTTTAAATTTTTTGTCCCCGGTTTCTTATTTTTTAAAAATTTTCCCCCTCAAATCTTCATTCTCCATGATATCTGCCAAAATCGTATGTTTTGAAATCATGCCAACGTTGTCAAACTTGTGCTGCACCGAAAGTTGCATGCCTTATTTGAGATTTCAATCTTTTTGCATCCTGCAAGTATTTCAATTACTTTTAATGATGGGTGGTTTTTTTACTGGGGGTTTTATATGCTACCTTATATCTTCTTTTTTTATTCATCATTTCAAGAATATTTTTTTTCTTTAATTTATTTTACAAAAAATGCAAAAGTCAATCAAAAAATGTGGCTTAGCACTCACAGTCTAGAATTTTATTGAAACTTGGCATGGTTACTTTTTTTGTGTATTGAAGACAGCTAAAAAATATTCATAGTGAATCTCAAATGGTTTAGGCTTTACAGCCTGTTAAAAGTTTTGAGATTTCATGATTAAATGAGGCAGCTGCAACTTGTTCTTTTGATTCCAAAATCATATTAGGAAGTTTTTAAAAACAAATTTTGAGTTACAATGGAAGGAAAAAGATAACCAATCGTTTATACATTTTTAATTCTTACTATGAAAAGTATGTTCTACCACATAAAGAAATTTTAGATTTTTCTCTCTGTTGTAAAATATTACTTTACATTACAAACAGACCTAATTTTAAAATTTATGTTCTCACTTATTTAACACTATGAAAATGTTTTTAATGAAAATTTTTTATTTTTCTCTAAAAAATATGAAGAGTTGACACTATTGTCTGATGCAGCCAAAATTAACATCTTTCTCCCCCAACCCTTTGTTCAAGGACTCAGAGGTTAGAAATTGTTGCCACTTTTTCAAAATTTAGATTTATTTAGGAATAAACACTCTTGCAAAAAATGGTACAATGCAACAAATTCTACAAAATTATTACTTATACTTAATTAAATACTTATTACCTTTAAAATGGTAATTAAGCCATTTTTTGTTGAATTTTCGAATATCATGGCTTCCAAGTTCATTTTGATGCGGTTTTGGATATCAACCCTTTCACGATTTTTTTTTTGGGATATCATCATTTTTAAGAAATTTTTTTCGATTTCCTGCTTTTTGCTCTCTGACCACTCTCATCCCTGTTCTGAGGGTGTACTCCCAGTAATCCATTTTGCACAATATGTGTATGTGATCATATACATATGGCCAGAAATTCTTGAGGTGTAACCCAAGGGTGATAGAGTTTCAGGTTTTCCAGGGAAATGAAAAAAACTGGAAAAAATTATTAAAGTTTTATATTTTTCTTATATTTTGAAAATTATTTTTAATGAACTATCACTGTGACGATAACTACTTCTTAAGTGCAGCTATAAGGATCCCTTGGTAAAAATTGTAACTGTTAGTTAAACCATTTCGTATAAGAAACGACAGGAAATAAATTATTACCAGTTGTCTATCTTCTACTTCCCACTATCACCCCTAGGAAAATCAGGTTCTTCGTACTCCTGTCATACTCACTAGTTCTTTTGATTGAGTAAAGATAAGCAGATGATATTGTACTCCTTGCATATTTTCAAAAGGCATTGATTTACTAAGTGTTAAGAAATATCAAGAAATAAGGTTACTTGTGGGAAAATGTGGTTAGCATAAATATATTATTTTTGCTTAAGGAAAAATTAATTAAAAATGCCATGATAGAATCTAAATTATAAATGAAATTTTTTGAAGCTTGATGATTGAATGTTATATGTCTAAGAAATGTTTGAGAGTATGTGTTGCATATGGAGTGCACGCTACGGGAACCAGGGTTGGCAAGTTTCTGCCGAGGTGGTTAAAACCACTGGTAGAAACCAGTTAAAACCAGCATGGCAAAAACCACTTTCTGCCACATTTGACAGAAACTGGCAAAAACTCACAAAATGACAAAAAATTAATTATTGACAAACAATAGAAAATACATGGAGAAAATAATTAGGTGTTAACCAAAGCACACAACTTAATTGCAATATTATTTCAATTCAAAATCAAATGTTACATTGTTTGGATCCTGCAGTTGCTCCTTAGAAAAGGTGGTTTCTAAAATCTAACCAGTTTCTCAATTAAATGTGCACAAATGAGAAATTTTAGAATAATCTTCGAACAGAAGAGCTAGCAGGCAATGCATCAAGGAACAAGCAATGTTCGTGAAACTTTCATATGTATTTTAACTGATCCACCATGTAGTAGTTGGGGTAATGGTAAAAATTTGACTGTAAAAATAAGTTTCGAGAAATGGGGCCAATTTGTTTTGCAAAGCTGTGATAATGGTACAAAATCTAGCTTAGTATTGGCAAATAAATTCTGGCACTTTCTTCTTGAAGCACATGATAGTTTCAATCACAAGCAATTTAGATAAAGCATATAAGCAAGCAAATTACAATCAGTAATGCCTGTTTGATTCTCTATGTCACTCCTCTTTCCCAAGCTCCAATATGATTTTCGTCCTTTGTTAGATTAATCCAAATATTACGAGCATCTGCAATTGAAAAGCCTTTCCAAACTAAATCAAGGACACTAGCATAGGATTTTATTTTTTTAAATGATGAAATGAAGTTTAATTTTTTATTTTATTTAAACAAATATCATTTAGTAACTACTGGAGTTATTAAAGACTCTTTTAAGTTTTTGCCAGTTTCTGCCGGTTTTTACCGGTTATAATCAGTTTCTGCTACTGGCACGGCAAAAACTAGTTTCTGCCGGCAGAAAGCCAGCCCTGACGGGAACACGCTTGTAATCTAGATACTATTGAAAGATTCAATAAAAAAACAATAGCATTATGAAGAAGCAAAAAAAAAAAAAAAATAAATAAATAAATAAAAATAGCATCATTATCAGAAAGGTGTAAAAGTGATTACTTTTGAATAGCAAAATAATATGGCTACAAAACTTCCAAAGTTTAAATTTGGGCTTTAAAGAAAATATTGTACAAAATTTGTCATTTTTTTTTTCTTTTTGCAAGTGCAGTACACCATATATGATATTGATTTGCACTTATAATACATTAATAAACAGACTATTTTTGACCATAAAATAAAAAGCTATTCAGCTTTAAATTAAACTTTAAAAGATTATCTTAAATTTGATGCCAAAAAATTTAATGATGTGAATAACATGAATTAATTTGAACTTCAAACATGTCTGTTACGTCAAAATTTATCTTGCAAGTTCTGAAAACTACTTTTTTTTTAAAAAATAAATGAATATACGTTAGCATCAAACAAACCACTTACTTTACTTTTACCATGCCTGTATCCACCACAAATTTAATGCCACTGATTGTGACAGAAGTTTCTGCAATATTTGTTGAATAAATCACTTTTCTATAGCCCTAAAAATTGTAGGTAATGTCAGTACAGTTTCTAAAAAAAAAAACACTTTAAAGCTTAATAAACTATACTTACAGCAGGAGCTTTGTCGAAACATGCATTTTG
This sequence comes from Uloborus diversus, assembly GCF_026930045.1. Lineage (NCBI taxonomy): Eukaryota > Metazoa > Arthropoda > Arachnida > Araneae > Uloboridae > Uloborus > Uloborus diversus. The sequence goes on from NC_072731.1 coordinate 177,157,997, forward strand.
CAAAGCAGACGGAAGGGCTGCATATAATTTCCACACAGAAAGTTTTTTACAGCCTGTAATAGTAAAGAAATCACAGTACAAAATATTGAGCTTGTTTTTGAAATTATAACTTTAGAGAAAGTAGTTTGACAATACCTTAATTCACTCACAGTTTCTTCATACAATTGATTGATACACTGACAAACCATATTAAGATTTTCCCTTAGCAACTACTCGTGGCACATATTTAAGCTTCAATATTAAGTCATTGATTTCAGTCATTCTTTTACAGAACATAGTTTATACACTTACATAGCTACATACTAAAGATCTTTTACAAATTCTTTGATTTATACAGCTGGTATGATCTGAAAACAAAAAAACTTTGTTTTGAGAGGTTTTTCTCAATGCCAGAAACCATTTTCCCAATGCCATGAAACTATTAATACTGCCATCAACTAAAGTATTTCACAATAAAAAATATTCTTTACATAATGAACAAGCCTCCTTGCAATAGTTGAAGCAAAAATAAATAATTTATGCCTTTAATATTCTGGAAATGGGGAGGGGGGATTTGAAGTCAAGAAACTTAAATAAAAATCAATAGTTTAATGCATACAAATCAAATTCAGCAAGATATGGCAGGTCATGGAGAAAAATGGAAAAATTTTAGTATTGTGAAACTAAGTTTTTTTAAGGCTCCTAATAAGTAGTTATTAGGAGCCTTATTATAATATAAGTAGTTATTAAGGCTCCTAATAAGAAGTTTTTTTAGTGAAATATTTGGCAAACTTTCACTTAACTAAGATGGCGAATGCAATACAAAAGGCTCTTATTATATCAGGCTTGTTGGGTCGAGGTGTCGGCAAAAAAGCGTAATATATCTAAAAGTACAAACAAACTGAAGTAGCACAAAATAATCATTCAATTAATGCACAAATTGATGATAGATGCATCAACAAAAACATTACTTAAATATTAAATTAGAACGATTTCCTTAATAAAAATAAATAAAAGTACTTTACCAAACACAACAAACAACATGTTTTCAAAAAGTATTTCTACGGCGAAGGATGAAGTGAAAGCTGCAGCGTAAACTGCAGCTAATTTAGAGGCATGGAAAACATACCAGTTTTGTTCATTGATTGGGAAAAAAACAACAACATACTTTTTAAGTTAGAGGGGTTATTGCAATAATCTGAAAAGAAAATTAGACCAAATTGTGCATAATTATATACAGGGTTGGATACAGACTACCATTTTAGGGAGGGGGCATGCTGAAGAATGACCCCCTCCCCCCTCCCCCAACCTCATTACAAACGAACCTGCGGTTTTGAGTTAAAAAAAATTCTGAAGCTGCTTGGTTGTCAATAAAAAACACCAAACATACCAGAAATAATGCACCTAATGGAGCATAAATTTTAAATTAATTTCATAAACAATAAAAATAAGTAGAATTTTCAATTTTGTTTTTTCAGTTTTTTTAGAATTGAAAATATAATTACTGCTTTAATTGTTTACATTTTATTCATAAAATGTTTGAACACAATGTGTATGCATCATATTGTCGATGGTTTAGGGGGGAGGGTCAGTTTAAACAAATTCATAACTATATATTTTTGTGAAATGGTGGCAGAATAATCATTTATATCAAATTACCATCATAATTAAAATCAGTAATTTAGAAGGCTCCAAAATCATGAACCCAAATATTAACTAGATGATTGCTTTTCTTCTCTTTCTCTCCTACCCCCCCCCCCCTAAAATTTACACAAAATAAAAATTGATAAACAAACCAGCAGGTAAATGTAAAGCCAAATTCTCTGTTTCAGCAGCCAATGAATCAATTTCCTCTTGTCCAGTGCAGAAAACCAATATGTCTCTAAATAAAACAAACACATTTCATGAACAAAAAAATATAAATATAAACATTGCTAACAAACATTTCATGAAAAAGCTTCACAAATCAATAAAACCCAATTTGTTAAAAAATAGCTTCGAGATAGTTCCATAAAACTTTCCTTTAAAATGAACTTGTTAACAAAGATCAAAACACTTGGAATAAGAAATAATTAAAATGCAAAACTTTACCCATCATCCTCATTTTGGTGAATTTGAAAAACAGTAATAAGTGCAGAATGTTGATAATCTTCTTGCGTGTTCACAGAATTTAATATCTAAAAAAGAGAATTGTGATCAATCAAGAAAAATTATTGCTAATTATGCTAAAAGCAATTTTTTTAAAACTTTGCAATGCTCAGGTAGAAAAGAAAAAAGTTTCAACCAGTTTTTCAATGAAAAGTTAATAAGTACATTTCTTAAGATTTTGCAGTTTGGAAACAAATAACTTTATAAATATCATGGGGGAAATTAAAAGGAAGAACAACTAAATTTGATAACATCCATTCTTGAAAAACACTGCTGTACAATACCTGTTGTTTGCAAGACATAATTTGAATTTATTCAGATGCAAATATTTTTGAGAAGAATCAGTATTACCACTCAAAACTTTTGTAAAAAGCCCTTTCAAGAATTTTCTAAAAAACACATTAGAAACATTTTGCCATATATATACATTAATGAAAAACGGGCTCCTTCAGTTATAGGAAAAAAAAGAAGAAACAGAAGAAAGGTCTTTAAACATAATAGCTTTCCATTTTAAAAATGTCAATTTCATTATTATTCTAATACAGTAGAATACTTTTATAATGCCGACTTTTAGAACACAATTCTCTATAAACCGCACAACTTTTCAAAAGAAAACAAAAGGTTTTGAAGTTTAAAAAATCTGTCTATTTTGCTTTGCAAAGATAAAAATTGCAAGGCAAATTAAATTTTGAAACAGTTTTACATCTTTCTATCTTAATTCAAAGATTTTAAATGAAAATTAGTATTCACAGTTAACAGAAAACACCAGATGGCTCTCAAAAATGCAGCTACAATGCAAACCATGAAGCCAGCAGAAGTGCAGGATAATTCACTTTCCTTCAATTGTGAAAAAATTTATTTGTGAATGGCTAAGTGTAATATTAATGCTTCTATACTCATAGCAAATAAAACGTTCTGAAGTTCTAATATATAGATATATCTTGAATATGAGTTTCAAAATTTGTGAAATGATCTATGTAATGCAAAAACCTGTACAACACAAAAGCTCTGGTCCCAAGGAGTGCGTTATAATGGTCTTCTACTGTATTATTCTTTCAACTGGTTACAAATCCTGACTTCAATACAGCATTTTCACGATTGGAGAGACCAGAGAAAAGTCCCAAAACAGGATTTTGAGTCAACTATAGTTGGGGCAAACCTAACCTATAAGCTTTGTGAAGGCTACGTAGATCCTAATAACAGCATTATGGTACTGCCAGGTTAGGTTTGCCCCAACTATAGTGAAAAATAACTGATCATTTTTAAAACCTTCCAAATTAATATTACTCATAAATCTGTTTCCTAGAAAATTTTTCTTTTACATTTTAACTGACTGTACATTTATTTTATGCTGCCGTTATTTATGATATTTTAATGCTATATTCTTTTATTTTTGTTGAGACAGGTAAATTAAAAATGTAGAAATGCATTCAAATTTAATGTACCTTAATGCTGAATTCTCGACCTTTCACAAAATATGCAGGAGCTTCAAAGTACTCAGCGAATCGGTGATAATCAAGAGTAGCAGACATGACAATAATCTGTAAAAATAAATCATACATAATAAAATAATCATGTTTATGTAATTAAAAATTGTCATGTACTTTTTTGACAAGAAATAGAATAATATTGCTTCATTTTCAAATGTTAAGAACAGAAACATCTGTTTTACACTAAAGTTGTAAGATGGATAACTTTTAATCTAGTTTAGTGCAGTCTAGTGCAAAAATAAAAACTGTGTATTATGCACTTACTTTTAGGGGTAAAAGACCGCTTTGGTTTGATGACCTTAACTTTTGAGCCGTTTTTACAATCCCCGAAAGAATGTCATTACACAATGTCCTTTCATGAGCTTCATCTAAGATTATTACACTGTATCTAATAAAAAAAAGAACATAAGATATTTGAGCATAAAAATATGTAAAAATATTTACAGAAAAATAATTTAATTAGTACGAAGTAAAATTGAAGAGTTTGTTCCCACATGGCGTGAAGTCAACTTTTTTCACTTTTGAAAAATATAATTTTACTATGTAAGGTTTATTACTGAATGTCAAAAAAAGATAATTTCCCCCAGTAATTCATAAATGACAATAGTGCTATATTTATTGATATTATATATTGAAATTCCTGACTGTATAGTTACTTAGGCAAAAAAATGAAAGAAAAATGACTTAACCCCTTCTGGAACAAAATGACACAACTAAGCCATTTCGGCACAAAAATAATGAAAAGAAAGAAAAATGACTGATTATCATTTGAAAGTAGTTGCAGTGAATTAAACTGGTAAAATCAAAAAACTGACAAATATTAACAAAGTTAGAAAATCGCCCGTCAAGGTATGATGAGTGAAAGTTACTTCTACATTTCAACGAAGCCATTGCCTGTTCGGTGATATTTTGATAGTGGAAGTTGCAACCATAACCCCAGTGGATTAACCTTAAACTCCAGTAGGTAACGTTCATTGTTGATCATTTTTTCATTTCTTCATTCCCCTGAAATGACACAGTCTTACCAGTAAAACATTTAAGTGACCGGATTGAGTTCAGCCTTGTCACAATAAAGGCTTTCCCTGAATGTTAAATATTACCAAAACACATTATCAAATTATCATGCCGTGGCGCAAGTTTCATTGTTGAAACTTGCTGGTCACTCGATCATTGGCTGTTATGTATATGAGGATTTGCAACAACATTATTATTGGAGCAATTATTTGTTGATTGTGTGTAGACAAACAACTGCTGTGGATTGATACTACAAAAAAAAAAAAAAAAAGATAGCCAGCAAAAGTGGGAAAATATCTATGGACGCACACATGCAAAAACGTGACAACACAAATGAAATTTGCAACATATAATTACAAATAGAAAAAGTAATTTTTGATGAAAATGATCTACTTACTTAGATAATTTTGCATCACTGATAGATTCCCTTAGCAGCATACCATCGGTTAAATACTAAAAATGAATCAAAATTGTATGTTTTACGAAAACGAAAAACATGATGCTATAAAAGTTATCAAAGAAAACTACTAATGAAAACTAGTAGGTGTTTAACATGAAGAGAAATTAATACAATAAAGTAAATGGTAATGATTATAATACACAAATTTTTCAGTATTAGAAAAAAAAGGTCGATAGTCATGTTTTATGACAAAAAATTTTGACTGGATGCCTAGATTTCCAACCCTTTGCGACAAATTTGATGTCTAAAATTTTGGATCACATTGAAGCTTTTTCTTTCCGACTCTTTGTGATTAAAACCCATGATTGGCCCAAAGGATGAATTTATAAATGTAATTTTCCAATGCAAATAGTTTTGTTTTCAAAAATCATTTTCTATTGCATATTTTTCAAATATGCTATGGGCAGTGTGTAGGGAACAATATAGAACATATCAGCATTTTGTTTAATAAAAAAAAATTACATTGGATACATATATATATGATTCATTAAAAACAGCATTAAGGTTGTTTGTTTTGATGCTTAGAAAATTATATTTAGGCTAGTGCCATTATGAAGCCTAGATTTAATTTTTTATAAATATTTGTAATATTTATAAATAATATACAATCTTTAAAAACCCAAATATTCATTTATTTATTTTTGTGCCCCCCCCCCCCAGATTTTTTTTTTTTTTTTTTTTTTTTTGTGTGTGTGTTCATGGCATCAACGTGGACAAATTTTATAAATTCTCTAATTGATCTGCATAATTATTAAATAACTCACTTACAATTTTTGTATTATTCATGTGAAAATTTAAAAAGATGTTATAAAATTACTCCAATTAATTTGCAAATATGTTTCAATTTTTTGTACTTTTAATGTGCAAGTTATTATCCTTTTGCAATAATTAATTTGGAATAATCAATTATTATTATTATAATTAACAGCTTTTCTTCGACAGTTCAAAACTCTTCCTAATGAATACATTGGTTACTGCGAATTTAGTTCAAGCATTGAAACACTTTTTTGAATTTTTATGCAGGAATATGCATTAAAAAGTTTGATGTTGCAAAACATATATTCAAAATTACTCAGTACACCCTGAATTAATCAAACGTAAGAGAGGTCTTTTCTGCAAGTGCATTTTTCTCAGAAAAACAGTACAAAAAAATAAGTAAGATGGTGAATTCCAGAGGTAACAGAAGGACAGTTTTAGCAAAAAATCGATGTATTTCTGTATGAGAGCATATCAAAATGCACATTTTTTCAAAAACTGATGCATAGACCAGACTTAGATAACATGAAAAGCTTTCTACGAACACAAATCTTAGCTGGAAAGTTTTCTGCAAGTAAATATTTTGCCTAACTCACCCTTGAATAAAGAATTAAATTTATATTCAAATATGAAAGAGGCCAAAAAAAAAAAAAAAAAGTGTTTTAAATTATTTAATTTTTTTTTTACAATTACATTACTTTTTTCACCAACTGAAACCAACCAAACCCATTTTTTTCTCACACATGTGCTTTAAAAGTCTTTTGGAAAAAAGCTTCAACAGAAATAAACTGTTTCTTTTTTAAAAAAATCCCTAATAATATTTTTTTTTAAATTAGCGTTAGCAGTTAGAAAAAAATTTCTGCAGAGCCAAATATTTTCTGCGAACGCCATTCGCACGTTCATCTATATTATGCAAGACTGGTATAGACTTTTATACACATCATAGTAAGTTGCTGAAAAAGCCCAAGCCAGGAATTTTTTGCCATTAACTTTTTTTTCAATGAAATTTAAAACTTGGTAATGGAAGGACATTTTTGCAACATGATTTCACGCAATCATGTTCTCCAGAAATGTTCAGCCAAACTATAAAAGGGAAAATTCTATAAAAATTAGAGCACATACATGAGTGTTACAATTTCACCTCAAGTTATAAAAAAATAATTATTTTAAGCATATAAATTATATATTTGTGAAAGATAATGGAAGGACAGTAAGGGAAGGACAAGAAGAAGGTTGAAAACAATTTAACTTGGTAAATTTCAACTTACAAACATTTGTTCAGCTAATACAGCAGCCTGAAACAATGACATCTAATACTTGAGCCATCTGTTACAATTCCGAATTCTTGAAATACTCAATAATTTTATCAGAATCTGTAGAACATTTATATTCTTTGTGAGGAAACAACGATTATTCTAATATTATTATGCATTCTCAAACAAGATATTTCTACTCCTTCATCTTCTCTCTTTTATATGAAGTACCTGTAACCTGTCCAACATTGCACTTCATTAATTTCTTTAACTTCCATTGCACTAACAAAACTTGTCCAAATGTTATGAATCACCTTTGGCATAGTCTCATGATTTGATGTTTTTGATTCAGCTGTATCTTCTTTTTAATATCATTAATAACTGTCAGTCTGTTGACTTTGAAGCGAAATCTCCTTTGACTTATTGAAATACTCACCTTATTCAATAACATAACTTGTTACACTGTTCAAATAATGCATATTTTGTGCATCAGGATGAGAATGGATATTAATCCACCTTTTTGAAAATATATGTGCAAATTAGAGTTATTAAAATTTGACATTTTTAATAACTTATTCATTAACGGTTGGAGAAGAAACGTTTTTACATTTTTACAAAGAAAAAAGTACTTAAAGCAAGAAAGTTCTAATTTCTAAAAGGGGGGCTTGAGCCCCCACTTGCCCCCCCCCCCATATGGGCGCTTTTGATTAAGTTTGTAAGCAGTTGCTTCTGTGTAAATTGGCTTGTTATATCACAAACATGTCATACCAAAACAATTTTCACATGCTTAGGAACTTTTAAGTGTAGTTTTCATGATTTTTATCACGCACAATAGAAGAAATAAAATGACAAAACATTTTTTTAAAAAATAAATGTTTTTTTTTTTTTTTTAATGAAAGCACGCATAATTTTTGTACAAATATTACTTACATATATTTTAAATGTGACGACTAACTTTAAACAATATATAGTTTGTTTTCTACTACCATTCTGAAGTTTTACCCTGTATCAACTTATAGATAAATGTTCTTTTATGACCGTATTTTTTGTCCTTTCGTTACCAATAAAAACCATCAGGGCCGAATTTGGAAGTGTGGTGGCCCCGGGGCAACGAAGGAGTGGAGGCCCCTAATCAGGGTTTGAAAAGATCATCATATTTTCGAAAATATCAGATACTTTGATATATATCAGAATATTTTGATATATATATATTAGGGTGGAGCTTATTTGCACTGAAAAAATAAAGTTTTAATTTTTGTAGGTCTTACCCTCTTAATTTGTTCCTTTTGATGAAAAACCACTAAATATGAAGTTTGAATGAAAAATTTTGATATTTAGAGGTAGCTCAATGAACTTGAAGTTTGTTGCATAGAGAAAATTTCGACAAAAATAGTGATAGTTACGCACTTATATATAACACTTGTAAATCAATTGAGACATGAAAGAAGGTTTTCTCTAGGTTATAAAATGCACCTGGCATTGTTCTAGAAACAAGTTATTGTTTTGAAACAGTCCTAGATAAAGTCACTTTCCTGCTGTCAGGGTATATTCTGCGGTGTTCCTCGATGACTTTCAGCAGAAACTGCAACTGCGTTTCATCATATGTTATGTAAGTCCACTGAACTCCTGAATGAAAGCCACTAAATGTTCAGCATGATCATTCACTACATTTAAAGCTTGAATAATTTTTTTGGCTTCTTTGTAATCATCTCTTGTTTCCCACGATGCTGGATCAACAGAAAGATAATCTACGGGCAGGTTTAATGCCTGGAACAGTGACATAGACTTTGCTGTTACAAAGTCATCCAAATTTTTATTCCTCCGATCTTCCTCATCCCTCTAAAAGAGTTCCTATTTCACTTGTAGATTTCAATGCCACTAATTTGAACAACTATGATTTTGTTTGCTTCACAGACGGCAGTAAGATCAATGAGAGAGTCGGACTAGCATTTGTTTTGTATCAGCATGAGATTGAGTTCTCCATTCATCAGTTCCGTATTAGTGACAACTGTTCCGTTTTCCAAGCCGAGCTCTTGTGCTTAAATCTCGCAGTGAAACACGTCTCGAATTTTCTTGGAGCTAAAGTACTGATTTGCAGTGACTCTCTTTCCTCTCTTTTGAATGTCAGAAGTTTTGAAAAGCTCATTGTGGAAGTTCAAAGCATTATAAGCACTATTAATTCACACAATATTTGTGTCGATTTTACCCATGTGCGAGGCCACTCAGGAATTCGAAGAAATGAAAGAGCTGATGCTTTAGCAAAAGAGGCTACTCGTTTACCTTTTTCCTTAGATGTAGCTAATCCTCCCTCATTCTGGAAACTGTTCTACTCTAAGAAAGCTACTAAGGATTGGAATTCAGAGTATCTGTCTTCAAATAAGGGAAAATGGACCAAGCGCTTCCTTCCCACTATTTTCTTTAGATTGAAACGACAACATCTCAAAACTGATTTTTTTGTCACTCAGTTTCTTACTAGGCATGGTAATTTCAAAGAGTACTTGTATAAATTTAATATTTCTACTAGTAACGTGTGTGATTGTGGACAGGATATTGAAAATCCAGAACACTTGTTGTTTCGTTGCAATCGTTTTAACCCCCAGAGAGAAATTCTTATGCGGGAGCTGAGGAAGTTGTCCGTTTCTTGGCCTCCTGTTCCTTCTGCTCTGGTTCAGAGTGTCGAGACTTATTCTCTTTTTAAACGTTTTATTTATTCAGTTGTTTGACCTTTTTGTATGTGTGTGTGTGTGTGTGTGTTTTTTCCTTCTCTATTCGTTGTTAATTGTTTGTATGTTGTGCTCATTTTATTTTGTGTATTTTGTACTGTTGTGCCTCTTACCTTCGGGCCCTATGTAATACTATGTGGTGCATAGGGAGTTTCTTTTTGTGTCTAATAAAAAAAAAAAAGTTTGAAGATCAATCTTCCTCTGTTTAGAATTTTTTTTAGTTGGTTTTTTCATAGCACTGACCATTTTTATCTTGGTAGATGCACTGACATGACTATCAAAAAAAAAAGCTAACGAAACTAATTCCTCTGTTAAATACCATAAATGGTTGGAAAACTTATTTGCTGCTGCTTTCGAGACATTTGTATTAATAGCCGAATATTCAATCAAAGTCTTCAGTAGTAATAGGTCATTATATGGAGCACTTTCAGCTTCTGGTGCTGATATCCATGCTTTCATGTATACACGTGCAATGAAAATGCATACAGCTGTTAATCCCTTCTCTTCTTTAGATGTAAGCTTGAATTGCGATCTAAACATCCAGATTTTGAGACTATAAATACATTTCGACATCCAACGGGCATGATGCATGGCTCCAGGTGACATAAATTTAACACCTCTAACAGGGGCAGTTCCAAGGAAAATAAGCAGAAGTTCAACTAATTCATTTTAATCACCTCTTAGTTGGTTATGTGACTCTTCCATGTATTTTTTTGCATAAGCAATTGTATCTTCTTTTATATCCTGTATCAGTTCATCAACTACATCAATTGAAATTCCAGTTTTGTACTGGTCAGTGTCAATGAAGCTCCAAAATTCATTGAAATGTTTGAATAATGGAATTTCAGGAGAAGATGTGGCTCCCATGCACACTTGAAACACTGAACCTATAATCAGTTCGAACACATGATACCTGCACGCTAGGGAAAAAAGTTCCTTTTCAAGCTTTTGTTTTAGAAGAACACATGCACCCGAGTTACTGCCAGTGTTTGAACTGGTTGTGTCAAAACACATAGCACGTATGTTGTTTGATATTCCCCAGCTTCAATAGCTTTAAATACTGCTATAGCCTGTGCCTCACCTGTCGCAGATGGAAGCTTGGGAACTGCAAGTAGCTGGTGAATTCCTTTCCCAGTTACTAGTACAGGCAGGTGATCCACTTTATCTTTAGCAACTAAATCAGGAATTAATTTGCTGTCCCAATGGATAACTAAAGGGACGTTAGGTTGAAACTTAGCCTTTATGTCTGCATATTTCTGAGCTCTTTCCTTCCTTCTTTGACGGCGAATTGAGTCCTTATTTAAAGAAAATTCATCGATATTGAATCTTAAGCCTTTTGCAGTTTCTGCTATGACATAGAAAGCCTTTCAGTCTGACACTTTTATTCTGTCCAAAGTTGCAGCAAGTTGGAGAGTAACTATAGTTTTTCTCCCTTGCTTCCTTTTCTGTCTTTTTGATGCTTGTTCTGTGATATCCATTTTCTTACCTTCTTCCGTTGAGCCTAAGTTGCTATTAGTTTCAGTAGATGATTCAAGTTCCACTATAGAATCTTTTAATTCTTTAATTTTCTTTTGCTGTATTCGGGCATTTGCTTTTGTTTCTCGTTCAAGAACTTTTTTCTCTTTTATATCAAGCTTTTTATCAACTCCTAACATTGATCCACACCTAACTTTCTTCCTTTGTGCTATTCAAAAGTCTTTGTCTTCTTGTAAGACTGTTTTACCGGTTAAAACACCAGCATGAGTAACATCAAAAGGATCTTCTAGTTTAGAGAGAAAAGTTGATTCCTTAGCTTGCTATGTTGATGAACATCGAACTTTATTTTTCTTCAAAAGCTGCCATTCTCTATACAACTTTTCAAGCTTCATTTGACAATTTTGGTTGTCTTGCATAGGAATTCTAGCTTTTTGCCAAAACTTGGCAATTTCTGTGATGGTCAGAGTTGAAGCTTGTCTTATGGTTTTCTTCAATTCAAGATGATGATGCAAAAAATGTCCCAGAGCCATACGCAAGGATGGCAATTTTCCACCTTTTAATTCTGGAACTGACCCACCAAGAAGATACAAGTCACTTTGAGATCTTGTGGCTTTTGCAGTCATTTTGCTTTCAAAACTGCAGCAAAAATAAAATACTGAAAACAAACAAAGTGCTAAAATAACCAAATGTGTTTAGTGCAGTTAAAGATGTCACATCCTAAAACAAAATGGCTAAATCAGATCTAGCATGGCTTTTAAGTATTTGTGGTCTCCCTAGTGGTGCTATCTAGTAATTTATATGTGAAGTTAAAATAAGTCCAAGGTATATTTATAAAATAATGAAAAAGTAAGCAATCTTTGCTTTTCGAAAAAAAAAGATCCTGCAATGTTAAAAATTTTACAGTTGTTGAGCTACCTCTAAATAATCTTCAAATGTGCTAATATTTGGCCTGAATTTTTTTTTCATACAAAGGAACAAAATGAGAGGGTAAGAGGTTAATATTTTCATAGTTGAAAAATAAGCTCCACCCTAATATATATGTATATATCCGATATTTTCGACCCGTGAAAGTTAGGATATTTTGTAAAAATTTTATTGTGAGGGCCCCTTTGTTGTGGAGGCCCTGGGGCAGTAGCCACGCCTGCCCTCCTCTAAATCCGGCCCTGAAAACCATATAAATTAAATATCTATTAAAAGTTGAACTATGGCTCATTGACAAGGGACACAATTCTGCTTTGCATAAAAAAACATTAGTTTCTATACCTAATAGGTTTTTGGTAAACTAACTAAGATGTAGTATTTTGGTAATGGAAGGACATCAAATCGTCACCTTAGAAATAGACCTATTTCATAGTTGAAAAAAAAAGAGAATTTTTAAACTACTGAACAAAAAGTTTAACCAGACAGGATAAAAGTTAAATAAATATTATATTCAGATAACAAGTGTACAGTTGCGCCCGCTACAACGCGATCTGACTTATGCGAAATGGCTGTAACACGACTTTTTCAGGAGCAACAAATTTTGGAACTAAAGTGAATTTCTGGCTCTCAACAAGAAAATATTTGGAAATTAATCGTTATGCTAAGTTTTGGCTTTGTTATTGACTACTAAACACTGACTTAATGAATGTACTTTCATCCTTTCAGCATCACAGACTGCTCAACTCACACACGATACTGTAAACATAGCTTTATAAGTGTTTACGTATATAGCAGATATCACCACTCCTCATTTTTCATTTATTCTAAATATGAAAGGTGATGAAATATTATGACAACTAGGAATGGTGTTTCATCTAAAGTTTGAAGAAGGAAACAAAAAGCGAAACTTTGAGAAAATTTAAGAAAAGGAAAGGATTCTTGATACGCTTGAACAACTAGAAAATGGGTTGAAGGTAGCATGACAAGTCCAGACCTTACTTTTAATATGAAGCTCGCAGAGTAGTGTTTAATCAAAATGCAAACAACATGAAATTGGAATTTGATCTTATATTGTAGATTATAGAGACCCTGAAAGAGGGGTGTTACCACAGATGTAAATGTTACAAAAGTAAATGCGAAACTACTGTATTTAAAAATAAATTAGAATGACAGTCAGATTGCTCAGAATAAATCATCATCTTCAACTTTTAAGTTATAAATGTAACTTATTGTATCTACTGTATAGTACTCTTACAGTGCAGTGCTTTTTTATTACTACATACTGTTTTATATCGTACATTACTGTTTTATTTTTATGTCTTCCTCTCTCCCATTGATCATTGATTTTGTGCATCGTAACAGTATTTTATGTTGAATAATTCATTTTTTTAAAAATATGGTAAAAATTCCGCTCTTTATGTGAGAAACGGTAATATAGTTAAAAAATGTTCTAAAACAGTTTAAAAGGTGTTTAAAAATGTCTAAAATGATTGGGTATGTTAATAAAAAAATCTTATACACACCCCTTTTCCACAACGCAAAATTTCGACTTACACGAGGAGTCTTTGAATGCATCCCTCGCATAACTTGGGATTCGACTGTATTGCAATTACAGTATGTAACAAAAGAGATTTTTTGCTCTGTAAAAACACAAAGAGAAAACTTGATTTTGCCCTTGATTTTCTGAAAGTCAGCAAACTATGAGGGGAAAACAGGTTAAGATCCAAGAAATTCATTTATTTCTGAAGAGAATGGTATATGGCAAGTGACAGAATAATAATTTTCAAAATTCAAGTGTCATGTCCCCATTTTCCTGGAATTCACCAGATACAAAATTTTTAAACAAACTATAAATAATTATTTCTTATGATGATTCTTTAACAACCTTTATTTTAGTAGCACTAGAAGTAACATCCTCAAACCTCACTGAATAGCCAACCTATCAATAAAGAAGAACAATCTTTTAAGAATGCAGGTTTACAAATTCATCACAAAAAAAAAAAAATGAAATGTATCAGATGATAAGTTAAATAAAATGCATTATTCAATATTAATAAGGGTAGTAAATTCTATCTAAGACATAGCACAACCAAAGCTACAACATACCTTTCCTCCAAGTTCAGTTCTTACTTCTTTAGCAACTCTAGTTGCAATAGTCACCGCAGCAACTCTTCGGGGCTAGCAATAGAGATGGAAATGTGTTCTAAATTTATCAAACAATAGAAAATAATAATATGAAAAAAATATTTAGTTAAAAGAATCAATGAACATTTACTCATTTAATGGTTTTCAAATATTATGTTCAGAGAACTATGTCCCCCCCCCCCCAGAAAAATATTTTGCATAGTTTCCAAAAATGTGCAAACACCCTTTTTAGATTATGTAGCACAAATTTCCAACTTTCTTTTTTCTTTAATATATGTTTTAAACTAAAAATGAATCTTTCTATCTTTATGAGATCTGTAGCTCTTTAGACAAGTGAAATTATTTAAAAAAAGAAAAACTTATTAAATGCCTAGTTCTTTTTTATTGTACATTAATAAAAACATTTGAATTTTTTGCATAGAGCATTAATAAGACAAAAAATTCATTTAACAGCATTATATGATGCCTAATGATTTTATGTTTGTCCAAATATGATTTCAGTGGTAACACTTTAAATAAATTTTAAACTTTGGTAAAGATGCGGCAAATTTTCAATAAAATGGGAAATAATATAATTTTAGGATGAAAGTGACTACAAAATTACATGCCTCACCGGGCTTGTAAATATAAAAGTACAAGAATAATGTCTGATCGAAATTTTTACATGTCTTGGCATGTCAGGCAATAATAATTTTCGAGCCCTGTTTTCCTCTACATAAATATTATATCTTCCAAGGTAGGGGAAATAACAATATTATACTTGGAAAATGTCAAGTAGAATTGAGATGAGATGAGCTTATGAATGAAAAAACATCCAATAAAAATCAACTTCCAGCTGGGACTGTTTGGCAATATTTTGAAAATTTCCATGCTAAGAATATGATTTGTAGTTCAGCCACAGCATGCTGACCTTAGGCAAAGTTTCCTTAGTATATCATGTTAAGCCTTTTGTGAAATTTCTCAATCTTATCATGAACTTTCTAGACTCAGTTTTTCAAGACTCTACTGCACTCTGATGTTAAGGTCAAGGAATAGGAAAAGTTTTGTGGGTAAAAGCAAAATTTCTCTTATTTTTAAAAGGTAAGTAAATAAAAATGGGTACCTGAGTGATTCCAATGCATTTATTTTTTGCAAATCCACCATCCAGAAGATACTGAAAGAGAGAAAATTAAGGTCAGATACCAAAGATGATTGTTACATTTATCCACTACAGTAGACATTCATTATAATACTAACCTAAATGTATAATCTACTGCATTATTTTAGTTATGTTTAAAAAATACTGGAGTAGCTTCTTACAAATTACATTTCCTATCAAAAGGCAATCAAGAAACTAACAAAATAATTAATGCTTGTTGAAAAGGTTTTGGAAATACTTTAAGGCTGCAATAAATAAGTAAGTCAGCTAAACATATAAATTTACAGAAGTTTTCTGCACAGCATACATTTTGCTTTCAAAATAACATATAGCTCAGCTAATATATTTTAATTGGTAATTTATTTTCTATAAGCAAATTTAAGACTTCAACTTGGTATTTGGTAATTCTGGCAGCATTTGATAATCGATTTTTCTGCCCTTTTGGGCAGCTACTTGTAAAAGTGATTCTTTTTCAACTAATGTTAAAAATTTTAGGATATTGCAATTAAAATTTTGCAAAACAGGTTAGTATTGTGACTTTAAAATAAATTTAAAAGTATTTCTGCATAATTACAGGGTTCTTAATAAAAGTATAAAGTTAAAATTTTTGATGGTAAGCTTTGAAATATAAAATTTAGAATAAATTTTGACTTGATGGGGAAAAAATATAAAGTTTATCATGAACTTGCCATAACAAAAATAAATAAGAAATGAGCATCAAAAGCATTATATCCCACCCGTTGCAGGAAAGTATCAGATATTTCTATAGGATAAATATAAATACAGTAAAAGCCTGATTATACTTAAGCGGATCATCCATGAGGTAATTAACAATCAGGAACAAGTATTTTTGCAGTAAAAAGCAAATACCAAGAGCTGTTGTTTTGTCGAAAAAATGTAAATTTAAATTCAGTTGTTTTTGTTTTATTTATATTTATTGTGCTTTCTTCATTATATATACTTTTGTTCTTTATTGATATTAAGTTCTGTTGCACAAAAATACAAAACACTTTTTCTGTACTGTAGATATATTTTCACTGTTTGAAGTAAAGTATTGTATATCATCCATATACAGCTAAATTTTTGAGGAAGGACAATGAGGAACCTGCATGCAATTTTTTTAATGAAAATTCAGGCCATTTTATGATGATGGACACCAATTTTAGTTCAATCGGGTTGCTAGTTATTTTTTAATTAATTCTTAAAACCTCCCACTTAGCCCCGCCCCCTTAGTTTCCCCATCTCTGCTGATTTCAAGATTCATTCCCGCTCCCATCTCTTTCTGGTACTGAATGCACATGAGAACATCGTTAGCAAGGGCGCCCATATGCAAAATTTTAAGGGGGGGCTCAAAAATTTTACCCATGGTTTAGCAGAATGTTTTCCCCATGGAAAGCGATTTTAGTACATATTAGAGACATTAAAATTTGACATTTTAAATAACTTATTCATTAATGGCTGGAAAAGAAATTTTTATATATTTTTGCAAAGAAAAAAGCATTAAAAGCAAGAAAGTTCTCATTTCCAAGGGGGGGTTGAGCCCCCCTTGCCCCCCCCCCTATATGGGCGCCCTTGATCGTTAGGATTCCCAAGATGACTCCAAGCACAAACTGTTGAACTGCAAGTACTATATTGTATTTTATAGCAAATGTTCAACATCTACCACAGAAAATGAAATATTTTTAGTACACCAAAATAGAAGACGAGAATGGTGAATGTCATCAGCATGATGAAAAAAAAGAGAGAGAGAAAACTAAACTGTTTTTCACTCTTCTGTTGCAAAAATGATTTTATAGCAGCGAACATAGTTGTGTGTTAATTATATAAAATTGTTTTGCTTTTTATAAAAGCTATCCCTAATCTCTCTCTCTCTCTCTCTCACTCCTCTTTCTTTTTTTATCCTTTGAATTGAAATGATTTTACATTCTTTGAGGGCGGATTGTTATTTTTTATGTATTGATTTATTTTGTTTTGTTTTGCGTAAACTTCTGCATTAAAAACAGTTATTGAAATCAACAATCTAGATTTGAATTTTGAGTAATTTTGAAGAGTAAAAGTTTAAAAGAAAATGAAGGTGCTTTGAATTATTTGAATCTCTAGTCAGCAAAAATTCATGAACAAAATAATAATAAATAAATAAAATACTTTAGAAAAAAAAAAACAATAAAATGTGAGGAAGAAACATGTTGAAGAAATAATAAATTCTCAAACATTTTAAATTTAAAATCACATTTACATTTTACTATAAAACATGTGGAAAAATGTACAAAATTTGAAAGTAGTTACGATTAAGATTAATATAGTTTTCGTTATTAATTTGTATTACTTTGCTCTGCTCTAACTTCTGAGTCCAAAACCCAGGCCGTACGAAAACGTGATGCCCCCCCCCTATACGAACAGAGAAATTAAGCTGATTGTAACTTCAATGCACAATAGATGAAAGTATTTGTAATTTAATTAGAAATGAATAAAACAATCTGAATTATATAAGTAGTAAATATTAAAAAGCTAGTAAATGGAACTTTTATTTGCATTTATTAAGTGTTAGCTTTTCAAAAACAAGTTTTGAAAAGTGGAATAAGGTTTAAAAACCAGGGTGTAAAAAAATCATGATTTTTTCAAAAAAATAAAAAAAAATCGGATTTTTTTATTTAAATCAGATTTTTTAGATTTAAATCGGATTTTTTTTATTTTTTTTTTTTTGAAAATAAAAGTTAGAAAGTTCTGATTTTAATTGATATACATTTATGGAAAACTTACCTTCCATTTCTTTTTAAATACAAAAATACCTTTCAAGTAACGCTTCACCAAAACACTATGATTAAAACTAAATTAAATGCAAATACATTTTGTTCATTTCACTTTTAATTGGCAAAGTGGCTTTTAATATCAAAAACATAATTGAATCATATAGAAAAAAAATAGAGAAAGTAAAGAAATTAAGTAGTATTACACAATGTACATGAAAAATTTATAAGTAAAAGTTTTTGAAATTAAATGATTTTTTCAACCCAAGTGAAATTGAAAAAGAAATATATTCAACAACTTTTTGCAGATGGATCTGGTAAATTCCCAGTTGATATAGATTTTTTTGACGCATTATTTATCCGTTTAAAGATCTGAACATGAATGCTAGTTTGGAAGCTTTCTCCACCCCCAGCTGGTTTCTTAATTTGCTGTGCACAAAGCCTAAGGTGGGAAACATTCTTTCCACCCCTGCAGATGTAGCCTTTGCAGTGATGAGCTGTTCAATCACTAACAATTCTTTTGTAGAAATACAATCATTTTTTACAGCTGATAAAGACTTCCACCAATCTAACGCACTAATATTTTTAAGAACATCATCTTCAAATAATGGTCCATTAAATGGCTCTGCACGAACAATAAATTTCAAAAGAATAGCCATTAAAGATGTGTCATTGCAATTATCTTTGACAAATTCAATTGCCTTGTCTTTTTCTTCAACAGATAGTTTTTCTTGCTGGAATGATGGGGTTAACAAATATGCCAAGAAATGTGCCGGTGTTAATGCTAGGTCATATCTTTTTTTGAAAGATCTATATACATCTGATTTCTTACAGTTAAATACTTTGTTTTCTTTCAGATCTGTTTCTAAATTTTTCCAGATATTTACTGCATCTGCAATACTGCAGCTATCACTCTGCATTCGATCCAATGCAACTGAAATAGGTTTAAGTAGAAGCAATAATTCCTCTGCATTTCTTTTGATTCCCATATTTATGAGCTTGGATTTTATGTCTTCATCAAAAGCATCTTTGTTTTCTTCGATAATTTGCATCAAAATAGGCCAGTTCTTAATGTAACTCTCTAAAGAATCACACATAGAGTTCCAACATACTTCTGAGGACAACTGTAGCCCAACCCCTTTTCCTCCTTTGCTTTTATTAAATTTTGCTCTTGCAAAGTGGTTATTACAGAAATGTTTGATTATTTTCATTACATGTTCCGTGACACAAGGAAGATTTAAATCCTTTGCTAGTAAATTCAAAATATGCGCGGAGCAACCATAGCACACTACATCTATGGAGTCATCAGATTCCGCTGCTAATGTTTGCCTCATGCTTACCATATTAGCAGCGTTGTCACTTACAAAACTGCGAATACGGCAGTTGAATTTGTCCTGTGCATTTTTTATGGCAGTAACTGCAAAACCCTCTAAGTTATTATCAGTATGGGGGGTTCCAGAAGTGTCGAGTGTGTCTACCAAATGTACATTTCCTTCCATAGTAGTCACACAAATGCAAACAATGGGTTGATTATGTATGTTAGACCACCCATCTAAACACATACATACAGTTTTATTCTTTAAATCATCATGGCACTTTTCCATTTCCGACTGATAAATTTTATTTAGTAAAGTACCCCCTAAATCAGTTTTTCTAGGTGGAATATATCCAGGCGGAGTATCTCGATCAAGTTTTTAAAATGTGGATTTTCTACACAAGGAAAAAATGTGTTTGTTGCAAAAAAGTACTTTGCAATATGATGGTCAATTATTTCCTTCTGACCGGGTGAAGTCTTTACAACGAAGGAAGACAAATCTTGAGTTTTTAATTTTTTGTCTTTCGCAGATAGAAGGGGAAGGGAAGAAGTACTGCGTTTCAAATTTGATGGGCCAGCAACATTTGTATTACCACTTATATTGGTTGTTATATTAGTAATACTTAAAAGACTAACTTCTTCTTGAGTACCTAAAAAAATATATTCATGAGTTTAGTCAAATTTCTAGCAGACATTTCGATCTAAGTTAAATTTGTCTCAATAAAAAATATTTTAAAAGTTCAAAGCCACTTCAAATTTTGTGTTTTGGTAACGTTGACACTTACAATGGCTGTCTGGAATAAAAACTTATTTTTTTTAAAATGTATTCTCATTATTGTGAATAAATTCTTTCTTCCATTTACATCAATAGATGGTGTTTAAAAGACCTTCGGAACGTATACTGATTTTTAAAATTTTTCTTTCTTTTTTGTGTGTGTGTGAGAGTGTCCTTGCTTAAACTATGATTATTACCTAATCATAATATTGAATAAAATGAATGTTACAAGTTATTAAGTACTTCACTGTATTCTGAGAGTGGTAAAAAAGCAGGAGAAAACCTGACCATTCTTTCCATTTTAATTTAACTTTAAAAGTTTATAGCAAATAAATAAATATTATACATACCTTATTCTGACTTATGTTTAATTTTATGAGCGGCGCAGTGGGAATATTACATACAGTTGAATCTATATTTCGAATTTCACAGGAAGGAAAAAAATCGAGATAAAGAGGTTTTAAGATACGGGGCTTTAAGAAACTTTATAGAAATTTGGAATATGATGGTGAAAATTTGAAATCAATACTAAAGACAATATGGGCTCTTGATCAAAATTCCTCTGTATTAGTTTTGTTAGGTCTTTATTCTGTTATTACATTATTAAGTGCTTTATTGCGAGTTTAAGGAATCATTTTGACAGTAAAAGAAACTTTAAGCATATCTTTTTCAAGAAAAAGTCTTTTATTGCTTTTTGGTGCCTGATTTTATTTTATTTTATTTTTTTTTTTTTTGATTAATTATTTATTCTCTTGAGGTTAGCAATTGCTGCAAATATAACCTGGCCAATATTCTAGTATTTTCCCTTTTTCTTTACTTGAAAAAATCTTAAACTTTCTTTTCACTCCTATCATCTCAATTTTCTATAAGGAATCATAATTTTAAGAAAGCGAGCGACCAAAGAACAGTACTAAGCCAGATAACAGAGCAAAATGGCTTTTAACTTGAATGACCTTTAACCATGAACTTGAAATACTCATCCATAATGCAACTAATACTCAACCTGTGAATTTCACCCCTTTACTCTTCTTCCAACAAAGTGCTCGAAACGATTGTCCTTTTGTTAATCTTCCTAGAAAACCTATTTGTGGAACGCATTTCTCCCTTTTTTGCCCTCTCAGCCTTTTCTGTTTCGAGTTGAAGAAAATGCTTTTGCTTGCTGCTTTAAAGATCATTGGGCTTCGAATCCGAAAATGATAGCACAGCCGGAATTCAAGACATAAGATTTTTGTTGGCGTTGTGCTGTCATATTCCAAACGATCTTTGCTAACCAGAGTATCCACCGCAATCTCATTGATTTGTAGAAAATGTCAGCCAGTATTTACTGCGTATTCTTTTAAAAACGTGCGTCTGAACTATTTAGAATAGTATGATCGAAGTGAACGTTGTTGTATTATGAAGCGAGCAAAACCGATAACAAGCTTTTTAAAACCCAAAGAATAAAATGTAAATGACAAAAAAGTTAACGTCGTCTGAAGAAAACGAAGTACAGTCTGCTGAAGCAGCATTAATCCCATCGAACCCTTCTGAAGGAAATTTTATTTTAATTTAAAAGAAAAACTGCATAGCATTACAGGAATAAAATGTTCAAAAAGGAAATGAATCTAGACTGTTCTGTACTATTTCTGTTAACTTGGTTCGCATTAAAAAGTAGAAAATAAACAAGACTTCTGTTTATAACACTAGAAAATTGCTGTTGCTTTCTCAAATAGATATTTATGTAAATTCTAAAGTAGCTAATAAAATTTAAAATAAAAACTTGAGAGGAGAACAGATGGTATGCAGTTTTGTGCAAATAACTTTCTACCGCCTATATTTCTTCCCTTTTTTTTAATTCAAATTTTATTAACTGCTTTAAAATTAGCATAACTGTAAATACATATAAAAAGCAACATATATATATATATATATATATATATAACGATATGAAAAGCCTTTTCATTTTTTGTAGGTTATAATCAAGAAATCTTTTTTTATTTTATTTCATGCTTTTAGTGCGAACCAAGTTAGTAAAAATAGTCTGATCACCGATGAGATTGAAAGTCAAACACCCAGTTTACAGGCGGAAAAGGATGCATCTATTAGTTTTCAGGGGTGCCAGCCATGGGTGCAAGTTTGGTGGTGTGTTCAAGACGGAAAATATTTTGCCCCCCCCCCCCCCACACACACATGCGTTCTTAAGGAAAAATATATGAGCATAAATGTTGTAGATCTTGACGTATGGCAGTTTTGGAACCTGTATTTGCTTTGAATTTTTAGCTTTTGACTTTTCTAACAACATGGACCTAGTTTAAATTGCAACATTTAAGCGTTTTGACATCGTAGTTCCAAAAACCTAAAAACCACCAATAACGGGGGGTCTGGGGGCTGTCCCCCAGACGTTTTTTTAAAACGTCCAAAAAACACAATGGTATTCCATTTTGGTAAAGTTCAGGGAATGGAAAGGTTCAGGGACTCTCTTACATCAATTTTTTCAAACTAATAGTCCCAAAACCACAAAATTGGGCGAATTTCAAAAATATTATAGGAAGAGGAAGGGGTCTCTGGCTCTCTCCGAAATTGAAGCTTTGAAGACGTTGAAAGTGAAGTTTTAAAAACGAAATCGTACTCCATTTTTCAAAACATTTACACGCTTTTTGAATGCATTATTGAAGGTATGGAGTTCAAGAACTCTCCTTCGGCAATATTTCGAAATTGAAATTCCAAAAAAGAAATTTTACACGATGTTGGATGATGTTTGGGGTAAAAGCATTCGGGGCTTCAAGCCATTAGTTTTTCGCCTACCGTAAACCTTTTGATTGCAACAATAAAATCGCTTGGGACATTTGGCACATAAGATTTTCACTTTTGCAACATAAATCAGTTCTGATCGGAAAGTCTACCCAAGATAGCGTGAACAAATCAGAAAAGAAAGAAAGGTGAGGGAAGGATATGGGCGCGGTTAATGAACTGGCACCAATCCCCCCCCCCCAGTCTACATTTGAAAAAGAAATATTGTATGTGATAACAGGTGGTAAAATTACCAATAAAAAAACAGCTTCAGTGAAGTAGATACATTTTTAAACGAGGAACCCTATCCAATATTCATTAATTAAAAAGCGCAATAAGGGAACTGAATGCTCACCCCAAAAGGGAGGGCACCTGCATTATATCCCTCAAAAGGTACTCAAATACAACCTAAAGTAGCGTTTTAAATATTTCAGCATCAAAAAATTTTCGGAAGAGCACTCCCGTACCCCTTCCTCTAAGTTCACCACAAATTAATTTGCGTTTTTAAGGCTTCAGTTTCTAAATTTTTTTTTCAATTACGCACACACACAGTACCCTTTTACCTATATACTTGACTTATGACCGCCTAAAAGTTTTAATACTTTAATTTCCGAAAATGTTTGACAGAAGCTTCCTACTCCCTTCCTACTTAAGTCATCCAAAGATAGCTCAAAACAAAGTTCTTAAAACTTCAGAAACCACAATTTTTCGGACTGGGAGGGGGAATACCCCCTCTCCCTGTGAAAAGCAGGCACACTAAAGGCAGTGTAAGTTTGTGTTTAATATTTATTTTTCTATTGAAAGAGCAACTCCCCTCCCCACATCGCCAATGACAACACAAAGTTTTAAGACTTCAATTTCAAAAATGTTTCGAGAAAGACCCCCGATTTCCTTAACTCTTAACTCACTCAAAAATAGCGAAAATACCAATTCAATATTTCGGCATAATCAAATTTGCGGGGGGAGAGAGACCCCCCCTCCCTCGAGCTCTTTCCGCTAAATTCACTAAATTTGACTTAAATTTGCGGTTCCCCCTTTTCATCACTGAAGTTTTTAGAATTTAATTTCAAAAATTCATCGAGAGAAAGCCTTCGAATTCCCTCTTCTTAAGCCCCCCAAAGATTACCCAAAGCAGAATTCTGAATACTTCAGTTTTGAAGGGGGAGAGGGACCTCGAACCCCACCCACTACGATCATTAAAGATGGTCTAAAGTTGCGCTTTTAAGACTCCAGTTTCAGAATTTCGCCTAAAGAGAGCCACCCCCCTCTTGACATTGCCAAAGACAGACTAAAAGTTTTAAGACTTCCAATTACAAACATTTCTCGAGAGACCCATATACACTTTCTCTTAAGACATTTTAGTATGGCCTCAAATATTTACTAATGCATCAGTTAGAAAACATTTTTAGGTTAGAACACCGAAACCATCTGTCATAAATTCATCAAAGATTACCTAGATTAGTATTTTTAAGACTCCAATTTCCAATTTTTTTTAAAACCTCATCTTCCCCACTTTTACATCATGAAAGACAGCCTAAACATTTTTACCTTTTTTAAAGAGTTTGCAGAAGAGAAATCCCGAACCTCTCCTAGCTTCAAAAATGGCTTAAAATTAAGTGTTTCGTTTTTTTTTATTCTGGAGCCCTTGAGTAGCCCCCCCCCCCCTAGATTTTCCAAAATATAAATGTGTTAAGACTTCAGTATCATGGATTAATTTGCGGACTTACCCTCTTTGCAAGAGCAGCGTTTTTTCGCAAACTCCTGCTATTTTTCACGTTTCTTTCTCTCCCCCCCCCCCCTATTCTCATTCTAGCGAGTGTTAGATTGAAAGTCATTGGAATTTAGTGATTCTTCAAGTCTTAGAATAAACATGTCAAAGATGCAGGAACAGTTGCTCGTCGGTGTTTCAAACCAGCTTGAAACTTGCCTCCGATTCTTTCCAGAATTCCCATTTGCATTAAAATCTTCAAAATACCCAATAGTTCCCGATTTACCTGGTATGTGGACGCACTTTGATGTGACGCAAACATTTCATCCCGTCAGCAATCACACTCAACCGTTGATTCAGATTCAACTATAAGGCAATTTAAGAGCGCACATAATTTTCATTTATGCGTGTAAAGTTTGCAAGAAAAAAAAAACGTAAGGATGATCGAAAACAGCAAGTGAAAAATAAAGACGAAAGACGACCCATTCGAAAAATTAGCGAGAAAAGCGAGCAACTCCGCCGCCTGCAATGCAGTGAATTAGAAATAACAGAGCTACCTAAAAAAAAAAAAAAGTCAAACAGCGCGAGTCTAAAAGTCACTCCTACGAAAGCACGTTGCAAACAAAACAAGCTCATGGCGGAAAATGGAGAGAATGTCGATGTAAATTCACGATTATGGAAAGGTTCAGTAATTAAAGCATTTTTTTCAAACACTCAAATTTTCGTTTTTTAGTAAAAACTGAAAGAAAGTCATCGAATTACTTTCCGTCCTGACCTCCGTCTTGGAAATTTTGTCCAAGACGGAAATCCGTCCTGAGACGGAAGGTCTTGCACCCATGGTGCCAGCTTTTGTAGATGTGTGTTAGCCTCTAAATTAATCAGTCACACTGAAATGAACGGAACACACTCATCAGATATTTGATTTTCCCTCTGATTTGGATAGACTGGTTTTGACTAGACCCGTTGCTAGAAAGCTTCACTTTAAATTAAATGGAGGAAAGAGAAAAAAAAGTAAAATTTTCCAAAACATTAAAATAAATAAATAATCTTTGCTTTTGTTTTGTTTGATACAAGTATCAAATTTGGGGCACCCCATTCCAAAACATGTAAGATTCACCTCCCTCTTATTATTTTTTTTAATACTAAAAAAAGTTTACACACACACGCACACACACACACACATATATATATATATATATATATATATATATATATATAATAAAAGAAGTAACCCCCCCCCCCCCCCCCGAAACTCGGGTCTAGCTACGCCTCTGATAGGGTGAATCAGTCTGTAAGTCCTGTAGTTGTTCTCTGGCCTTCCAATATATGTCATATATGTTTCCGGAAACTTCCTTAGATGCACTGCATCCATAACAGTGTCACTGCCACACAATGCACAGTTAGGGGAAGAAAAGATATTGAACCGCATAAGATGTTTCGAAAGGCAATCATGTCCTGTCTCCATACGAAATGCTGCCACTGCAGATCTTCTAGGTATGGCTGGTATAGCCAGAAGGGACTCTCTCCAACTCTTATCTTTAATGTGAAGAGCCTGCCTGGATCGAAAGTCGAATTTCATCTTTTGTTTTATTATACGTGCTATAGTGGAATAAGGGACAGGGTTCCGTGAAGTTTGTGGTATTTTCGTTCCCTTTTTTTGCAAGGAAATCAGCCACTTAATTTTTATTTATTTCACAGTGAGTCAGAACCAACTGCAAAATAACTTTTTTTCCTAAGGTTTGCAATATACTCAAATTAGCAATGCAGTTTTGAACTTTGTGTGAATCTGCTGGCTTTGGAGAGACAACAGATTGAATTGCAGATTTCGAGTCAGATAAAATAAACGCTTTATCAAAGCTTTCACTCTTAGAAATCAGTTGTTGTGATCAGTTGCCAGCCTAATGGCTTCCACTCTCCATCAAATGCTGTATTGAAGAGATCAAGGGACGAACAGAATGCAAATAGATCAGAGAAAACACCAGCTCCCGTATTTCCCTCTTGTGAAAGGCGTGATCCGTGATCCATCCGTATATATATGTATCCAATCCTGATTTGGATATTTGGTACATATAGTTTCCAGAGCAATAGCTTTCAGTTCCACTTCACCTGTTATCTTCTTACGCACCAATTGAGTCAAGTGAACCCTACCCTCCAAACAACCAACAAATCTAGGATCTAAAAGTTTCGGAAAAAGTTTAGCACTGGTATGGGCATGAAGTCTGTCCTTTATATGGTCTTTATTTCTCTGAATAGGTCTTGACTGAGTTTTCAATCTTCTGCATCTATTTATGTCATAATTTCTCCAGTAGGTGTTACCTAGTAGGCTTAGGCATACTAATTTTTAAAGACGTACCGAGTAGCACTTTGGCTGAGTAGCTGAGTACCGAGTACTCGGCCTTTCACTACTCGGCCGAGTACCGAGTTCCAATTATGTTTTAAGAAGAACCACAACACACACATGATGGATTTTGAACTCATTAGAATAGTAGTATAGACCTCCATGTTCAAATAATAGTTTTTAAAACAAAATTCCAGCTGAAATATAACTAAGCATTCTTGAAAAGATTTTGTTTGTGTCAATAATTTTACAAATAAATTATTTTTTAAACTAAAAATAAACAAATACATAAAAGGTAGGATTAATCAAGTTGGAATTAAAACAAATTATATCAATCAACTTCTAGTATGCTAAACGTAAATAATTTTTAAAAGCAAATGGAACATCGTTAAAAGCACAAATGTGCAGGAGCATTGCAGACACATATTTCTGCACTACAAGGAACATCTTTTTCAGTGCATAAAATGCATAGCTGCCAACCTCAAGATAAAAAAAATAGGAGCACTTAAAGGTAAAAATAGGAGCAATGACGGTTAAAATAGGAACATGAAATCATGCTCCTATTCAAAAGTAATCTTTTATACATATCCTACATGCATTGAAAATGCATTGCATAAGAACATATTGAAGATTAAAACACAATTACTTCTTATACTTGGAAGTAAAACAACTTCATGGTAAAGGTCAAGACTCGGAAATTTTCTAAGTGACCAGTAGCCACTAGATTCCACTTAGTGGCCACCACTGTCGCCAAAGTTTTGAAATACAAACTGGAGGGGGGGGGAGTAGTTTTTACAACTTTCATAAGAAAAATAGATGTGAATAGGACTCTCTCTCTCTCTCTCTCTCTCTCTTTGCACATTCTAAAAGAGAGTTATTCAATACTTTTTTTTGCACATGGAAAATTTAGGTTAAAATAGTTTTCTGAATTATTAAAAAAAAAAAAAACAAATAAATGAGAAGTCAGCAGGAACCTTCATTTTTGATGAAATAGTCTTAGTTTGTAGCAAAGCCTCCAAGGCAATGAGAGAGGATCAAATACAGATAAAATTTCCACGTCAAGAAAATAATAAAAAAATAACATAACTTTTTGCCTTTTGTTATTTTTAATAGTTTGCATTGAGACAAACAACCAATTCTGTTTTCGGAAACTTAGGCCATTAATAGTCTAGTATACTTCCATGTTGCAAATGACAAAACATGGCAACAACACGAAAAATTTACGATGATAGATTTTTGACTCTTTCGCATTAAAAGTAACTATAAATAATTAATCATCCTTAAAAACTAAAATTTAGACAAAATAGTCAGTTTTTAGCATATTAGTGTCTAAAGCAATGAGGATAAAATAATATTCTGAAGAAAAATTTTTGAATTTTAAGAAAAAAAATTACGAATTTTCCGAAAAAAAAAAACAGCCCATTTTGCATTATTTTCAATAGTTTGCATTGTAATAAACATCTAGTTCTGAGTTTGAAAACTTGGCCACTTATGAGTCTTGTGTACTTAAATCTCGCAAATAACCAACTATGGCGACTATAAGTCAAAAATTCAGATATAAAATTTTGAATTTGTTGCATGAAAATAGTTTAAAAATAAAAAATCCCCATGAAACTACAATTTAATTGAGAATTTTTAGCACATTCATGTCCAAAGCAATAAGGTAAGATGAAATTTTAAAAATAGTATAATCGTTTTCATTTCTCAATAAAATTATTTAAAATAACCAAAAAAAAAATTTTTTTTTGCAGCACATGTAGCTTATTTCATTAGTTTTCAATTAAAAGAAACACCCAATTCTGCTTTGTCTTTGAAAACGAAGGCTTGTTGATGACCAAACATGGCGGCTACGTTTTACACGTAGTTGAAATGCTCTATGAAAAAATGATATTCCCTGATTGACGCTCCCCGTCAGTGTTTATCCTGACACTAATTCTTCCAAAGCATCAAATTGTGTTCTCTTTTGTTGTGTTTGTGCACAATTCCTGTCTTTAAGGATAGAGAAATTTCTTCTTTTTCTTCAGAAATGAAAAAGTGTACTAGTAAAGTAAAAAAAACGGAGTTTTTTGGAATAAATCGGATTTTTGGAGCACGCAATAAAAATCAGAGAAACTCCGGGAAAAACGGAGCACTTGGCAGCTATGAAAATGTGAGCTAATGAATGTAAAAAAATCTGACTTTTGTTGGATGTCTTTAAATCCATAAGCTCACATTTTGTGCATTGAAAAAAGCATTCCCTGTTCTGCCAAACACCTGTCTGCAGTGTTCCTGCACATTTCTGCTTTTAAGGTTGTTTTATTTTTTAAGTAAAAGGTATTTTTATGCTTCAAAAATCCATTTAATAATATAAAATTTCATATTTTCTGTATTTACCTTTTTTGCCCCACTTTTCATAAATAAGTTTCATTAACTTTGGGGCGTTAAAATATAAGATTTACTCCATTGAAGCATAACAAACTTCATTATTCTCAAAATTTGAATTTATCTTTTAAATTTGAATTGTAATTAAATGATTGCAGTATATTATATGCTTGCACTTTTTTATTAATTGTAAAATCTGCTTTGAACAGTATTCAATAGGGGATTTTTCGATTTTATTTTTACATGATAGAGTAACATGTATGAACATCATAGGTGAAAAAATTTTTGCGATACGATAAGTAGTTTTTTTTTTTAAATTATTTTTTAAAGTTCAAGCACTTGTGACGTCAGATGGCATAGGAAGTAACGTCATGCGCTCTTCCGATAGGGGAGAAGCGAAGGTCACGCATTCGACTTTGAAGACGAAACGTAAAAGGCTTATCTCCTCGCGTTTCTGGTACATTAAACCTCTCATCCTCTCAGAAATATTCGAATATCATCATTGATGTTCATGAGGAAGATTATTTAGATTGTGCTTTAACGAATCCGGTCTCCATAGTGTGTTCAAAAGGATTATTGAATTTCTAAAAAATAAAAATATCAGTGCGCTCAAAATGTCCCTAGCGAAAACAAGGAATCTTCGACGGAAGGCTGCCCATTCGCGCCCTGTGACGTAGGCTTGTGACGTTTCAGAAGAGCGCACTTTTGTGCGTAGATTTTTAAAAATTCATTAAAAATCAACCACGGTGTTTTAAAATTCGGCGATGGTGAATTTTTTAGTTTTGAGGGTCAATTAACAATATCCAATAGCCAAAATATGAATATTTAATAGGTTGCAACTTCCCTATTTTTTACAACTACTCGGTATTGGCCGAGTATCTGATCAAAATTTGGCAAAGTACCGAGTAGTTACCGAGTACTCGGTACGTCTCTACTGATTTTTCAAACAGACATATTGTTTTTTTCCTCAATAACCTCTTCTACTGCTTTGTTATCTATACATATAATAAAATAAGATGTTTGTGTTTGTGTGTGTGGCGCGATTCCCAGGAAAACGGTAAGGCCTAGAAAGATGAAATTTGGTATACAGGTGCTGTTTTTGCCGAAGATGTGCACCTCGGGCTTCGATTTTTGATATTTTAATTAGAAAAACAGTTATTTAATGTTTTATGTGTTTTTTTGCACTTTTTACCTCACAGACCCCTAACCAATTGCACCATACGAATATTTTTCGTCTTATAGTGTAGGGGATTTAATTCCAAATATGATGAATGAAAAAATTTTGAAGATAGAGCAATTTTTGCATTTTTTATGAATTTTTGAAAAAACCTTCAATTTGCATTTTTTTCTGGGTTTTACATTTTTCTAATATCATCCTGCGAGGAGTATCAAAGCCTCATTTCTAAAATTTAAGCTGGTAATAGTAAGAACATTGCGCCCTCTTCAGAAGAAAAAAGTTCTTACAAATACGCAATAGTTTTTTTTTTACAATTTTTTTAATGCTGAACACATCATATCTTTCTACGCATCGGTCGAAAAAAGCATTCTTCAATCTTCTATGCCTCTGACGTCAGTACTTGGATTTCGATTCGATATTTACGACGGAATCTTAATCGCAAACAATGTTAATCTTTTTTTTTTGTTTTTTACTATATAGCTTACTTCTACATTTTATGACGTGATGACCACGTGTTTTTCCTGCAGCGCTTGCTTTTTTTTTTCCTTTTTTTTTGTTTAATTTAGGGAATGCATTTATTTCATTTTCCATCTCCCCTCCCCCTCCCCCCCCCCCAAGCTGGACGTTTTGCTGTTTCGATATTACGTTACATTTCATAGTTGTGCGCATTTAATTCAATAAAAACAGCGAGATTTTTTTTTCTTTGTCAAACGCCACTTATTGCACACTACGGGGAATTTGAGCTTTTTTTTTTTTTTTTTGCTCTACTTAAATAAAAAAAAGTGATTTTTTGAGTGATCTTCGTTTTTATTAGGAAATGGACGGGGAGGTTAAAATAAATAGAGATGCATAAGAAAATTTAGAGATAGATCGTAAAGGTAAATGGCGTAAAAATGTGAATGGCACAAAAAAAGATAGAGATGGATTGATTAATACTGCAGCCAAATTTGTTTAAACAGCCGCCGAAGGCGGCAAACTTGAAGTAAAAAGGTAAGTGACAAGTTAGCCAAACAGCTGCCGTAGGTGGCTGCTTGCATAGAAAGGCGACTGGCGTAAGAAGGCGAACCAGCTGGTCGCCGCAGGCGGCTAGTTAGTGAATAATAGCATAGCCTTAATTGGAGTCGTTTTTACTGTCCCTGTGATCAATTTCAGAATTTGACTTTGGACAATTTCCAGCTTATTCATTGCTGTTTTGCTACATGTAATAAGAGGATCGCAGCAATAGGTTAATGTAGGTCTTATACACATTTTGAACGTTAGGGTATATGTGTCTGCAATCGTATAAGTAATGTGTCATTGTATGAAAGTTTTTGAAGCTTGAGGGCATACGCTATATGTCTAAAAAATGTTTGAAAGTATACGGAGTATATGGGAACAGCACCGCTTTCCTGAGGCTTCATTCCATGCTGTTTTAGGAAGATGCAAAGTTGTAAGGATACCCACTTTGTAATCTTCACTTTCTTTAAGTTTGTAAACTATAATCATGATCACTTCAAGTTAAAAATTTGTACTACTGGAAAAAACATCAGTAATAGTGTTCACTGAATTTGGTCACTATATTTGATTAGACGATGCAGAACGGCCTTTATTCCAAAAGCAAATTAACAAAGAGTTCATGGGAACACACCTGGGACTTTTACCACTGGTCGTAATAATGGATTGGTCTTTATAATGTGTGGTCGTTATAATGAGCGCTGACTGTATTTTAATTCAAAGTTCAAAAAAAAATTTTTTTGCAGGGGCGGATACAAAAAAAAATCTTTTGGCGGGGGGGGGGGCATGAGAAATTGAATAGTCTCTCCCCCCCTCCCTTTGGTGTTTCATAACAAAGTTTTAAAGACTTTATTTTTAAATGTGTATGTTTTTTATTTATTTATTTTTTTTTTAGGATTCCTTCAGGTCAATGAATCTACTTCTAAGTACATGAATATTATGCACTATGGAAAACATCTGTAATTTTTAATGTCATTTAAATACTAAACCCAATACAATGTCACCGAGATACTAGACAATTAGCGGCTTTACTTAGGAACATTGTCATAATGATTATAACACAAGGGCAAGGTTATTAAATAAACCCATACCTTACTGGGTTTGTTTTTTTTTTAATTTTAAAGAAAATCATAACTTCATAACATATAAGTTTTACTGAAGAATTCAGAAACTATTTCTGTGTGAATTTCAAGACAGTTGCTGATTTGTTCTTAAAGCCATGATATAGTTGAGATAATATATTGATACTACATGCCGTTTCGATTAAAAATCATGGTTTTTCCAAGAAACTACCACATGATTTCTTTCATATTGCATTTTTTATAAGCTGAAAAAGAAATCTATTATTTTGCAAATAGGTTCCTGCATCAAAATGACTCTTTTAGGTTTGCCTACACATTAAAAAAAAAATTAATTATTGATTTCATCAAAGAAGAATTAGCGGACGAATCGCGATACCAGGGTCCCTGGAATTTGAAACTAGTGAGTTAAATTTATTCTGCAACTCTGACTCCAGTAATATTTCTTTAGCAAACAAAAATGCTTTTATTCAAAATATGCTGTGTGTTTTGTGTTCTTTTTAATTAACAACGTAAAAAAAAGCAAAAGAAGGGTCAATTAAAAAGTAATAAATAAAATAGTGAAATTAATTCATCCTTTTGAGAGGGGGGGGGGGTAAAATTCACTACTGCTGGAATGTATCTTAATTGTACACATTTTTAAAAATAAATTGAAAATAGAGCAGTCTCTGAGACTTCATGTCCCTTGTTGTGTCTTACTTTTTCACCTCCACTGTAACGGGTTAAATAATTCCCTCATAAGTCCGATCATTTTATACGGTAGTGAGACATGCGCAGTTAAAAAAACAGAGGAAAACAGACTTCTCATTTTTGAAAGAAAGATCCTTTGGTAAATTTTTGGAGCAGTAAAGGAAAATGGGAACTGATGTGATATACCCCACCCTTGGCGACTTTTTCCTGATGGCTCCAAGAAAGCGTCACCAAGAAAACGATGTATGACGACATATGTCATACATCGTTCTTAGCGATGCATTTTTAGCGCCAAGAGGAAAAAATCAGATAAAAAAACATGATCAAAGCACTTCAGAACACAATATATATAAAAACAACATAAAAGCACAACAAAAAACATCACGAATATATGCTTCAAAAATGTACAGGGCCGGGGTTTTTTGTAAACATATTAAAATACAATGAAATAAATTATTGTATTAATTACAAGTCGAAATTAATGCATTAATTTTTTCATCATTTCTCCGGGATACGAGCCCTCGGTCTCATAGTACTTTCGTAATGAGACCTCGGCTCGCCGGCCCTGCCTCGGTCTCATTACGAAAGTACTATGAGACCTCTGGCTCGCCAGGACCTCGCTCCGCTCGGTCCGTTATCCCTCCGACTGTTAATATACATTACAGTCGGAGTATGGTCACAGTTATGTATATTTTCATGGAGACACCCAAGGGTGGCTCCTTCCGTTCAGTGTACAATAATGACACAGTTTTAAGTGTGAAATATGCACCATTATTGTGCAGATTTATTAATAAAATTCAGCATTTTTAAGAGTACAACCGAAAGAACTTTCAATTGTTAACATAAAATTCAGTACCTAAAGGAGGCACGTTAATAGAATGTCTAAATAATTCGTGGCATCGATAAGAATTAACTTTTAGAACAAAATAACCGTACTATTTCTGTAAAATTAATTTACAAACACCTAAAAATAAAGTTAAAAACTACAAGAACCCCTCAAGGATTTGTAAAAACAAAGAATTTTGGAAGTGAGAGGTTTTTTTTTGAATTCTAAAATAAAGAACTTACCTTTTTATATGGTATAAATATTCACACTCAGTCTAAAACAATACATCATATGACAATGGCACGTTACAGACAGTGGTGGCGCTAGGAAATTCCCGACAGGGTGGCAAACTTGCCCGACAGGGGGGCATAGCCAAATTTTACTTTGCAAGATTCCCCCCCCCCCAGAGCCTGATCATCCTGACATTGGACATGGGGCGCATTTCTATTTCAGGAAATTCATTTTGTGCCTCCCCCCCCCATTTCAGTTTTTTTTTATATGTTGAAGCAATAAAATATTTCGATACTTGCGTTTTTACACAACCGTACTAAATTTTATCGTACCTCATATCACAATGTAATATATACATTTAAAAAGTAGAAGAGATATAGTAGCATACGATAAATATATAATGTGGTTAAACTTTGCAGTAAACTGTAAATACCAAAATGATCTATCATATAACTTTTAATAGTAAATACAGACCGAATTTGGAGTGGTTTTCTGATTTGCAAAGAGATCACACATTTAAGGCGAATTTTTAACAACAAATAGATTTTTTCCTTGTTTTGGCATTTGCAAAACTATCAATGATATCATTGTACTCTAGATTCTGAGTGAAATCATTATTTATTTTTAATTAACATGATAAATTAAGGGGATTAAGGGGATTTTAGCCC
This sequence comes from Uloborus diversus, assembly GCF_026930045.1. NCBI lineage: Eukaryota > Metazoa > Arthropoda > Arachnida > Araneae > Uloboridae > Uloborus > Uloborus diversus. Next base: position 177,193,177 of record NC_072731.1, read on the forward strand.
CCCCCCTGAAATCTAAGAGGAAGGGCCTATGCCCCACTTGCCCCTGCGGTAATCAGGCTCTGCCCCCCTCCAATTCAAGTGATAAAGAAACTAATCATTCTTTGCTTCTAAGAACACAAATTCCCTATAAAAATTAAAGGCAAAAAATGAAAAATTTAAAATAGATAAAATGAAATATGTAGGGAAAAAAATCAAATTTAAAATGAAAAACATGAAACTAGGCTTTTGTGAGCAGGGTCATCGCGAGATCAATAAACTAGAACTGTATGAGAATCAGGAATTGACGAAAAGTCTGACTATGATGTATAATCATTATAAATGTGTGCTCAACAGAATTTTATGCAGAGAAAGAAACTTAACAACAGGAATTTAGTTGTGCTTGTAGAAATTAGGGGGGTCCGGGGGTTCTCCCCCGGAAATTTTTCGAAATTGTAGCTCTGAAAACGCAATTTTAGATGATCTTCGGTAATTTCATGGAGAGAAGGATTTGGGTGCTCACCCCCAAAGAATTTTAAGAAATTGAAGTCGAATAAACGAACTTTTAGTCGATCTGTAATGGTATTTTATAGGGAGTGAGAGTCGAGGTGCACCCCCAAAAAAGTTTTAAAATTAAAGTATCGAAAACACAATTTTAGGTCATGTTTGGCAACGTTAGGGTGATGGGGTTAGTGACCAATTAAGATACTGAGGGTTCCCCCCCCCCCTTCCGTAATCAAACCTTATAAACACACAAATTTACGGAGGGAAACTCCAGGGCTCAAGGTTATAGCGGTGCTCATCCAGAGCCGTGTCCAAGGGGAGGGTTTTAGGAGTTAAACCCCTCCCATTGAAAAAAAAAAGTATGTCAAATGAAGAAAACGATTGACTTAAATTAACTTTAATGTGAAAGCCTGCGTTTAACGTTCCCTCCCTTTCTCTTTGAAGTTTTTCTGTAATTTTAACTCAGTAATTCTGTATTTTTTCCCCCTCTAATTCAACTCAGTTGGACCTAAATGCTTGCATTTCTTTCTTCTTTTATAACTTAAAAAATTTTGCATAACATTTAAATGTTATGTAATTTACAACTGTTGATGCTTTGCCGACTGAAATAATAATTTGGAAAAACTGTGGTGGTAGAACCGTTGAATTATCTACCAATACAAAGCATTAATATTGCTTATTATAAGGAGGTAATGATGACTTTGGCATATGTTGCAGCTATGAAGATGTATTAGTGATTGTGTTTAGTAATGTAATTTGCATCTACAATACGCTCGTTCTAAGCCTTATTTCAGAACATAAAATCTGATATGCATTCTCTTACATAAAAAGAATTCGTGGAGAGTTTTAAATACTTGTTGCAATAAACCGCATAGGTAACAGATTTAATTAAAAAGAAACAAACAAGGTTTGATAAAAGGGAACCTGTAAAATGAAGGAATACTTTGGTCCCTTGAGCAGCCAGAATTATTCTTCTAGGAGAAGGGGGGGGGTACAGCAGTACTTACAGGTGCATAAACGCCATACTGGGATCGATAATTTGTAGTAAAACTAAAGGTTGTGGGGATTGAATCCCCCCCCTCCCTCAGATAAGATTAAAACCCCTCCCTTTATGAAAATCTGGACACGGGCCTGTGCTCATCAACTAGCTGAAAATATTTATTGAGGAGCAGAGAAACCCACATCTTAAGCAAACAAAAGAAGAGCAACTAATATTAAGTTAAAAAATTCAAAAGAAACTTGAGCCCGATACCTAGCTTTATATTAAGATGAACCTCGCGAGTCAGAACAAGTATAAAATTAAATTTATTTATATTTTCTTTCATTATGTTATTTTTCCGGGATAACTTGGGAAAGCATGGAAAAGGGAAAACGATTACAACTACTAAGTTTTGCTAGCGCAAAAGCAGAATCAAGAGAAAAAATTGAAAATCTTTTGAAGAGCCTATTTTGCTAAAACCCATTACAAGTATTTTATTTGATAACAAATAGAAACTGGAAATGGGTAAAAATTTTGCGCTAAAAAAAATTGGAAAAGGTGCAAATTTTTACGATTTTTAATTAATTTGTATGGTAATAAAAGGTCTACATCGATTAGGCCTAGCTGGTGGTGGATGGAGCCGGCGGGCAACCGGGCTAATCAGATAAATAATTATGATAGTTTCATAGGGCCCCCCCCCCCCCCCCGCAAACATATTTCATTCCTAGATTCTTAAATATCATCGTACAAATCACAGCTATTTGGAGGAAAATGTGTGGGCCGCCTAAGCATGTTTGAAATAGAAAATAAAAGTTAAAATGTAGTGAGCGAGATTTAAATTATTGAAATGAATAGTCACACCAGCAGTTCTAAGCAAGACTACGGAGTCGGAAGAAAACTGACCGACTCCGACTTCGGGAAAGAGCCTTCGACTTTGATTCCACAAGAACTGGCATGGTTGCAGATTTTAAGGGAAAATGATCGACTCCGACAGTTGAATTTTTAAACCTTCGACTCCTGACTCCGACTTCTTTACCTCAAAATCAGTCCGACTTCAACTCCTCTCCGTTGGTTCTAAGTTTTTGAAATGTACTAAACAAAAGTAATGTGTGTGTGTGTGTGTGTGTGTTTTGTGTAATCCAAAAAAAAAAAAAAACGAAACTTGATAATATGATCGGCACTATGCTAAACTCGGTACAAACGAAGGTAAAAAATAGCGAATCTCGTTTTTCAAATTCAATGGTTTGCCGTAGTACTCAAAAAGGGCTATTACTACTGTACACTCCCCATTATCCGCGGAATTAGTGGCCCAAGTACCGCGGATAACGAAAGTCGCGGATAATGCGAAAAAGGTTTAAAACCAGAGGTAAAGAAGACAGAAATTATCTTTTGCTTGCGAATGATTGTATTGTAAATAAAACGTGAAACGTTTAAAAGAGATGGGGCAACATTAAAAAATATTTGTATTTCAAGCTCTACAGAACTAAAATAAACTAAAATTTAAATCATGAGTAGGAACTTTCCGTCAACCTAAAACATTCAACAGCCCAGAAGTGAAAACAGTGACCACAACAAAAAAGACCACCCCCATCAGAGAATTCCCAGAAGACCTGTAGGCGTTTTCCTAACCTTTCTCAATCGGAACAGATGATGTCGTACGCTCCTTGGGGGATAAACTAGGGGTCTTCAGTAAACACATGTGTTTTACCGAAATCAGCTGAACGCTTTCCCTTGAGGCACGTGCATACCGACTTTCACGTTTTTTGAGAAGGAGCACTTGTTGTGGGAAAGGGGGAAAAAAATCTGGGACGAATTGATTTCAGATCCGCGTTTTTGAAGAACAAAATTTTTCAACTATTTTTTTTCCGAGACTTTCGCGGATAATCCGCTCGTGGATAATCGAGAGTTTACTGTACTTCAAACTATAAGATTTACACTTAATGTTATTTATAAAAATTAAAAAATTGAAAATAACTAAAGCGTCTGGTGGACAAAAATATTGTTTCGGCTCTCCTGAAAAGAGCCAATTTTCACATTCGGTAGTTCAGCATAGTGCCGACGATATTACGCCATAAACAAACTTATTAAGTATCAAAGTGATTAACATTAATTGCACTAGTTTCTTTTGTGTAAGGTTTTTCTTTTTTTTAAATTAACTATATACCTAACTTGTTTATTTTTCAAAGTTTTTGAAGCATTCATAATTAGAAAATGCATAACCATTAGTTTCAAACTTTTTATTGAACATGCCAGTTGAAATAGGTCATAATTTCAAATTTTAAGTTTTAATTCACTTCCCAGACTAAGAGGGGAAAATGTAAATTCAAAGTCTTACCCCAAAATTTATCTACATAGACCATTTTTGCAGATCTACGGAGTCGGAGGGAAAATGGCCGACTCCAACTCAGGGCCGGATTTAGACTTAACGGGGCCCCTTTTGCAGTTTTAACAACGTTTCTCTCGGTGGTGTAAGAGAGGCATTTTTTTATGATTTTTTTTCTCCTTTACTATGTCTGTCTCTTTCATCTGATACATACAGCAATACTTTAATTTTTGATGATCGTGTTTTAATGTGTTTTCACTGATGTCCCGTGTTGGATTGACCTTAAGAGGGGAAATGTTATCAAGAAAGTCACACATGACTCCGCTTTAAGTGGAGTACAAAATATTCCCAATTGTAGGGGGTCCGGGGATTTCTTCCCCGGAGGAAATTTTGAAAAATAGATATAAAATTCCGCATTTTGAAGCCTTATAAGATGTAGTTGGAACTACAAAAATATCAGGACAGAAATAGGCAAACAAAACTTTTTTTAAGTTATAAACTCTTTCAAAAATTAAGATAATACACAGTAAAAATTGTTTTTGATTCGAAAAACCAATGACAGCAGTCGACAGAGAGAAACAGCGCGGGAAGCGAAAAGACAACGCATTGCTTCGTGCTCACATTGGCTTTCGATACAATTAGTTTTTAATCACCCCTCGAATTCACTGACAAACAATTCAACTCCGACTCCTTTACCTTAAAATCAGTTCGACTCCAACTCTCACTCCGACCCCGCAACCACTGGCAGTGTTACAGGCATTGAGGGAAAATGACTCCGACTCTTGGAATTTTTAACCTACAAATGCCGACTCAGATTCCTTGTCTCGAAAATCTGTCCGACTCCGACTGCGCAACACTGCTTTTTTACACTATTTTAGTACTTGAAAAAAAGCATATTAAAAAAAAAAAAAAAAGAATATAGCTTGCAAAAAAAAAAAAAGAAAACTTAAGCAAGATTGAGTCTGGTATCAGTCTGTAAGTTGGTTTGATGGATCTCGAAGGAGCAATGTTGACTTTTGAATTGGACTTGGTCCGATCAAATGATTACAGCGCTCTGGACTAAGCGCAGCTTCTACTTTAAGTTAGAAACATGTGTTTCGACTACAAAATAACATCTGAAAAATAATAAATTTGGAAGCAAAATGTATGTTTTCAATTGCTTTTAACATATGACTTATTTATTTATTTAATTTTACCTTTTCCAAAAGGTTCGCCCCTCCCCCTCCCCCAAACATTTTTCTCAAAAAGAACCCAAACCCGATGCATTATCAACCCAACGTTTAATAATCCAATGATTGTTTAGTTGTGCCAAGCCCGAATGTTTAGTAAATCATTCTCCATTCCCAACAAAACTATTATGCAGCCTACAAACAAGATCAATATCAGTTTTTGAGAAAAATGTATTTAAAATGTTAAACATTTATTTGCTTTTATTATATTAGTCCAAAGAATTTTTTTCCTGCATTTAGCATTTGCCGACAAGACATCATTGCACTAAAAAACTAAAACATTAAATCTACATACTTTAGTACACTTCCTTGTATGAGGTAAAAGGATCGTTTACTCATCGATATGTTTTGTTGCAGAATAATCAAAAATAATCAGAAAAGTTGTAAATATAACTATAGTAATAACTTACTTGTAACTTCTCTTCTGAGTGATTATAAAGTACTTTAAATCGCATCAATGAGTGCGGTCTGCGTCTGCGCACTTAACATGCCGATGAAGAGCTAGAGCTGTTTAGCAAATGTAATAGGAAAGCAAAAATCTCCGAATATTGTTTTTTTCTCCGATGACAACCCCCTCCCCCCCTCTCGTCTCGTCCTGGCTATTGTCATTCGGTACGTATTTGTCTCGTAACCCGATGACGACGCCTTAGGTCTGACCGGTAATCACCACTACATTCTGCAGGGACGGGGATGGTACTCTTTTAGTCTAAGTGGACACCCTGAGGTCAAAACCAGCTCATCCACACCCTGCATCGACAAACAGAAATTTCAAGGATCAAAACACACCATTTCCCCCGAAGCAATAGCTATATTTTGTCACCATCTGGACGACGTTATACGGACTCGGGCTAACCTTGCCTCAAAGGGGATTGACTTTTTGCTTCCTTATATATATATATATATATATATATATATATATATATATATATATATATACAAATATATAAGATACTTCTACTTTTTTCTACTAATTTTTTTTTCGAGTTCATATATGAGAAAATTATATCATTTACGATAAACACCAAAGCAAACAGATTCCCCGACGAAATACTAAATTTTCCCCGACGGGGGGGGGGGGGGGGGCAAGACGCTTCCGACGAGGGGGCAATTGCCCCCCCCCTGCCCCTCCCTTGGAGCCACGTCTGGTTACAGATACACATCACGTTGGAGTTAACTTTTAATTAACCTTCAAGTTTGAAGAAACTGGCATTTTCTAATGTTTTTACTTCAAAACACAACTACTGAATTTAAACTAACACAAAATAAGCATTCCTGTAAGGTATATTGCACGAAACAACACCACATATCTCTCCTGCGTGAAACCCAAACAACCCAAGTAAACAAGTTTGAACAGATCTGTAAGATTGCCTTCGGGTTGCTAAACACAGGTTAGTTTGGCCAGGGATGCCATGCATAAAAAATTATTGCCTCATTGGCGAGAAAAATATTTTAATTTTGTGCAAAAAAATCGAATGTCGCCAAATGGGGGGGTATATCACATCTGTACCGGAAAATGATGCTTGGAGAAGTTTATATAACTTTGAAGTATACCATAAATACAGACAACCCAACATCTTAAGAGTAATTAACACGTATTTAGGCATGCAGACCTGGACCCGGTTAAAAAGCTAACTTTTTCAAAGATTGAGGGTACAAGGAGAAGGGGAAGATCAGCAACAAGGTGGCTGGATAGTGTTGAGAAGGACCTAGAAATTTTGCGAGTGAACATGTGGAGAAACCTGGCAATGTGTCGCAGTGGCGGCGCGAGAGCAAAAGTAGACGTCGGCGATGCGGTTTTGCGAGGCCCTTTAAATTATAAAATATTCTCACAAAAATCATTGAATTCATCAAGGCCGTATCCAGAATTTTTTTCGGGAGGGTCTCGGTTTCGCTTTTTGCACATTTCCCTAACACACACACATACACATTTTGTCTCGCTTTTTAATGCTCCCCCCGCTGTTTTTATTTTTGAATCTTATTATTTGTTATTCACCCTGTAGTGAGAAGGTTGACATGAGAGTGACCTTTTAAGTGGGATGTACAATATCCATTACTTTAGGGGTCCGGGGGTTTCTCCCCCAGGAAAATTTTGAAAAACAGGTATAAAAATCTGTATTTTGAGGCCTTACATGGTGGTAATTGAAACAACAAAAATATGAAGAAAAATAGGCAAACAAAACCTTTTAAAAGCTATGCACACAAAAATAGTTTAGTTCGCAAAAATTTATCTTGAAAAATATGCTGCAAAAACGCGAGAATCTTGATTTTTGCATTTTTTACACAATAATCAAGGAGCTGAATTAGGCACACCTTAGTAATCAGACACTAGCCTAATCGGAAACTAGGGCTCCGACCCTTGGGGAGTCCCGAAATCAGGGTAGTGTACGTTTTATAAGAGTTTTGGGGGGAGGAGGGGAAGTCTACCAAACTGACAAGGGGACGGCCCTGGAGAGAAGGAAGTCCTAATAAGTGTCTAAATTTCAAGTATGCTTTGCAGCTAATGAAAACTGGAATTACTTATTCTGTATTTCTTCAAATTTTCACTCGTTTAATAGTTACACAATTAAGAATTAGAAAAACTTTGTTACTTTTCTTCTTGAAATAAGAAAGAAAAAAAAAACTTTCTTTTAATTTAAGTTACAAAACATTTTGGTTTCTGGGGGGGGGGCGTCAGGCGCCCCCCCCCCTTTGGATACGGAACTGGAATTCATAGATTTAATTTTTGTACTAAACATTGGCACTTAGAATTACCAATTTACCTTGGGTGGCTGAAAACTACCTAAAAAGTTAAAACTAAGTTAAGCACGGTGATATATTTTCGAGGTAATTAAATGCAAAAAATTAGGAATTATTATCTTGTAAAACTATTTATTCCCCTCTAACACAATAACTGCACATTAAAATATAATAATGAGAATGAGGAACGACCGCATTTATGAAAATAAGAGTAAAACTTATCCTTAATGGTAATCGAATGAATAATGTGATTGTTGTGGGTCTGACAGGATAATTTGATAATTGTTATATTTGATCCTTGAGTCAATGATGAACAAATAATAGTTCTAAGATGCGTTGAGCAACACTGCGTTTTAAATATACAAACAGCACTCACACGGATGCCATTAATGCACTCCAAACACGTTGGGATGATATTCAGCCCAAACCAAAATGATTTTTTTTATCTACATGTTTCCAAGTGACAATGACGAATTATGATGTAAGTACAGTTGAGATCATATACAAATGCTGTTATAGAAATCCTTAAATGTGCGAAAGCACATTAGAGCCTGACCAAATGTCTAGTCAATGTGGAAGGTACATTGCACATTACTGTAGTTTGTGTGTACTTCGGTATGTAAAATATTTATAAATATTAATTCTAAAAGTTTCTGCCACGCAGTCACTGCACCACCAAGCATCGTTTTGGCAAATCCCTTGAATCGAATAAACAATTTAAAATATAATTTTTTTTTTAATTATATTTAATTTGCTTCATGCAAACTTATGCAGCATAATTCCATTTAAGTTTTTTTTTTTTATTCCCTTACTACAAATGTTTACTTAAGCACTTTTCACCCACACGATTTTTAGATTAAAAGCATTTTCCGGTTTTATAATAGAGTCGGAAGTTTATACAACCGTACAATGTTACTCACAGTCTAAAAGACATTCACAAAGCATAATAACATTTCCTGTTATACTTGTAATTTACGATAACGTATAGAATAACTAAATATCATTTTAGTAAGAGGCTGATTCTTCATTGAATGAATTTGAGACAATTATAAAAACCAGATGTGGTGGACCAAAAGGGAACTGGCCAGATAAAAAAACACCCTGTAGTAGAAAGTAAGGGGCTCTGTTCTCTGATACTTATTCAACTGATCTGGCTACAAGAAGATGCGGAGTTGAAACTGGAATATATGGGCAGCCCATATATTCCAATGGGCTTAGAATGTAAAAGGTGTAGGTCATAAGTTTCTGATACAAAATTCTGAACAAACTCCTCGTAAAGGTTTGTTTGCACCAGCTAGCATATTATTTTTGCTGTAAAAATTTACCTATTTTTTAGATTAAAAAAAATATTCAAATTCCTCGAAACCATTCTAAATTTACCGTCTGCACTGTTTATTTTATTACGTAATAAATTATTTCAATTGAGATTGCCGGGATAATCTTGAGTGGCGGATTTTAATTTTTAATTTATCGATTGCTGATTGAACGACGCATGCACTGGGCAAAACCGTAACATAACTACAACATTGGTTCTATTGAGATTTATTCAAAGTGGAGAAACAGACACTGAAATCATTGATCAAAATTATCTAGTGCCAGGGCATTCATTTTTTCCAAACGATTCAGACTATGGACGTGAGAAATTAGCTGCAAAAAGGAGAAGTGTATGTACCTGATGACTGGTATTCTGCAATGAAGTCTTGCAGTCGCAGAAATAAATTTATTGTTTGTCAGATAAATCATGAAGAATTTATTTATGCAAAAATTTAGAGAGAAACATTAGCTGGAGAAAAAATGCAAGCAATATGGATGTGGCTAAAAATACAATGGATGAGGCTTTAAAAAAACGATTTTTATATGATAAAGTACAAAGAAACTCTGTACATAAATTAAAAGAAACGAACTTTTCGACTTTTAGCTTCACTAAATTTTTTTAGCAAGTCCTCGTAGCTCAAACTATCAGCTACCTCAGCTTCAATGGACAGCACTGACAACGCCGACAACCTTTCTTGCGTCATAGTGTTTCTCAGATAGTTTTAATTTTGAAAAACTTCTCTCTGCCGAAGCTGTACTTACAGGAATTGTAAGCAATATTCTAAGAGCTATGAATATGTTTGGATAAATTTCTTGCAAATTATCGTGAACAATGTGCTGCATTAATTGTTTTCCATCTTTTATTGTGTCGGGAGATTTAGATTTTAGAAGTTGAAGTTCTTCGTACAAATTGAAAGTCTGTATATATTCTTTTTCACCATCTCGAAGAATTGCACCTAAATCATTACAGTGTTTGTTAAGCTCTTCTTTTGATAACGATTTCAAAATTTTAATATCGTAAAGGAACCCAAAGTGATCAAAATAATAGTTAAGAGCTTGAAACCTGTCTTCAGTATCAACGATTATGGCATCTATCATAGTGTTAAAAAAATTAATTTTAAACTGTGTTTTAGCTGATATTATGGGTTCATCTTCTTTTTCATAATTAAACATCCTTTTTTTCTTAATTAATCTTTTTTCTTTAAATTCCGGTGCTATTTCAAAACAACCTTTTTCAATTAATGAACGAGCTTCAGCAATACTTTCTTCAAATCCTGTGTTCCTGAATTCCGAAATCCAACTAGAAAAAGATCTTAAAGAATCGACTGCTACCTTTAAATTGATTTCAGTTGATTGCCAAGTTTTGTTGATATTGTTCACTCTCAGTAAAACAGCATACCACACGTGAATTGAAACAATAAACTCAAAAGTTAGCATTTCAGCCAAAACCGCTTCACACTCACTTAGTGTTTCTGCATCTGCAGAGAGAGTTTTTAAATCATTGATGCAATCGACGACATCATCAAACTGTAAAATAATTGCAGAGACTGCTCTTATTCTACTTTCCCATCTCGTTTCGGACAAAGCTTTTAAAGATATTTTCAACTTATTTTTAACGACTTCCCAGCGCTTAGTCGATTTTGAGAAAAGTTAATAGATTTTATTAATGAATCCAAAAAATGTCTTAGCTCTAATTGAAGATTTCGCTGCATCTATCAAAAGTAAGTTCCAGTTATGGCAACCACATGGAGTAAAGAATGCTCTGGGGTTGATGTTAAGTATTCTGGTTTTCACCCCTTTATTTACCCCAATCATGTTGGAACCATTATCATAACCTTGCCCTCTGCAGTTTTGTAAATCTAAATCATTTTTCTCAATTTCTTGAAAAATAGCATTTATTAAAAATTCCCCGGTTGTTTCTGGAACAGCAATAAATCCAAGAAAATGCTCCGCTACAGCTCCCGTTGAGGTGTCACAAAACCTTATGATGACTGACAATTGCTCCACTCGACCAACATCTCTGGTGCAATCGAGCATCAGAGCGTAATACTTAGCTCGCTTTACGCGATTAATTATTTCGGAAAGAACTGATTTGGCCATCAAGCCAATAAATTCCTTTTGAGTTTCATGGCTCAAATAATGCTGAGTCAGTTGCTTTTTATTTATTCTTTGTAGGTGCTCTCGTATTGTCAGATCATATTTTGATATTAATTTAAATAAATCAATAAAATTGCCGAAATTTTCAACATTGTCTAACGTAAGGGATTCTCGGTGCCCTCTAAAGGAGATTGTGTGATGCAAGAAAATTGATGATGTCGACCAATCTCTCAAATAAGTCTTGCCAATATTTTTGTGATTCTTTAATTTTTCTTTCATTTTCTTCATCGATGGTTTTTCCGTGTTTTATTCTTTTGTAAAATTCCATCCACTTTAGCATGCATTCCATATGCCCTTGACTCTGTTCATGTCTTTGTAATATTCGACTTAAATCCTTCCAGTCACAACATCCTTCATGTACCATTTGAGTTTTCACATGGGAATAAAGTCTACATGGAAAGCAATAAATTTTATCTCGTGAAATTGAGTAAGTCAACCACTTTCGATGTAGAGTTTCTCCGTTACTCAACTTTCGCGTATAATGGAAGTTAGTAAAATGTCTTTTACTAGAATCTTTTGGATAATTTTCATCCGATATGTCTAAACTTTGGTGGGGGCCGTTTTGAATTAAATCACGGCATTGAGAATCCGATAGTGGTAATACCCATTTTCCAGGGTCTAAACTCAAGAGTTTATTTTTATCTTCTGCATCATTAGAACTAACATCAGAACTAACATCCGAAAACTGTTGTTTTTTGAAATTGCTATGTTCAGGTTCATTAATTTCTTCGTTTTCTAAATTGATTTCTTCGTTTTCTAATAAGTTGTTTTCTTCGTTTTCTAAGTTGATTTCTTCGTTTTCTAAGTTGATTTCGTCGTTTTCTAAGCTGATTTCTTCGTTTTCTAAGTTGTTTTCGTCCACTGGGTCAACATCTATATCCGATTCTGATAAAGTAAAATTTTTTGAAGGCTGCGTAAAAAAATTCATGAAACTTGAACTCATAGCTTGGTTAGAAAGGGCCGTTTCAGCTTTTCTTTTCCTTTTTGATGCCCCCGATTCCCATTTTCTACCTGCGTCTCTAACTCTACTTGGTCCTGACATGACACGTGTCTAAAACAATATGTTTTCAATGTAACTGGCGGTGGACAATAATTAATATTTGTAATAGTCATTAGAGCATTGAAGTAAAAGGTTAACCACGCTGGGTTCGCGTAAACAATCGCTCCCTTCACTTTAACTCATGCAGAAAATCCATCGCACTTCAGCAGGGGTAGACAGCTCTTTGATGGAGAAGAAGTTGTTGGTGGGGGAGTGTACATTTTCGCTCCTTTTATCACACTAGGGCAAAGGACCCTATTCATGGTTTGGCAACTGTCCCTTCAGCTGACGGTCAGCGGTGTGTTCTGTCTCCCGCTGGCGCCTTAATTTCCCCAGGGTCCGCGAGGCCCCTTCTGACTCGTCTGACGTGGGATTTTTCCCCATAAAGGAAGAAAATCTCGAAAAAGCTCCTAATGTTGTTCTAAGTTTCCATCCTCAGGAAACGCGCAACGCATACTGATAGTGGGGGGGTCAATGGTGGAGGCAGTCTCCCCTTCACGCACTACTTCAATTACTTTTATGTCTGTTTTTTTTTTAATATTTTTATTTTATTTTTAATTTTTTTTTAATTTTTAAAGAGCTTTAATTAAAAACTTGGAAATTTTTAAAAACTTCCGAGAATTTTGCGAGGCCCTAGGCAGTTGCCGACGTCTAGCGCCGCCACTGATGTGACATACCGCCTGGAGGAAGCAGACAGAGAAAGACTTGGCCTGCACCAGGCTGTTGTGCTGATGAAGAAGAAGAGTTAAATTTATTTTGAAACTCTGACTCCAGTAATATTTCTTTAGCAAACAAAAATGCTTTTATTCAAAATATGCTGTGTGTTTTGCGTTCTTTTTAACTAACAACGTAAAAAAAAGCAAAAGAAAGGTAATTAAAAAGTAATAAATAAAATAGTGAAATTAATTCATCCTTTTAAGAGGGGTGGGGGGTAAAATCCGCTACTGCTGGAATGTATCTGAATAGTACGCATTTTTAAAAATAAATTGAAAGTAGAGCAGTCTCTGAGACCTCACGCCTCTTGTTGTGTCTTACTTTTTCACCTCCACTGCAACGGGTTAAAGAATTTCTTAACTATGCTCACCTGTGGAATTTGAGTAGTTTTACCGCAAGCCGTTTCACCAACAAGTACAACAGTTTTATTGTGATAAATTACTTTCAGCAATTCCATTTTCGCCTTACAAATAGGCAGCTCTGCTCTGGATTTTTGAATGTCCTCCATGATCATAGTTACAGATTACAGGACATAGAAGAAATTACACGATAAATAACAGATTAACAATAATCCCTGGATTACAATATCGATGATTAACCACGGGCAATAAACGGCATGTATAAGAGGCAAACCATTGAAAGTTCCTTTCTTTATTTAAAATTTCTGAGGCCTTTGCAACGCTACTTTTCATTGAACGTTTTTACCGCACAATCCATACATAAACACAAACACAACCACGTTCTTCCAAACAAGGTTAAAACGTTGGTTGCAGTTACACGCTGTAGAGCTGTCGGAGGAGAAATATATGGAGCCCCTACGTTTATCCTAGAGTCCCTAAACTCTAGTTTATCCATGATTTTGCACGATGCGGCAGTGAAAGCTTTAAAAAAATGATTTATTATCTTTACTAATAATAAAGCTGAAAGTCTGTGTTTCTGGACCTCTGTTACGCGCATAGTGTCTAGACAGTTCAGCCGATTTTCATGAAATTTGGCACAAAATTAGTTTGTATAGCATATTGGCAACTCGAAGCGATTTTTCGAAAATTCGATTTTGTTCTTTTTCTATTCCAATCTTAAGAACATTTTGCCAAGCAAATTACCATAACGTGGATGAGCAAATTACCATAACGTGGGCGAGCAAACTACCATATATACGAATACAAAATGTGACGACCAGCAACAGGCTCTTGGCCCAGCTAGGCTGGTCCTAGTCAATATATTAGTCTCCAATGGCAATCAATGGCCCTCTTAAAGCTATGGTGGTATTGAGCCACCCCCTTGCTCATTACCACCTCCCTAATAGCAAAATTTCTTGCATCAATCTTGACAGATCTTGATATTATACTGACGGCGTCAATATTGACGTGTTTCATACTGCATAAAGCTTGCGTAAAGATTAAAAAGCAATATTACAATAACAACACGTATGCAGCATTGCATTCATCTTAAAATATCAATATTGATATTACCTTACAATAACAACATTGCATACATATTGACGCCGTCAAGATGTATTGATTTCATGCTGTCGCCGTCAAGGTAATTATAGTACACAATAGAACAGGTGGACCTTCGTTGATACTTGCGCATGCGCACAGTTCTTTCTACCCAGCGTCCCTCGAATTGCTGGCACATCTTCCTCCTTCGACATACGATTTCAGTCGGTTCAGAGGAGCTGCATGTGGCGTTGTCGTTGCGTTTTTTAGGCTTCGTTAAGTTGGTTGCTTAGTTATTAGTGTGGAATAGTATTGTTTTAGGAATAACTTATGAATGACTGATAACTGCATTTGTTTATTAATATAGTACTAAACAAGTCATATCGCAGACGATGTGCGATCAATGTTAGAAATGGCCGAAAATAACTTTTTTCGTCCCTAGACTTCGAAACGAAGGACATGAAGCCCAGAATTTCGTATTATCACTTCAAACTCATGAGTAAGATTAATTTTATTCAATGGTTATTTATGTTATTCTTTAAGATAAATTCATGTGTTTTGTCCATGGGATATTTTCAATGCTGACATCCATTTGGAAATGTACTTTATTGTATTTATTTACTTATTTATTATTTTGCTTTCTTTATTCTTAAATGTGTTATAAAAACTTCCGCAATTATTCCTAACAAGGCATTTTATGTCTTTATAATACAATTAGAAGCATGAATTTATAAAATAAGTCAAGTATTACGCAAAACGAAGAAACTTTCATTTTTTTAAATTAAATTGCGAGTACTATTAATACCTTTATATGAATTTCCGATCAGATGTCAGCTTTAAGGAAATATTCTTAGGCTAAAAAACTATCTTGAAGAATAACAGAAATAATTACAGAATGAAATTTAATTCTCGAGTTTCAAGTGAAAATAATACAAAGAAATAAATAGATAAAACACCTTGCAAACGTGCTGATTTCATACTGTCATGTCAATGTATCCTGACATTTTCCTGTCATATCAATACGTATGCAATATTACAAAAGCAAGATCATCTTGCCTAGACCTTGATTTCATGCTGTCATGACAACATCTTGATATTATCCTGTCATATCAATACGTATGCAAGATTACAAAAGCAAGATCATCTTGCCTAGACCTTGATTTTATGCTGTCATGACAACATCTTGATATTATCCTGTCATATCAATACGTATGCAATATTACAAAAGCAGCCTACCTTGATATTTTCCTGATATTATGTTGCATACACCTTGTCAGCCAATATTGTGGCAGCCTGCTGACAGCATAAAGGGAGTAACATAACAACATTGAGGCAGCATTAATGCAAGATGATTTTTCTTGCATGTCAACCTTTATGCAATACTGAGGCAAGATATTTTGCTTACTGGGCTCTTACCTGGTAAGCTGTTCCAAAAGTGCCAAACAACCATACTAAAGTAATACTTTTTCCTTACTTCCAGGGTCGTTTGCCTGAGATCTGAATAGCTTAAAACAATGACCCCTCGTCCGGCTTTCCGTGCAAAAATTTAATCCATTAACATCATTCATTTTGATATATTTAAACAACTGTGAATCATGTCCCCTCTGACCTTCCTTTGCTCCAGAAGCCTATTAAGTCTGGTATCATAATCCAAATCTGAAAATTCCCTTACTAGTCTAGATACCTTTCTTTGAACCCTTTTCAATATAGAAATATCTTTCCTCAGATGAGGCGCAAAACTGCATAGCTCCAAGCTACTTATGCTCCAAATGGGGTCTCTTACTAAACGCCTATATAAAGACAGAAGAACCTTTTAGATTTGTTTGAAATAGATCTATTGATAAACCCAAGCATTCTGTTGACTTTGTTACTTGCAATGCTGCACTCAGGGACGTAACTAGAGGGGGGCAGACGGGGCTCGTGCCCCGGGCGCCAGATTTTAGGGGCGCTAAACTGACTAAGTAAATGCTCAAATTCATTTTTGTAAAAGAAATAAAAAGGTAAACATTTTTTAAAAGTCCAAAAAGGACCCCCTCAGTGCGGGCGCAAGCTGAAAGCTTGCATGGTTTAATGTGGATAAACGATCAAGTGTGGTAAAGATAGACGGAAAGAGAGTGAGGAGGGAGCAGTAAATAGCATGAATGTATTTTCTTAGAGTTACTAGTACTTATTTCTTATCTAAAGAACCTCCCTCTCGGAGGAGGAATATAGGAGCAAAGCCATAGGGGAGTACACACCAATACAAAACAGCGGAAATGCTCAAAAGCTCAAATGTCATTTTTCTACAATTAAACGTCATAAAGCAGCCAACATGGTGCCTTCCTCTCATTTACGATGGCGAGAGCTTGTCCCTTGCCCTAGTTTAGTTTGCAATTTTCCCATTCTTGGAGAAAAATCTCGCACTATAAGAATGGAGAGTCAATTTAAAGTCGAGAGGCTGTTTATTTTTCTTTAGAAAATACTTAGGTTTTTTAGAGATAAATTGAGCTAAAATGAGACTTAGTTTCGATATATTTTTGCCACCCACAGAATATTTTACATATAATCATCTACTTCAAATTCAATCAATGTGTTAGAAATAAACTATTTGTTCACCTCTGAAACTTCAATTTTGCTTTGGTACTTTTGATGAATATATACTTTTATATTTATAGTAGAATCTCGTTTATCTGGCTCCCGTTCATCTAGATCTCTGGCTTATCCGAATCAAATTTGTAGAGCTAAAAAATATATTCACTTGAATGATAATTCTATATTGTGATAGTAAGAACGGAACTATAAATGTGCCAAACATTCGCTCTTTACTTTCATTAAATACACAACTGCGACACACAACGAATAAATTATAGTTATCAAATAAACAACGTGACGTATTTGGAGTTTCAGTCTGACACCACTGCAGCTGAACTAGAAATGATACAGTATTTGCGAGTAACAATCCAGTGTAATTTTGTTACAAAGCATCGTTTTTTGCTGTTAATAAAAGATAAGTTTGCTTCTTTGCAAATTAATTACTGCTTATTATCCGGATTTTCGTTTATTCGAACTGCCTTTGGTCCAAGTTAGTCCGGATAAATAAGGTTATACTGTAAATAGCAATAACCTATGAAGAAGCGAACTGGAAACATGTAATGTTAATATGTTCAAGATATGTGTTTTTTAAAAGAAGGTTAATAAAAAGAGTTTTGATATTTAGGTTTCTGTTTTTCTATTGAATGTTTTTCAAATGTATACTTATATACCATAGGTGGGGAACGTGCGTCCTTTATAAAATATAACTCTTGTAATAATTAATATTTAATTTTAAATGCGTTGCATATAAAATTATCAAGATAATGTTTAAATAAGATAATCTGTCCATTTCGATTGTAAGTTGTCGGCTTAAAGTCAATATACTAAGTATAGTAATATTCAATTAATTTTAAGTAAGAAACAAAAACAAATAGCCCACTAAATTTTTCATCGGAGTTAAAATTATTTCACGTATTATTGCGACTTGTTGCTCTTTTGTAGTTGAATACTGTTATTTTTCTTATGAATTTCTTCATCGTAGTATAGTAAAAATACCTTAATAATCGAAAACATTTTTGTTTTATTGTTTTCATTTGAAGTGGTAATTTTAAATTCGTATCTGAATATATTTAAAAAAAAGTAACTCCAAAGAAATTGTGAAAGGATGTCTGTGGCGGGCCTGCGTCCAGGAGACCTCATAGCACCTACAATCTTGAAATTTTGTACAAAATTACTTCGAGCCCCGAGGATTTGCACCTGGGGTTTCTTATTTTAAATTTTAAATTAGGTTTTTTTTTTGTGATTATTTTTTTAGTCTAAAATTTCACGCAAATTGCCTATTAAACAGATGAAAGATTTCTCACATCCTTTAACATACAAGTTAGTTTGGAAGGCTTGAATAGGGTGCTCGTTAAAGTGATTTTTTTTAATGCCTCGGTTATGCTTATTTCTATGAAATGCGTTTTATATTTTCGGGTAGGAGTGGGATTCTGTTCTAAAAATGAGCTCTTCATTTAAATTCTATTTTCTATGGGAGGGAGAGGGAAATATTCACTTTCTTCGAAACAGAACTTGTAACGTGTTTCTCAATCTGATTCTTTCTGACAGACGATTTAAATCTTCGCGAATCAAATAAGGTTTCAAATCAATCTTCGGGGGTTGGTAAGCGTCAACGAGCAGGGGGCAGAGTCCCCTGGTAGAAAAAAAATAAGGCAACAAGTTGTTAATTACTCTTAAATGGAATTACAAAATTATACTTCCCTGAAAACCTTCGTATGTAAAATAATAAATAAAATTTAAGGATTTTAACCCCCTATCGATATTTTAAAAAATGCAATACAGTGATAAAACTGTAAAGTTGCATTTATAGGATTATCAACACATCCTTTATTTTCACTGCTATATTTTTAAATAATTATTTTTTAGTATTTATTTTTTATGAGCGGGGGGGCGCTGAAACAAAGTCTTGCCCCTGTTCGAAAATGATCTAGTTACGTCCCTGGCTGCACTGTTGACTAAACTGGAAGTCCTGATTTATTAAAATGACCCAGTTCAATAACGTAACATTTTCTGCCTGATGACTATAATGATTGAATCCTGTTGTAAACGATAACTCGTACGCTTATTTCCATTACCTAAGTGTAGCACTTGACATTTCCCTACATTAACTGTTATACCCCACTCATCCGGGGCCAGGACTTATCCGTCCACTTACTAATATAATCTAAATACTCTTGAAGCTGTTTTACCTGTTCTTCATTTTCTACAATTCCCACCACTTTTACATCATCAGCAAAACAATTCATGCTTCCAGAAATATTCTATTTGATGTTATTCATAAAAATAATAAACAAGAGAGGCCCTAGAACTGAACCCTGAGGAACTCCGCTTAAAACATCACTCCATTTAAAATGATTTCCCCTCACAACTACTCTTTATTTCCTTCCAGTCAGCCATTTTCTAACCCTAAATAAAGTTTTCCCTCCTATTCCTATATCAACTAGTTTGCAGAGAAGAGCAACATGCGGTACCTTATCAAAAGCTTTTTGAAAACCAATATAAACAACATCCACACACTTTTTGTTTTCTAAAGCCAAGGTAACCTTGTCGTAGAAATGCAATAAATTAGTAGCAAACGATTTCTCTTACTGAACCCATATTGCAAATTAGTCAACAGACTATATTAGTCTCTTAGACTATATTAGCCTCGAAGCTTTAGAAGCTTTAATTTTTTTCAAATGAAATAGTACCTCCTCCCTGGAAAACACAAAATCCTCAAGCTGAATAATAACTTGTGTCTTGCTAGTGTCAACTGTTGAGATACAGTTATCGTTAAACACGCTGGGAAAAAGTTATTAAGAACATTTGCAATATCCCTATCGTTTTGGATTAAATTTCCATGCCCATCAACCTATGGCCCAATTTGACTGTTTCGAGCTTTCCCAGAATTAGCGTAAGCAAAAAAACTTTTATAATTACCATCAATGTTATCTGCTAGCCTTTGCTCCAATTATCTTTCATATATATGCGACCATGGGCGAGCAAATTAACATAGCAAATTGGCGAGAAATTCATCAACCACTATTTGTGAACTAGAAAGTCACAAGGGCGCCCATATGCAAAATTGTAAGGGGGGGGGGAGGCTCAGAAATTTTCCCCATGTTTTAGCAGGAGGTTTTCCCCATGGAAACTGATTTTAGTGCGGATTAGAGTCATTTAAATTTGACGTTTTAAATAATTTATTCATTAACGACTGGAGAAGAAATGTTTTTACATTTTTGAAAAGAAAAAGTACCAAAAGTAAGGAAATTCTAATTATAATGGGGGGGGGGTGGACTTGAGCCCCCACTTGCCCCCCCTGGCGCCCCTGGAAAGTCGCCCATTAAGGTATGATGGGTGAAAATTGCTTCTTTTCTTCTACATTTTAACGAAGCAATTGCCTGTTTGATGACATTTTACTAGTTGAAATTTTAAGCTTAACTCCAATGGATTAAACTCCAGTGGATAGCGTTCATAGTTGAGCTGATCGCTTTTTCCTTTCTTCATTCCCCTGAAATGACCAGTAAAACAGTTACCGGGTCGAGCTCAGCCTTGTCACAATAAAGCCTCTTTCCCTGCATGTCAAATATTACCAACAAACATTATCAAATTATCATGCCATGGCGCGAGTTTCATTGTTGAAACGCGCACGTTACTCGATCATCGGCTATTATTTGTATGAGGATATACAGGCGAGCCAAATGAACTTTTAATTTTCGACTACGAGCAAAGCCGTGCGCGGTTACCGCTAGTTTTTAATAACATAGTTTTTTCTTGATTTTTCCTGTTTAGAGTTTTACTTTTAATTTTCTTTTTTTTTAAATCCGTGTGATGGATTTTTTCAAGTTTTTATGCTGGGTCAAAGTAGAGTCCCTTCGTGAAATCGTTCTTTCATGCACAAATAAGAGGAAGCAGAAAAAACTATCAGAGAAGGCATCTTTAAAATACCGCTTAGAGCAAAGAAAAAAGAAAAAAGTAATTAAATAAATATCGAAAAATTAAAAACTGGAAAGTTTTAGATGACGAAAATGTGTGCCGTCTGTCGATCTGTCTATGTGTTGGTTCGTCGGTTTGTCTGTCTGTCCTCCCCCCCCCCCTAATAGGTTTTGAGTGAACTCTCGGAGACGAACAAACTTTCTTTTTATTTGGAAGATCTCAGCGAGGACACTTCATTTCCATTGTGACGTATGCATGACCAGATTAAGGCATGGGGCATTGGCTCAGGGCACCAACATTTGGGCCCCAAATGTGTAGCTAAGGTTTTAAAAAAATGAAGCAAAAGCAAATTCATGTTGGTAAAAAGATCGTGAAAAAAAAGTTCCCTGATGATAATCCCCTGATATTCCCCGATTTAGCTTCAAAAATTTCCCTGATTTTACAATCGAGGCAAGCAGTAGATTTGAATTTGAAAAATATGAGGAAAAGAAGTTGATTTTTATATCAGAAAACGAGAAAGGAAATGGTAGGATTAACACTCAAAATACTTTTTTTCAATTAAATTTTGTCCGGTTCAACATTTAACTTGTAACACTTAAAAACTTCAGCTCAAAATGATTAGAAAATTTCAATTAAACACTTCCGAATTAAGATTTGAATGAATGTATAAACAAATTTTATTTACAAGCCTTCTAACAAAGCTTAATAATAATAATAATAATAATAATAATAAACAATCGCGAACACAGATGTAAAAATATTGAGATCATTAGCTTAATGAAACAAAGTCATAAAATCCTCATACAAATAATAGCCAGTGATCGAGTAATCCGTGAGTATCAACAATGAAACTCGCGCCACGGCATGATAATTTGATAATATGTTCTGATAATGTTTAACATTCAGGGAAAGGTTTTATTGTGACGAAAAAAAGAGCCGGCAGTATTCAGCAGAGTATTTAAAATTTGCTTTGGTCACGTCATCGCAAAATGTGCAGTTTCCGCATTGTCTTTTGTGCGATAAAACATTTTCTAGCAATGAATCGATGAAGCCCTCGCGAATGAAAGAGCATTTGTAAGAGAACATGGTGACAAAGTAAATAAACGTCTTAGTTATTTTCAAGACCTCAAAACAAAAGTGGATAAACGGCCAAAGGTGGGTGAATTACTTAGAAGACAAGCAACAGATCTTGACAAACGGCTTCTTGCTTGAAGTGTCTCTTTTGATAGCAAAATGTGGTAAGCCTCATACGATTGGCGAATCTCTTATTCTACCGGCTGCCAAAAAAAATAGTTAAAATTTTGCTTGGTGAGGGCCAGAAGTGATTACCATCCATTGTGTCATTCATCGTCAACACTTGGCTGCAAAAAAATTGAGTGGTGTTTTACATGAAACCTTACAATTAGTCATTACTGGTATTAACAAGATCAAAGCTAATTCTCTCAATGATCGCCTGTTTCGAGAGCTTTGCCATGAAAATGATGAAAAATTTGAACACTTGCTTTTGCATACGTCTGTGAGATGACTTTCCAAAGGAAACTGTTTGCGCCGTTTCTTTGAATTATTCGACTCTGTAGCTGAGTTTCTCGACTTGCATGATCCTGCTTTAAGTGAGAATTTGAAACAGCGCAAATTGGAACTTGAGTATCTCACAGATATTTTTGAAAAAATAAACGAAGTCAACATTAAGCTTCAAGGAAACAAGATGAACCTCATCAAGGCCAAAAGCATAATTTCAGCATTCATTGCCAAATTCGAAATCCTCAAGGCAAAAATTGGCCGTAAAGAATTTATCCTGTTTCCGACTCTAAAAAAAAAAAAGTTTAATCGTGGATGATGAACTCCCTGAAGAAAAAATTTAAATTTTTATTGATCACTTTGATAAGTTAAAAAAGAACATTTAATCAAGGTTTGCAGATTTGATCAACTTACAAATTCCTAACTGGATTTTAGACCCATTTAGATTTGAAGATGTGGATGAACTGGAAAACTCTGCAGACAGCGTTTATGGATTTGAAACTTGATTGTGAATCAAAAATTACTTTCAAGCAATACGGTTACGAACTTGCTTGGGTGAAGCTTATGGGTACTTACCCACAACTTTGGAAAAAGGTTGAACAGCTCCTCATCTTATTCCCCTCAACATATTTAGTTGAAAT
The DNA here is from genome assembly GCF_026930045.1 of Uloborus diversus. Classification (NCBI taxonomy): domain Eukaryota; kingdom Metazoa; phylum Arthropoda; class Arachnida; order Araneae; family Uloboridae; genus Uloborus; species Uloborus diversus. Next base: position 177,216,232 of record NC_072731.1, read on the forward strand.
AGGATTTAGCTCTGTAGTGCAGCTTCCCACGAAGCAAAGAAATAGATTGGACATTAGCCTCAAAGGGAACCTCAGATTAAATCTCACTAATATAAAGCCAGACATCAAAGCTTTAACGGAGTTCCATCAAACACTTCTCTCCTTGACACTTTCTCCTTTTCCTTTCTTTTTAAATAACAAACCTGAAAGTCTCTCTGTATGAATGTTTGGATCTCTGTGATGCGCATAGCGCCTAGACCGTTCAGCCGATTTTCATGAAATTTGACACACAATTAGTTTGAAGCATAGGGGTGTGCACCTCGAAGCGATTTTTCAAAAATTCGATTTTATTAATTTTCTATTAAAATTTTAAGCCCTTTTTCATATAATCTTTACTAATAAAGATGAAAGTCTCTCTGTCTGGAGGATGTCTGGATGTCTGTAGGATGTCTGGATGTCTGAATCTCTGTGACGCGCATAGCACTTAGACTGTTCGGCCGATTTTCATGAAATTTGGCAAAGTTAGTTTGTATTATGGGGGTGTGCACCTCGAAGCGATTTTTCGAAAATTCGATGTGGTTCTTTTTCTATTCCGATTTTAGGAACAAAATTATCATAAGATGGACGAGATTACCATAATATAAATCCGTGCACTAATAGACTCGGAAAATACGTATTTATACGTAAAATTTCGTGTTTACACTTACGAACTCGTATATACACGTATTTACTTCTGTTTGCACGTAGAGATACAAAATTCCTGTAGACACGAATATACTCAGGTTAACACGTACAGATCCGTATATACACGTACACACTCGTATATACACGTACTTACTCGTATATACACGTACTTACTCGTATATACACGTACTAACTCGTGTATGCACGCATAAATATGTATTTTAACCAAAAATACAAATGTACCTCTCTACTCGAGTATACTCGGGTTAAACACGTATCGATACGCATATTCGTGTGTGTGCACGTACATACTCGTATATACTTGTATTTTCTCATGTATGCACGCATAAAAATGTATATGCAATCTTAAATACAAATGTACCTCTACACACGAGTATACTCGGTGTAACATTTATCTATGCGCATATTCTCGTGTAAATACAACGACCTCTACACACGAGTATACTCGGTGTAACATTTATCTATACGCATATACTCGTGTGAATACGTGCATACTCGTATTCTCTTATATGCACGCATAAATATGTATATACAAAGCAAATTTCTCTGTACACGAATATATTCGGGGTAACAAGTATCTATACACATATTCTCTCGTGTGTTCACGTACATGCTCGTTTATACACGCATTTATTTATGTATAAACGCACAAATATGCATATACACATAGAAATACAAATGTACCATTGTACACGAGTATACTTGGGCTAAAAAAAGAACCTAGACATCTATTCTCGCTTGTACACGAACTTACTCGAATATACACGTATTTTCTCGTATATGCATGCATAAATATGTATATATACGTTTAAATACAAATTTACCTCTGTTCACGAGTATACTCGGATTAACACGTATCCATACGTATATTCCTTTGTGTACACGTATATACTCGTGTATACATGTATTTACTCGTGTATGCACAAATAAATTTGTGCATACACTTAGAAATTAAACATATCTCCGTGCACGAATATACTCGGGATAACACGTATTTATACGTATAAACTCGTGTTTACAAATATGTATCGTATATACACATATTTACTTGTGTTCACACGTACTTGTAGGTATATACACGTAGAAATACAAAATTCCTGTATACACGAATATCGTCGAGTCAACACGTATATACACGTATATGCACAAAAATACTCGTATATACACGTACTTACACGTATATACACGTACTTACACGTATATACACGTATAACTCGTGTATGCACGCATAAATATGTATTTTAACGTACAAGTGCAAATATACCTCTGTACACGAGTATACTCGGGTTAAACACGTATCTATACGCATATTCTCGTGCGTACATGAACATACTCGTATATACTTGTCTTTTCTCGTATATGCACGCATAAAAGTGCATGTAATAGATTAAATACGAATTCACCTCTGTGCACGAGTATACTCGGGTTAACACGTATCTATATGCATATTCTGGTGTGTACTCGAACATACTTGTATATACACGTACTTTCTCGTATACGCACGCTTAAATATGTATATAAACGTAGAAATACAAATGTACCTCTTTACACGAGTATACTCGGGGTAACACATCTGCACGCATATTCTCATGTGTACACGTATATACACGTATCTTCGCTTGTGTGCACGCATAAATATGTATATAAACGTATTTATACAAATGTACCTCTTTACACGAGTATACTCGGAGTAACACGTATCTATACGCATATTCTCATGTGTACACGTATATACACGTATCTTAGCTTGTGTGCACGCATAAAGATGTATATACACAATTAAAAGCAAATTTACCTCTGTACACGAGTATACTCGTGGTAACACGTATCTATGCGCATAATCGTGTGTACACGTACATACTCGTATATACACGTATTTACTCGCTTATAAACGCATAAATATGCACATACACGTAGAAATACAAATGTGCCATCTTACTCGAGTATACTCGGGTTAAACACGTATCTATAAGCCTATTGTCGTGTGTGCATGTACTTATTCGTATATACACGTATTTTCTCGTATATGCCTGCATAAATATGTATATACACGTTTAAATAGAAATGTACCTCTTTACACGAGTATATTCGGGGTAACACATATCTATAAGCATATTCTCGTGTGTGCACGAACATACTTGTATATACACGTACTTTCTCGTTTACGCACGCTGGAATATGACGTAGAAATACAAATGTACCTTTTTACACGAGTATACTCGGGGTAACACGTATCTAGACGCATATTCTCATGTGTACACGTACATACTCTTATATACACGTACATACTCGTATATACACGTATTTACTGGTGTATGCACACATAAATATGTATATTTACTTAAAATTTTAAATATACCTCCGTACACGAACATACGCGAGATAACACGTTTATATACGTATATACCCGCTCGTAGTCGTATGTACACGCATTAACTCGTGTATGCTTGCATTAATATATATATACACGTAGAAATACAAATGTGCCTCTGTTCATGTGATATTTATATTTTACGAATTTAATCTGAATTAAAAAAGTAATCAAATCAATTTGATTACTTTTAATCTGATTACTTTTAGTCTGACTAAATTCAATCTGATTAATTTAATCTGAACTAAATCAATCTGAACTAAATTAGTTTATTTGAGCAACTAACGAGCTAGTTTAAACTAACGTTAATCTTCGTCTGCAAGAGAATTAAATTTTTAAAATATTAGTGTGAACTAAATGGGAGTCAGATTACTTTAGTCAACTAATCAATCAATTAGAAATTTAGTTGATTTTTTTAGTTGATGCCCAACACTGGCGAGATAGAACAGCGCGCTAATACCAGTGACAACAAATTACTGTTTGTTATACTAACATGAAATTTTTTTCTCAAAATTCTGTACAGTCGAGATGAATATTAAAAAACGTTTATTATAAAGAATTGCTGCAATTGATGGTTGGAATAAATAGTTCATTGCAAACACATTCGTAATTACACTCAAAATTAGTTTTCACTGGAGGGCAAGTCAAGGAAATCTAGAAAATAAAAACGTGGTTCACGCATAAACTCACGAAAGTGCGATTCATCACACAAGCTGGTGATGAAAATATCCTTTTGTAATCTTTTCGCTACTTTTATTCGTTGATAATTTATACATTCGTGCTTTTGAAGCCAAACTTTTACATCAATGGAATGATTTTGGAACTGTGCCATCTAAAACGAAATTTATATTTAAAATAGCTGTAGTTATCTGATTTCTTATACTGAAAACTCTTTAATAAAAAACTATTTATTATTTTTAGCTAATACCGAAAATACGGGTATTCTACCCCATCTAATACCTGTATTACGAAATTGCAAAATAGCTCCAAATACCGGTATTCGGTATACCGGTATACCGGTATTGCAATTACTATTTGTAATGTACGAGACAGAATGTTTTTCATTTTTTCCCAATTTTCCTGTACATTTCAATGTTTATTTTCATTTCCTGCATTCCTTTGTTCAATAAATCTTTTTAATTAACGGACAGTGTAGTTTTATTTACCCCTGATAAAGTTAACTTTTCCCAACAAAATATTTGAAGGCGTTTTCCTATGAAAAGTATAAGTGGGCCAATGTCAACCCTTTTAGCAGGTTGACTTTGCCCATCCAGTTTTTCATTTGTTAAAAATATATCACGTGAGTCAAAAATGAACTGCTCTAGCAATCTCGATTTCTTTTGCCTTCCCCCAAACCGCAAAATTTTCAGTATTTCAATATTCTTGCAGCAAGTACAAAAAAAAAAAAAAAAAAAAAAAAAAAGACTCTAAAGTTGAAAACTGGGCAATGTCAATCCGGTTTACGGTAGTGTTGCTCGTTGTAGAGAGCTATCAAACTACTTGGTATATACTACTGAGTCCTTGAGGCTGCACTCTCACCGATTCTGTCAAAATATGTTTAAAAATTTCTTTCTGAAGGTTTACAGAGAATGTTGTATCTTTTTCTCAATTTGGACCGAAGAAGGATCCTAGGGACAAGTTGCCCGCTTTTACGACTTACAGATCATGATCGAACAGTCGAATTTCACTCAGCAAATTTTCGCGTAAGAACGTATGACGTAGTATAGGAACAAACGAAGGAGTTTTTTCGATTACATTTTGAGAGTGCATTTTTTAACAGTTTGCATTTATTTAATATATTTTCAAGAAATTTAGACCTTTTTATATTCAAAATATATTAATGATAAAAATAAACATGAATTCTCACACACACTATACAAGGTGTTCCGTTTTAACTGCAAGACCCTTTATTTTCGCAACCGTTAGTCCTAGATGTATACTTCCAGTTGCAAAAATATTCAACATCAGATGCAAGGTTGATTGAAGTAAATAGTGAAAGTTTGAAGTAAAGATAAAAATGAGTCAAAAAAATACAAAACTTAACTTTTATCCGGGCCCCAAGTCTCTGAACTTATATTTGGGGAAATAATCTCCATTGAAAAATAATTTCAACACAAAACGTTTGAAATTAGTACGACCAATATTCACCGAGCTATGAAACGCAGGCGTTTTGTGACTTACACTACTTTTCAATCGCCGTCAATAACACCTTTTGGGGGAAAATATAGTGGTTAACAAGTTGTTTAAAATTACATGTGATTTTTAAAAAATATTCGAAGTTTTGTAGTGTGTTTTTGCGTATCACGGTATAACATTTGTATTTATTTTTTGAATAGCAATGAAAAATATAATACTTTGTTTTTTCTTACTTTGGCGACCTGCCATTCTTATGAAAGAGCGATAAGTTCCAAACTCATCTTCCGCATGGTCTCTTAAAACTTTAAACTGGAATATCTCCTTGAGTTTTGGTAGCACAAATCTCAAGTTTTTTGTATTAGTAATACAGTAGACCCTCATTTTACGCGGCGGTTACGTTCCACGGAAATGCAGGCGTAAATTGATACCTAATACTAGTGTTAAAATAGGGGTTTGGTTCCGGAGACAACAAAATAATTTATTCTAGTGATGACTAATTGTAATATAAGTTTAATGTTTAATGTTAAATTTACTTTGATGCACAAAATGCATAAAGAAAACAAATATTAATTTCGTATCCTGTTTATAAAGAGGAGCTGGCTATGATAGTCTTTTTGGCAGTCAAAAAGAATTTTTCTCTGTAATTCTTTGCAGAGGATTAACGCATCCATGATCACTTGCGTCATTTCCATGATAGATTCTTCCTTTACTAACTAATCAGACAGACCATTTCTAGTGTCTAAGAATGGCTCAAAAGTTTCAAAGTGAACGTTTTTGGTTGTGCGTCACTGACGTCGGTGTCTTCGTTGGTTTTTTCTTCCTTTGTCGCTTCTAAAAGCTCGTCTCCCAGTGATTTCTGAACTGTGTGGGTTTAATAACTTTACTTCTGGAAAGAGCTCTGGAACCAATCGTATAAAATGTCTCCAGTAGCCCAAGCTCGATTATTAGCAAGCCAAAATGCAGTTGATTACGCGTAATCTGTAATTTTTAGGAGTTTGAATTTTGAAAGAGGGAAAAATTTTATTTGTTTGCATTGCCGCATCCGCTTAAAACCGAAACTCATCCGCGTAAAATAAAATAAAGGTGTTAAATCTTAAACCGCGTATAATCGAAACCGCCTAAAATAAACCTGCGTAAAACGAGGGTCTATTGTAGTCCTCAATGGAGTTTATTTCTCTAAATATTAGTTAGGGGACGTAGGGCCCATATAAAAATTTAAATTTCGTATTTTTTGACTCTTTTTTTATTTTTGCTTCAAACTTTCAATATCTCAACTCTGCATCTGATTTTGAAAATTTTTCATTCTTGCAATTGGAAGTATACATCTAGGACTAACGGTTACGAAAATAAAGGTCTTGTAGGTTAAAACGGAACACCCTATATATATATATATATATATATATATATGTATATGTACACACACCTGTCATATATATATACACCAGTAGCATCACTACCGAGGGTGGAGGGTGGTCCGAAAAAATGTAAATGCTTCAATTCAAAAATATATTCAACGATGTATTATATTATATTTAAGATATCAAACTTCATCTGTTAACTATGCATCTTGTGTTGTGTGTTTACGTAAAATGCTTTCATAGTTTTTAGTCGCATTTAATTATAAACTTTTGTGACATTAAAAAAAAAAAAGTGTGAGCTTTGTAATTACATTAAACATAAAAAAGTTTTTTTTTTTTGGGGGGGGGAGGAGCTTGATACCGTTTTCGTAGACATATGTATATACGTATAAAAATATATATTGACAGATAGATGGAGTGATAGATAAAGAGATAGATTGATATGAAAATTCCTGACACATATCCCTTGCTTCGCATTTATTTTAGTATTCTTTTAACCAACACATTTACTGAAATATTAACTCAATTTGTGTCCCGAACAAAAATTCCGCAACCGCAAACTAGTCATGTCTTCATTTCCACTTTTCTTTTACTTTCACTTTTCCTCCGAATCCAGTACAAGCAGATAAATTTTGTGGCCGCCCTATCTAAAAACGTTCAACTCAGCAGTCAGAGCAAGGACTCATTGGAGTGAAAGATTACATTGCATCCCAGTCTTTATCACCTCCCCTCCCCCCTTCACCGTTGGTTCTTTTGCAGGAGTGGGAGTGGATCAGAGAGGGTGCAAAGATGCGGAGGAATGGAGAGAGATCTCGATGAGTTACTATGACAACGGCGTCCTTTTCCCGGAATAGCTCCTTCCTTGTCATTGGTAAGACGTCCCGAGGTCCAGGAGCCCAGTGCAAGTTTGTACTGCAACTCTCCGACCTGTATCGCTCTTTTTGGCGATTTTCTATGATTGTTATGGGGCAACAGGTAGTTCTGATTTCGCTTGATTTAAGTGAATATTTTTCCTGTCTTTGATTTAGATTTAAAATTATTGGAAAGGGCTGCAAAAGGGATATTCGAATAAGTAAAAATGTGCAACTAAATGTTAAGCAAGTGAAGTCCTTATGTTTTAAATGCAATTTCCTCACAAGCTAAAAAGAAGGATGTTGAAAAAGTAACAATAAAATATTAAGCTATTAATTAATAAATAAAAAAAAAATTGTTTTTTTCCCGTTACTGTTTCAAAACTGATTTACTTTAGAATTTTATTCTGTATCAAAAGTTGTATTAAAAAATTTCAAAAACATTTGAATATCACTTAAAATTTGCAAAAAACTTATTAAACGAGCAAGCAAAAAAAGAAAGTTATTTAGATATTTTAGTTAACAAAACTAAATTCATCTAGGAATTAACAAGTACAATAAATCATTTTAGCGGAACAAAGCCTGTGTTGAAGCAAAGTAGTTTTACTTTTAAGGAAAAAGTAATGACAATCACTATTTGTTTATTTTTTACTAGTGGTACCCGCAAGTCTTTGTCCGTAATAGAAAAATTAAAAGGTCTTTTGGTTCACCTGTATATTTACAAATAATGTATGGTGAATTTTCTCGCCAACTGGCTTGTGACCATGTTACGGTTCCGCGTTATGATAATTTCGTAATTTACTCGTCCATCTTATGATAATTTTGTTCTTAAAATTGGAATAGAAAAAGAACCACATCGAATTTTCGAATAATCGCTTCGAGGTGCACACTCCCATGCTACAAACTAACTTTGTGCCAAATTTCATGAAAATCGGTCGAACAGTCTAGGCGCTATGCGCGTCAAAGAGATCCTGACAGACAGACAGATATCCGGACAGAGAGAGATCTTGACAGACAGAGAGACTTTCAGCTTTATTATTAGTAAAGATTTATCATTAAAGTTACTCCATTGCCATAGAGGCGGAAGCAACCGCAGGAATAGGGTTACACAAAATACAGAATGTCACCAAAGAGTTGATCACAGGGAAATACGCATTTAAATATCTAAAACTGGTAGCATCATTTCCTTCTCAATCATTGAATCATGACAAAAGCCTTTTGATCGCTCGTGAAAACGGATTATGCAGAATATAGGAATTTTGCGCAGTGGAAGCCGTTAACTAAGTGTCAAAATCACGTATTCCTCTATGTACGAACTCACATTCCTTTAAAAAAGTTGAGAGTTTCACTTTGAAGAAGTACCCTTCACTTATCGAAAGGAAGTTATTAAAAAGATGAATCATTGATGACAATAAGAAAAATCCGCTCTCGAAAATGACAGATGATTTCCTCCATCTTTCTTGACAAAAATCGAACTGAGAGAGACGGATGTAGAAAAGGACGTTCAAGGACGCCAGTGGTTCTTTTTGGGTTGAAGAAATAAAAAGCAATGCGAAAGAAAAGAAATGAAAGCAAAAGTATTTTAGTTTTCATTCGAACTTGAGGATTAATTATCTTTGTTCTTATTTTGGAAATATTTGATTTAGTTGATAAGCTATTGCTTTTACTGAGCAAGAAATATGATGTATATGTTGATGCATTCGACTTATTTTAGTTTCTTCCATTTCAGATAACAACTGTAAAAAGTTTTCAGACCTTTACGATTGGATATGCGATGTATAAGAAATGAAACAATACCTTTGTGCGTGAAAGTAACATTAAAAAGAAAAAAAAAAAAAGAGTAATTTTATAAGTGCACAAATTTGTAACTTACTGCACACACGAGTTTCAGGGTTTCAAGGAACCTACTTTTCAGAGCAGAAGTGTGAACTGGTGGATAGAGAGCCATAAAAAAAAGTTTACCAGCCCATGACCCTCTTCTGTTCTTGTTAAACTAAGAATTAGGTAGGGTAATGTGGAGAAAAGGTAAATAGTTAAGATCGCTTTCCTTGAAATACACCACCAGCTCAGTCATTTAAAGCCGAGGACTTCAGTTTCGTGCTTATTAGCACTCATCAGCCCGGCATAGGAAAGTGACTGAGCTGGAGATGGAAAACCTCTTAAGGAAGCCAAGAGTGCGAAGCAAACTGGTAGCTAATATAGAATTAGCAGACCAGAGGAGTGACCGAAGCAATGGTTCGGTTCAACTCGAAGATTGAACGCGAGGCAAGGTATATTCAATAAATTACCGCCCATTAGCCAGGGCTAAAGCAGAAATACGTGAAATACACCGCCAGCTCAGTCATTTCCAGCCGATGACTGCAGTTTCGTGCTTATTAGCACTCATCAGCCCGGCATAGGAAAGTGACTGAGCTGGAGATGGAAAACCTCTTAAGGAAGCCAAGAGTGCGAAACAAACTGGTAGCTAATATAGAATTAGCAGACCAGACGAGTGACCGAAGCAATGGTTCGGTTCAACTCGAAGATTGAACGCGAGGCAAGGTATATTCAGTAAATTACCGCCCATTATAGACAAATTGAAATTAAAAAACAATAGAGTATAAAAAGAAAAAAACAATGCATTTTATAATAAAACTTGCATTGAAATATTTTAAGTTTTGACAGTAAATCTGTAACTTCAAGAAAAGGTGGAAAATTTTCACTTTTTTATCATCAGAAAAAAATAAAAATAAAATGTTTCTAATATTTTCTGTTTAAATTTTCTCTAACTATTTTCTATTTGGTTATTAAAAATATTTTTGATCAAATGAATAAATAAAAGAAGGAAGGAACAAATGAATAAATGATGCAAAAATAAACGGTTAAACAAAGCAATTATGTGAGAAAAATTAATGAGTTGATGAAATAGTGAATAAGTGAACGAATGAAGAAAAAAGAGAATTTACAAATGAAGGAATGCAAATGATTTAACCAATTATTTGAATACACAAGTGATTCAATAAGTAAATAAATAAACAAAATTAATTATTTCACTTCGCTTTTCATGTACCTGATAAATTATACTAAGCGTTTAAAATAAAAAAAAGTCTAGCAGTAGTTAAATTAATTCTACCCTGGACATCAGTAGATATCAATAAATACTTTAAATGTTACTTGCACAAACTATTATTTATTTAAAAAAAATTAGTTTTGATAAACTACAGAAAATGATTTGCATTATTATACACCTTCACATTCAGAGCTATTCAAAAATAAATGTAAGAACATAGACAAAATATTGCTGTATTGGTGGCATCGCAAACTGAGAAAATGTTTTACCATTTCACTTTGCCCCGCTCTTTCATTTTACCCTACATTCCCTCCCACACACAAAAAAAGTTTTAATCACATTCTTTGCTCAGTTCTCAGCTCGGCTTGTGGTACTGCCTAACACCTCCATGTGGGGGCCATGTGTCAGTTATCTAAAACTCTACGGTGCATTATTGACGGATCAAATTATATAGCGACGGTTTTATTTGTACCCTTTTTTACATAACTTTGCAGTAGAACAAAGATTAGTAACTAAAGATGCACAGTTATTTGATGCGAACGAATAGTTTGATTCACAAATATGTATGGTAACGTAATTCAAAATTTTTGGAAGTTAAATCATACTTGCTGAAGGTTACTCAAAGTAATTGTTTCGCAGTACTTATACAGGTATCACATTATAGTTATTTAAATAGTATACAGCATATTTTTAAAGCACATGTAAACATAGGAAAGAAAGTTTAATTCTAGGCTTGTGAAAAACATAATCCATTCAAGGTTTTTTGAAGTATAATTTTATAAAAGTTAGGTATTATGATGACCATTAGAAAATTACGAAGATTTCAAATAGAAAATAAAAACTTAAAAATCTCTTCCCGCTAAGATTAGAGAAAGAAGAAGTAGTTTCTTTTCAACAAAAAAATTGTCTAAATTATAAATTTTCAATTGCAATTTCATGTTTTTTAAGGGTTTAGAAAACAAAATGTTTTTTAGAATCTTAAAGATTATTTTTATAACAATTGCGACATTCACCAAAAATAATAAGATAGGACAAACATTTGCCATGAAAATTGTTAACGTGTGAACTAAGACGTATTCTATTTCTATTGACTCACAGTTATTGAAGCTGTGTTTTCCTGACTTATGAGACAATAGATAACGTTGAAATTCTTTTTAAGGTTTTTTGGGGGAAAAAAACGAAATGATGAAGTCTGAAAATATTTCGTTTGAAGCGGATTTTTCAGCTATCATTTCAGCTGTAAATTTTCATTCTCGTATGTTCAGATGAGCAAAAACTTGTTCGAGTAAAAATAAGTGCAAGAGGAGTATTACATTGTTTTGCCGAAATCGTAATTCAATTCTGTCAAGGTGATAAATGCATCCATTCGGATGATAAAGTATGACGGACGAAACTTAGTCTCTAGCATAATTTCTACCATTTACTCCACCACTATTTATAATTTTGACTGTTCTTTACTTATGAAGGGGTTGCCCAGCGGGCATTATTTGTATATAAACATTTCTCAGGAAAAATGTCACTTTAAAGATACAGAGACATAGATTTATATATTTGCCTTTGAGGGAAAATTGTTTTCTCAAAAAATGTTACAATATTAACATGGAGCTGCAATCCGCACTGCATTCAACAGCGTTTAAACATATTTTATGGTTTATTGACAGTTCTCGATCCAAACTAAATTTTTCAACTATAATTTTAAAAAATACTTTAACGAAGCTTTGAACATAAACTTTCAAATTTTTTGTAAGGATATCTTGAAATCTTTACTAATAAAAAAGCTATTCAATTCTATGGGGAACCTAAGTTCTTAAAATAGGACTGCAATAATGAAACATAATGAGAAATAGTAAGTCAACCACATTTAAATGCAGTACAACCTCAATTTAACGATTATCAAGAGGCTGTAAAAAGTTATCGTTAAATCCAGCAAATTGTTAAATCGAGGAGCAAAGACATTTAATACAGTCAAATCCGGACAAGTTAAACGTACTATTAAATTGAGGAAATCGATAAATCGAAGTTATACTGTAGTTTGAAACATAATAAACCTTTATAGTGGTATCAACTAAGTTAATTACTTAAGAAAGAATACATACGGGAAAAATTATAAAAGTTCTGAGTTTCACTAGCTCAGTGGCAACAATTTCAAAAGTTAAAGAAGCAAGCAATGTGTGCAAAATTATTGATTATCTTCAGCTGCACAGAAAACCTGCCCACGCATAATTTATTCAACTGAATTTTTCTGCTTTGAAAAAAAAGTGCATTTTTCTTAACGAGAAAGTATCAAAACATACAAAAACTTTCAAATTCTAAGTTAAGCAGTTGTAAAACTGAAATTTAAAAGTTTAACAAAAGAGGCGATAGAAGTTCGACTAACTGAACTCTTCCAGATTTTATTGTCGAAATTCGCATCCCAGAAAATTAACTGAATCTCAGAATCATTCCTCCTCAATTTCAATGGAACGTTTTCCAGTAATTCCTCCGCATTCCAAATTGAAGCTGTAGCTTCAAGTATGGATGGAATGTAAGAGAGAACTGTCACTGGCGTAAATAGTATTGGATTATATATTTTTAAGGATAAGTTTGTCGCTTTTAAATAAGAAAAGTCCTAATATGATTTTGAACAAAATTGGGAAGTTATTTTCTAGAAATCACTTAACTTTTACTTCAACGATATATTTTTAGACTTCAGTTAATAAAATATCTTCTTAAAAAATTGAAGTTCTAAAGATATTAGCAAGAAATATTTGTTTGTTAAAGTTCTGCAGTTGAAATCAATAGATTACAAGATAATATACTAGACATGACGTTTATGTGGGAGATTACAACAGTTAATGTCTAATTCGAGGTTTAGGTTTTAGTAAATGTTTCCAGTTTTCTGCGTAGTGGGACTTTTTCAAATAATTTGAGCAGGAACAAGTGCTGTTTTTTTTCCTATTACTTTTATCTTAAAAAAAAAAAACTTTTTGCGGCTCTTGTTTACTGTACTGATATTTGGATACTGATCACCAAAATTTGAGTCACTTTCAATGGAATAGTTTTTTTTTTTTTTTTTTTTGAGCATTAAATGTTTTAACTCCCTGTTAATTCAGTATTGTTTAGAAAACGATTCAGCAAAAAAGAAAACGAAAAAGAGAGTAAATAGTTCAAGAAAACAAGAAAAAGAAAGACTTTTACAAACTTGTTCAATACTAATTCTGCCGATAAAAACTGAAGCTAAGTGGAAAAATTCATTGGAAAAAACCTTCTAGTGAAAGTAACGCAATTTAGTGTATAAATGTTGGATAATCTTATCAAGCAATCCAAGAAATTTTCGAAAATGTGTCAAGACACCAAAATAATTTCATTTTAATATTTTTTAAAATTATGTATTCTTTCTTTATTCTCAAAAGAACACAAGCCACATTTTCCTTTTCTTTTTCTTTTTTATAACTAACTTGGTAAAAATACATTCGATTGTTGTAACTGTAATATTTTTTAAAACAACATATTTCTTACCCGAACTTTACTTTTTTTCTTTCAAAAAAAAGAAATGTTTTCTTCTTGTGAAGTCAAGAAAACCGTCTAATTTAATTTGAAACATTTTCCTCACAAAAATTAAGTTTTTGATCACGGTATACGCAATACTAATTGATTATTTTACTTCAAATACTTATTTTAGGACAGTCGTCATGTTTTTTCATGCCTTTGTACATAGTAAAACATAATAGCATCTGAAATTTGGCTTAGTGAAGAAAGTTGTTATTAACTTTGCTAAATTACGATTGGAAATTGCATTTTATAGTTGTTAAAGTTGATATGTTCCTTGCATACATAAGTAATGAACTGTGAAACAATCCTATCTTAGCTAAATATTTTAGGGGAAAGTTGTCTAAAACGGAATGACAAGTGGGGACAGTTAGTTTCTCATTGGTTTTTGCTGCCGTTATCAGTACAGTACACTTATATCATTCTTTATCGTCTATGTACTACATGAAATCTAATAGTTGATGTGATTGACAATTTGTTCTTTTCCAAGAAGTTTCCTTTTTTTTTCAATTTCTTTTTTCGTTTTTCACCTTCTACTCCATGTCAAATCGACTTAGAACATAAGAATTTTCTAAGTTGGTAAGTACAGCACAACACCGTTTCTCTTGGTTTCAACTAAATTTTAAAATATATGGATATATTATAGAAGGGATGGATAAATTATAGAATGGATAAATTATAGATAAATTATAGAAGACCTATCCAAAGACGTGCCATGTTTTTTAAAATATGCCACTGGCGGCTGAAACTTACAAACTGAAGCTAGTTCAAAACGGAGACGACCCCATTTTGGAGGCAATGGAATATTATTGACATATTTTAAATTATACTTCCATAATTTGATGATTATGCGATGCAAAATTTTGTAAGTATTTTAGCTGTGCACAGGAAAATTCATGTGGTACACATGAATTTTCAAAATGAAATAACTCACTAATTAAGTGCAAGTTATGTTTTATAGTTTTACGTTATGTTTTAATACCACAGAAAAGAATAAATGGTTGCATATGTTTTAATGCCACGGAATTATACTGAAGAAGTTGATTTGAAACGGGGCACTGCCAGTAAAATGCAAAAATTATCTCATGAAATTCAAAATTTCCGATAAAAACTTTCTTGCATTATCAATTACACACTGCACTAAAAAACTCTAACGACGCACAACAATGAAAACGAGAACTTAAACTTTAACTTAAAGCCTGAAAAAAAAATCTCTGCAATTTTCATAATATGTTGTTCCTCTAAGCTCATCAATTATGAGTTCAATTTTTTCTTTGAAAAGAAAAAGACTGCTACTAGTTAAAAAAAAAAGTCCTTTCAAAATATCGTTTTGAATTCAATCCACAAATGTGCTGTAGGAAAATGAATGAAGCTAGCGCAACAAGATTTATCAATCGAAAACTTTCCCGGGTATCTCGTGAATCCCTCGACACGACAAAATCTCATCCCGATTTCATTCAGAAATTCTCCACCGTTTTATTTACGACCCAGGTAACTTCATCTCTCTTCATTAGCTACATTATCGACTTAAAACACCTCATAAATTGAACTAACTTTGTTCCCCCCTGGATACTTGGCGACGAACGGACTTCGTTGGCGACTAAACTAACCTTATCTTAGCAGTTGTTCTAGGGTCTACCGGTGGCAAACACGCTGACATCACATGGCCAAGTTTCGTCCCTAGTTTCCCCGATTCAGCGATGAGTTGTAATCCGATGAGATGCGTTCCCTTACCTGAATAACTACTTTCCCTGCCATACGTTTCTTTTCCTTAAAGAGCTTTTTTTTTTAAAGAAAAAAACGGTTCTTTATAAAGTTTGAACAAACTGGACGCCTGTGTGTGAGCTAAATTGATAAAGTTTCTATGACTTCGACTATCTGTTGCACAAATAAATGACTGGTTCACGAATATCATTGTCTGGTGAAAATTTTTACTAATCAACTGCTAGTAAAGAGGGGGTCGGGAAAAGATATCTTTTGTTTTCTAATGCGAGAGAGTAAGTTTGTGGTTCTTGGGGCGGGTGGTGTTGGCAAAACTAGTCTTGTGATTCGTTTTCTGAACGATGCGTTTAGCAGTACTTACAAACCTACTGTTGAAGATTGTTACCAACACACGATACAGCTTCCAGGTGAGTTTGTTGTCGAAGCTTTTCTGTTTATAACTTTCTCAATGTTTTTTAATGTCATTTTCAAAATGCTTGAGTTTTGACTATAAATATTTTTTAACTCACTTAATAATGGTAAAACTTTCATAAAAAACACTCGAATTTGGTTTGTCAATGAGTGCTCAATGATAATTTAAAGTTTAAAAAAAAGAAACATTTGGCTAAAACTTACTTATTACGTCAGAAAATATTGTTTGAAAGGACATTATTCAAACAAAATTTACATGCATGAATGACAATAGGACATATTTTTTGGATGCAAAAACAAACATTCATCAATAAATTTATAATTTTTGCTTAAACTTTAAAATAAAAATACTATTTTCTCATTAGATGTTAAAAAAGTAAGTTCGGAAGAAAAATAAGTGGGAAGAAATAAAATAAATTCTTGTAATAAAGAATTCAAAATTTGTGAAAAATATAAAAACACAATAATTAAGTTTAGAAATTTACGCTAGAAATTTTTACTTTCGATGGTATATTTCTGCAAAAGTTGTGATCAAAAAATTTTTTAATTGAAAAATAAAGGAAAGATAAGAAAGGAGGGATGAAAACAGCTGTCAGACAGGACCGCAAATGTAAATTTATTTCAGCTTTAAGTTTTTTTAAAGTCTAAAAGGTTTTGTTTATGAAGTTTTAAAAAATATATAAAAAGAACCAGCATGGTTTATTTTCCAAACCGGCTGAAAGTATTTAAAGCTAACAATATGAACCATTTAATAGAGGAAAACCCCCCGAATATATAATCTACAATTCTATACAATGTATACTAGGTGAAGTGAAAAAAAAATCAAAATATGATAAACGTTTAGTAATCGTGCAGAAAAGTTGCCTTTTGTAAAGATATTTAGTCCTGCAAAAGGATTTCGACAGAAAAAAAAAAATTAGTGTTCGTCCGCGCGCTGAAGTTGACCATTATTGCATAAAAACTGAGAAAAGTAACAATAATTTCATCAAAAATAAAAATTTGATAAAGTTGATCTAATATCACTCAAGACTAGGCTTTTTGTGTTGATTACACACCGCATGTGATCATTTTAATAATGAGCTATATTTTAAAGTTCCACTTATGCTTTGAATTTGACTAATATAGCCTCAAAACTGACCAACATCGTATGGTTCCGTACTTTGAGAAAAAATATCAGAAGTAAAAATGTGCTCTCATATTAATTATTCCTTACATAGATATCGAAAAAAAAGTAATAAAAGCATTTCTTACGTACCGAAAGAAAAAGTTGATTTTCCCCTTAGCGCATAACAAAATGGAAAGTTTACGTGTGATAAGGAACGTAAGGCCCCTATAGTGGAGGAGTCTATGGCGGATGCGTCGGCTTCTTCAGTTTTAAGGGTTCTAAAAGAACGTAAGCGCATAACTTTGGTGCAAAATGTAAAATTTAGATGTGATAAAGAACGTAGGTTAAGTATAAAATTTTGAAAATAAATATGTAGCTTGCAACATCCCACATAAGTCGCACCTTTAAACAAAATAAGTTGCTAAATAAATTTTAATGATTTTTGAGCTCTCTAACTGTAACCACATTTCACACAATAAAGCATAGTTTGGCTGGCGAGCCGGACTTATTGTCTTGAATCCTACCAATGTTTGGCCTTAGTGATGCATTGTGGGGTAATATTTCTGGATTCTAATGTGACTCTAAGAAATCCATCTCTCTTGGTTAGACAATAAACTGTGGTTGACGCTTCTTTGTCTAAGTTTACGCATTGTCTCATTGTTTTAAGATTTTGTAAATCATACAATTCAGTAAGTACGCCTTCAAGTACCATTTCTTTCAAAGTCATCTGAAATTCCTGTTTTAGGAGGAGAATTCGAGTTTTCCCACTCTCACCTATCAGTGAGCTCAAGGTAGTTTCTCAGCATCGAAATTGAAATCTGGAGTTTAAAATTTTTGATGTCTAATCGAATTCTTCAACTTTGCCATTGTACTCCGACGGAAACCATGTTCTCAGACGACATTTCGATCATCAACATTATTGTAGTTCTGTACACTGGTTACTTTGAGAACCTAAAAATATAACACTGGAGAATGCAGATGATCGTCATCAGAGAACTTGGTTTGCGTCGGATTACGAAGACAAATTCGAAAAATTCGACTGGACATTAATAATTTACAATTTCAGATTTCAATTTCAAAGCAGAGAGACTACCATAAGCACATCGATAAGCAGAAGTGGAAAAACTTGGCTCCACCTTTCCAAAATGGGACTTTCAGATACAACTTTGAAAGAAGCTTGATGGCGCACTCTCAGAAATGGACTTTCATATTCGACGAAATTTTCTTCGTTTCTGACGAAATCGCTTCCAGGGATATGCTCCGAGCGAACATTTCGTCAAATTGAGGAAACTGCTTTCGTCTCTGGTTTGAAGATGCGAATTTCGTCAAATGTAACGAAATATTTCTTCATTCTAGTTTCGTCAAATCGACAATCATTTTCGTAGTTTTGAGAGAATTAGTTTCGTCAAATTAATTTCGTCATATTTGAGGATGTTAATTTCGTAATTTTTTGAGTTTCTTTTATTTTTACTTTTTCTTTTTTTGAGCTGATTAGTTTTCTTTCTTTCTTTTTTTTTTCTTTTTTTTTGACGATACTGACGAACCTCGTTAATTCGAACACGCTTAAAAAGAATTACTTCTAAAACGGACTTTTTTGTATTCTCTGTCCCATTGTTTTTTGTTTTTCGGTTAAGACGAATTCTGTTAAGAGTAATCGATTTTAATGATCCATTAAAGTTCGTTTTAACGAGGTTCGACTGTATCTTATAAGATTTAGTCAAATCTTTACTTCAGAATCTTACCACCATAATTTCCCACTTTGATGCGCATAGTAACACTCACAGGCCCGTCATTTACGGGGGGGGGGGGGGCATTTATGGAGGTTGACATTCCCCCCCCCTTTGATTTTTGAACTTTTATTCTTTACGTACGAAAGGCCGTGTTTTTAGTTGGTTCTCTATAAAAATTTTGAAGAGTGTACACCTTTTTCCACAATTGGAAAAAAAAATCGAAATGACTGGCCTGCACCCTCCGCCTAAAGCAAAAGGCAAGTATTTGTTGAAAAAAGAGACACATAAAAGATGTTAAATTTTTTTTTATTAATGTAAAAATACAAGCAGACAATTTCTTTAAAATATAAAAATAATTATTGCAAATTCAAGTTAAAGAACAATGTGAAATGATATCTGGGAATTAGGGCTTTACGATGCATCGATGCATCGTAAAATACCGATGTACAGTACACCCTACATCATTACACCGGTTTAGAATAAAAACCTCTAAACCGATAGATCAGTGTGCGCCACAAGTTTGCTTACATCCAAGCTTTTTTTTTTTATCCAAGCAAAAAAAAAAAAAAAAAAAAAAAAAAAAAAAAAAACGGAAACCCGCATGTTAGTCCGGTCCCATAAACTCCCCATGGTATCTAACTAAAACCCCATAAGGGGGATTTTCCTGCAAAAAATCTATTTTTTGCAGGATCTTTTCCATATTTGGCACAGAGGTTCATTCTTGATGCTCAGGAATACTCATTGAGCAGTTTCCTTCCCGCTATGGGGGGAGGGGAACAACCCTCATAGGGGATCTCCTTATAAAAGCCAAGTTTTTGTCTAATTTTTCCAAATTTGGCAGAGGTCCTTTGATGCTCGGGAATGCACACACAATGGTTTTAGTCCCTCCATGGGGGGGGGGGGGGGAGCAACGCCCATGGGGTTTCTCCTTACAAAAACCAAGTTCTGTCGGATTTTTTCTAAATTTGGCACAGAGGTCGTTTGATGCTCGGGAATTCAAAAAGTAGTTATCGTCCCTCTATTGTGGGGGGGGGGGGAACCCATTGGGGGGTGCTTCTTATAAAAACCACGCTTTTGTCGAATCTTTTCCAAATTTTACACAGAGGTCTTTTAATGCTCGGGAATTCAAGCAGGATAATTTTCGTTCTTCTATGGGAGGGGGGGGGGGGCAACCCCTCATTGGGGTTATTCTTATAAAAACCAATTTCTGTCGGATTTCTTCTAAATTTGGCACAGAGGTCGTTCGATGCTCGGGAATTCAAGCAGATTAGTTTTCCTTCCTCTATGGGGGGGGGGCGACCCCATTGGGGTTCTCCTTATAAAAAGCAAGTTTTTGTGGGATCTTTTCTGAATTTGGCACAGAACTTCTTTGATGCTCAGGAATTCTTATTGGGGAGTTTTCGTCCAGCTATTGGGGTCTTTTTTTTTTTTTTTTTTTTCAAAAACCAGTTTTTATAAGATCTTTTAACAATTTGGCACAGAATTCCTTTGATGCTCGAGAGTTCCCCCATTTTAGTCCCGCTATGCATGGGGAATCCCCCGCGTGGGTTTTTGTCGGATCTATTCCAAGTTCGGTACATTTGTCCTTTGATGTTTGTGAATTCCCATAGGGTAGTTTTCGTGCCAAATTTGGGACAATTCTGACAAAAGCTTCGATTTTTGCAAGGAAAACTCCCCTAATCGGGGGTTTGCCACCTATAGCGGGAAGAATAATTCAAACTGCTTCAACTACTCGCGATGTAAGTTTGGCGATGCATCACGATGTAAAAATTCCTACATCGTCCAGTCCTACTGGAAATATAGAAGTGCTACTTCCTCAGCAGACATTGGGTTCTGGAAGAATAAGACATAGGTTACTTTTATGCAGAGTTACATCAATATTTGCTCAAGAGAAAATAGCTGGGGATTTACTTCTTCATTGCATCGCATAAAAAATTCCAGAAAAAAAAAAAAAAGATTTTTTTTAAAACTAATAACATAAATTTTAAAGAAATAGTGTAATAAAATGTACAGTTTGTATATCTTTGTTCGAAAATTAGATACAGTAAATGAAATTAGATAATCTTGAAAAAAAGCTTACCTTTTTCTTTTTTCAATCGATTATTTGTCTTATTAATTTTGCTTCTATGTAGAATGCTTGTTTGGCAAAATTTATGTTTAATACAGGAAGTGTATTATTGCATGCAGTACATACTTTATACTTTGAAGTACTTTGGTACATACTTCATATTTACCTGTCTGGAACTTCAAGGGAAATTAGGTACCTTTATATAACATAATTGATTAGAACTTTACTGATTTACTAAGATAGCTCCAAAAGCATTAATGCAACCATGGCCAACGCCAAGACAGAATTGCAAGTAAGAGATTCAAAGGTATGTAATGAAAATAGTGACTAGCGTATCGAAAAAAGTTTACTAGTTTTTATCATATACTTTTTATTTTCCTTTCAATTTTTCAATTGAAATTTTACATAGACATTTTACTTTGTCTGTAGCAAAAACCATTACTTTAACTTAAATTTGGACTTACTAGTAGTTCATCTATGAAATGCTTCTGAAGAGAATTCCCTTTATTTTGCTGATAATTCCTTGAGGCAGCAAATATGGCAATATAATTAATGCTGTATTTATTTCAGCTGTAGAAACTATGTATAATGGAAAAATTCATAATTATCACAAATCAGGTAACACAAATTAACATAGAATTTAGCGTACTAAATGTGAAAATAAACAACAAAGAACGCTTTATAATTGTTATTATTTTCAAACATGCTGCTAACTTACCTTTTTTTTTTTTTTTAAATCAAGGTTACCTTCAATAACTTATTTTAAATTTGGGATAAATTGAAAAAATATTGAAAATATTTAGCTGCAAAGCACAAAGATATAGTTCTTTATAGAAATTAATGTTTTCTTTGTAACTTAAAATGCTTTGTTTTAAATTAATACTTACTTTATTTCATGTTTTATTTTGCAAGTAAAACCATTCAAAAGAAAAAAGAAACAGACTCAACAAATAGTGAAGTATTGATACAACATAAACAAGAGACACCTGCAGAAGGGGATAACATTACATAAACAACATGGGGTGCGACTTTAATAAGTCCGGTCAACGAGCCTAACAAAAAAAAAGGGGGGGGGGTATCATTTCCGAACCGTAAGCTGATAGCCAGTTTGCATTTATTTTTAATTGCATTAAGCGCTTTTTTTCCTCGATTTTTGTGGGCTTGTTTAAAAGGTTGCTAAGCAATTATTAAAAAATATTTTTATGAACACTTTTGTGAGATAAAGTTCTTAATACTTTCTGATTATTAATTTCTTCAAAATCATATTTCATTTTGCTATTAAAATATTTCATGTAGTTTTGTTAAGAATTAACTATAAAAGATCTATTGTTTACCCATTTCAAAATATTAATCTTACCTAATGGGTAGAGCAATATTTCATTGAAAATGATAAGTGTTACGTACACTTTTGTGAGAGAGCTACTGTATAAATTATTATTGTATTGAATAAAATATTACATGTAGAGTAGAAGAAGAAAAAAATACCAATACTTAGAGGGGGGGGGTGGAATATTTGTTTAAGAAAATAAAAATTGCAGAGGAAAAAAATTTTGAATTATTAAACAAAAACACTTCGTTCACCTGAATTATATTAGTAAAATTCATGAAGAAGAATGAAAACACATAACCATGAAACATATTCAACGTTGAAATTAAAAGCTTCAAAGTTCAATGCTATTTATCAAGGCGCTGTATTTATTATCTGCGTTGCTGTAGCAACGGTGGAATTTTTTATGTAAGTTTAAATTCGTAAAAATGCTTTGATCATCTTTGTCAGTTGTCTAACGGGGGGAAATAAAGGAAGTACGTTTTCGAAAACAAATGTCAACAAACACACATTTTCATTTGCAAATAAAAAATAACGCTAGTTAAGCCTAACGTGGAGGTGACTCAAAGTTAGTGTATACAGAATTCCAAACCAAATCGAACAGGTCGTTTTCAATTTTAATGTGTTTTAAATCCAACAATAAACACAACACTAAACAAAAATGTAACAATACATAAAAAAAGGCACATTGCACATACAAATTTTAATAAATACTAACCTTCTTTATGAATCCTTTAGAATAACTGCAGTAAAATATTTTAACGAGCAAGTACAAGACTGAAACGAAAACTCCCAGAATGCACTGCAATGTGACGAAATTATTTCGTGAAAAATTTGAGATTTCTGGTTTCGTCAAATATCACGTGATTCGGTGACGAAAGGATCGTAGAAAATAACGAAATAGTGCTCGAGGATTGCCGAATCGTCAAAATTGAGCGTTTCATTTTTGACAGTGCGTAAATACTGAATTTTGTGGTTTTCAAAACCTCACATGTGATACTAAAGCAGTGAGACGATTGGTAAGATTAGATAAAGAAGAGTTAGCTATAGTTTGTTTTATAACCAAGAGAGATGGCTTTATTCGAGTCAAATTAGAATCTAGAAATACGCCACAATATAATACTAAGATCGAAAATTGGCAAGAAACAAATAGTTCAAATAGCACGCCAAACTCTATTTTATGTTAATCAATGTGATTACAGTTTGAAGGTTCAAAAATATTAAAATTTATTTAGCAACTCTTTTGTTTCGAGATGTGGATAATGTCGGCTGTTTCAATCTACACTTACATTTTCAAATTTTTACACTTAACTATTGTTCCCTACCGTAGGCAAATCTTAATTTTTGAGCTAAAATTGTTGACTAAGTGGAGATTTTTTTTTTTTTACTGGATAAGAAATGTTTGTGTCTCTTATTTTTTCCGTATCTATGTAAGAATTAATTCGTATGGAACTAAATTTTTGCAAATAATAACTTCTAATACTTTTTCCTAAATATACGAAGCAGCACGATGTTATTCAATTTTGACGCTATTACGTCAAATTCAAAGCATGAATGGAACTTTAAAGTATAGTTCATTATTAAAATGATCTTATGCAGTGTGTAATCTACACAAAACACCTACTCTTAAGTGATATTACATCAAATTTTTATTTTTAATGAAATTATTGTAACTTTTCCCAGTTTTTTTGCAATAATGGTCAACTGCAAGGCGTGGTCGAACCCTCAAGAAATTTTTTTCTGTCGAAATCCTTTTGCATGACTAAATATCTCTACAAAAGTCAACTTTACCGCACTATTACTTAACGTTCGCCAAATTTTGATTTTTTTCACTCCACTCTAATGTATACTGTGTTAACAAGTAGCTGCCAAAACAAAGGGAACAAAGTCCGTGAAATTTAAAAGTTAATTCTTCACTCCCGACACTCAGCACATTGCATACTAATTTATACTTAATTTAGGTGGTGTTCCAATTATTGGACGTTCAAATTGAAGAGGTTTCTTAGAAATAATGAACGGTTGAGGCAACTAAAATCTCATCAATGTTTTAAAAATAAGACAGGCATTTAGCATAAAAACTAGCTCCTGGACTAAACCCAGCTCAATCCAGTTTCAAAAATTTTACAGGAGAAACATAAACATTTCACGCTCCGTCCGCTTAATTTTTCCAAAAGAACTTGTATTTGCTTAGATAATCTTTGGGACATGGTTTGATTCTTGTTTTCTTTTTTGAAATTGCAGTATTGTCTAATAATTACGCATAAAAATAACTTTTATTGACTTGATTTTGAAACAAATCTGCCTTTGGAAAAAAAATTGTATTCTAATTTCAATCCTATACAATCAATGGTATCTCAATTGCATTCTAAGTGCTATCCTGTGCAATCAAAAGTGTGAATTGCTTAAGGAATTTATTGTGTAACGTTCTTGATGTTTTGCAATAAAATCGGTTTTTGGCTGCTATTTTCGACCTGATTGAGAGACATTCGTTCCAAATTACTTTGCACGTGATAATATCGACCAAGAAGTATCCAGTTATGAAAGAAAAATCAGAAAACTCATAGATTGAGCTAATTTTGTCACTAAATGTCTCAATCTTTCTATAAGTTTAATGAGCTTTATTGCGAGCAAATGAAGCCTATTTTCAATTGAGGTTATTATTCATTTTTGGTGCATTGTCAGTACTTTTATGTGGTTGGAAGTTTGCTTAGGTGCAATGTGTAGCCATTTGGAAATATATCTAATTTAATCTTGATTAAAAAACAAAATAGATTTTTTTTTTCGGCATTTGCAAATATGGGACTTTTTTCTACGTTAATGCGCTTGAAAATGCTTACTTCGTTTAATTCTATGACACAATGAGTTTTACTAATTCTTTAATAGCAAAGACACTTTTACAATTTTTATCTATGTTTTGGAACATTTATGATAAATTATTATTTTTTTTTCCAGTTAAATCTCGATGCTGTCAAGGAACTTGTTTAACCATAAAACCATACGTAAATTTTAAAAGCTTTTTTTATATGATTTGAACATAAGTTTAAAGCGAAAGAACGTATTTTAAAGTGTTTTAAAAAATCATGAATTGTAGAGTAAAATTAAGGTTATTATTATTACTGGTAAATTTGTGCAATGTCAGCAGGTTAAATAACCACGAATTTACTCAAGATGGAGGTTTTCAATGCAAACTCATTCGTATTTGTTTTTATCATTTTATGTTTTAAGAAAGACGCAGAAATTTTATAAAACATAAAAGCAGCAGTTTTGTGTATTTTATTTTCCCCGTACTCTGTATTAATTTTTACGTGGAAAAAAATGAAATTTCAACTCTCATGACATTTTATATTGGTTATTCTTTAATTTGTAAACATATTTTACCATGTTCTTTAAAAAGGACTCTTTCAAGTTTTGCTCTTTACATAGAACTTCTAAGGGGCTTTATTAAGTGACTTTTCTTTTCATATTGTATTGAATTGAAATACTAATGCAGACATGCTTTATATGCAGATATACTGTCGTCACACGACAATTAGTTAATCAAATTAGGTAAATCATCATTTTTCTTTGATCTACTCAATATTTTACATATGACAAGATATTTAAGTCGTCGTTGACTATTCCGTAATTCCGATTTTCCATTAAATTTTTAAGAAGGTAAAGGGATATTTTAAAGTGTAATGAATAATACATTTTTGCAACTTTTCTTCTTTTCTGTACTTCAGACTTATCAAAGTTTTATTTCTTTTCGTTACATCAGCCGCTGATGAGAGATTATTTAACGAACAAGATTTAAAATATGATTTTATAAGAAAACTTCGCAATTCGTGTTATTTATATTTAGCTTATTTGTTCCTTTCCCCCTCTTTCATACTTTTTTTTCGCAGAAACCAAGATTGCTTATTCGCCTCACTTTACCAATATTTCTCTTGCCTGATGTTAATCTGTAATCACTCACCCAAATTTTTATGTGTTTGGTACATACCAGTCGCGTGATGCTTTTTTATTTTAGTGCATAACTTCTATAAAAGCGATGACACTAACTTGACTTTTATATTGGAATTCATCATAAATTCATTTTCAAATTCCTATATTTTTGCATTAAAAAAAAATTGTCAACAACTTCAAGAATTTGGAAAAATTGATCCTCGTCCAAACTTCATCTTAGGGCGTGTGTAACGGTGATATAGCAAAGTTTCACTTTCGCCCATAAAATATTTTCACCATAAAACCATCCAAAGATATATAATTACTCCAAAAATTTAGAGCTTTTAATACCTTATTATATTTAAGTTTTAAGTAAATTTCTCTCTTTAAGTTTTAAGTAAAATCTTTTCTGAATTAACATGAAGAATTTAAATGTTTAAGAAGTGCGCCAGTATTTCATGTCCCGTTGACAAAAACAACAACCTGCTTCTCTCGGGTTGGGAGGTGAATAAATAATTGAAAGTTAAACTTTCTACAAAATTTTCCTGCAAGATCTCAAGATATAGAATAAACATAAATAAAATAGGGGATATGGAGATCGTTGAACCGTGGATCACTTTGTACGGGTTTCAATAATATTTATATTCGTTATTTAAATTAATGATCAACAAATAGTACACCAGAGTTTTACAAACCTTATAACAAAATAAGATGGTGCAGTTACATTGAATAAATGTTATTTAAAAAACAAATTTCATTGCTATTTTTTCAGTGCTGAGTAATTTTCATAAGTCTGCAAATATATTTTTAAAATGGTTTTAATGAAGAATGGAGTAGTAAATTGAACGCCTATATAAAGTAAGTTCTTTTATATTCAGTAAATTACCGCCCATCAGCCAGGGCTAAAGCAGAAATACATGAAATACACCGCCAGCTCAGTCATTTCCAGTCGAGGACTGCAGTTTCGTGCTTATTAGCACTCATGAGCCCGGCATAGGAAAGTGACTGAGCTGGAGATGGAAAACCTCTTAAGGAAGACAGGAGGGCCAAACAAACTGGTAGCTAATGTAAAATTAGCATAGACCAGCCGAGTGACCGAAGCAATGGTTCGGTTCAATTCGAAAATTGATGGCAAGGCATGGTATATTCAGTAAATTACCGCCCATTAGCCAGGGCTAAAGCAAAAATACATGAAATACACCTCCAGCTCAGTTATTTCCAGCCGAGGACTGCAGTTTCGTGCTTATTAGCACTCATCAGCCCGGCTGACTGAGCTGGAGATGGAAAATCTCTTATGGAAGCCAAGAGGGCTTCCAAGGGGGGGGGGCAAGGGGAGGGGAAGCCAAGTTTGGCCCTCTTGGCTTCCATAAGAGGTTTTCCATTTCCAGCTCAGTCACTTTCCTATTCCGGGCTGATGAGTGCTAATAAGCACGAAACTGCAGTCCTCGGCTGGAAATGACTGAGCTGGCGGTGTATTTCATGTATTTCTGCTTTAGCCCTGGCTAATGAGCGGTAATTTACTGAATATACCATGCCTTGCCATCAATTTTCGAGTTGAACCGAACCATTGCTTCGGTCACTCGGCTGGTCTGTGCTAATTTTACATTAGCTACCAGTTTGTTTGGCCCTCTTGGCTTCCAAAAGAGGTTTTCCATCTCCAGCTCAGTCACTTTCCTATGCCGGGCTGATGAGTGCTAATAAGCACGAAACTGCAGTCCTCGGCTGGAAATGACTGAGCTGGCGGTGTATTTCATGTAAGTTCTTTTACTTAATAATTATTTGTAGTTCCTTTATTTTTTGTCATAAAGAGAAAAATTTTGACGGCATTTCTTCAGACCAAGAACGCAGGGTACTTTGGTCCAGTTTCAATAAACCTACAAAAAAAAAAAAAAAAAAACTTTTTGAAAAGTTAGAAGAGCAAAATTCTGGTAATAGTAACAGGGAAGTTGATGAGACCATGAAGTTGTGCTGATTCTTGAGAAAATTTAGATGATTCTGGCATAAATAGTATAAAAGTAGAAGAAGGTCCGTTTAATATTTTAACAAGTTATATGGATCTTTAAACTTAGTTTTTTTCGTGCTAAACGCAAATAAACATAAGTTATTTATAATATTGGATAATATTCATCATTAAATTCGTTGTTTTCGTAATGCAAACCTTTGTACCATGCGATTAGGGCACATTGGTTCGCTTCACAGAGTTCTATTAAAAATTAAAATAAAAAAGAAAGAATTGAACATTTTCAAAAAAGTTTGGGATTGTGAGAGACGTTTAATGAACTTCATGGTGAAAAAGAAAACTGATCATTTAATTGTTTAATGAGATAAAAAAATGAAAAGGCGGAAAGCAACCCGACGTATCCCATCTTCCTCTATCACTATTCGTTCTGGACTTATCGTTAAAATTAATGCTCCTCAGATGAGATTAGAAAAAAATGCGTCTAAAAATATTGCTGATCGTTATTTTATCTCATTTAGAGGACAAAAAGGGTTAGTTAAGTTGCTGTGTAATTTTTCCATATATTGTTCTTTTTTGTGTCATGTAATAAAGTCCTCTGCTCTTAAAATAGTATAAAGTATTTAAAAAAAATGAATTTTTTTTTTGTTAAAAAAGTTTTTCTCACGAAATGATTTTTTTTTGTTGAGAGATACGAGTATAGTGGCCGCCGCTTATATGAATCACGCCTGTTCTAAACAGTTTTGATTCCATAAAGCGGCGGACTTATTAAAACGGCTCATTCAATAAATCTGGATTTTATTCTGTTTTCGACAATTTGATTCTTTAAAGCGGTTGATTCAATTAAACACTGATTCAATTAACCGGCGTCCACTGTATTACGTATCGAATATGTTTTTCCTGCTGACATTTGTTGCTTAAAACTTTTGAGAAAGTGGGTTCATTCAAACTCAAAATACAGAAAAACTGATGCTTTTGAGTTTAAATTTCAGTTTAAAGTAAGATTATGTCCAAATGATTTCAAAATTCTAGTGAAAGCGAGAAAGACATTATTCGCGTTAAAAATACATAAAAACATTTTAATGGTGTTTCAACACATACACACACTCCAAGCTCTGCGCAAAGTAAAAATGCACTATGTAGCGGATTTTTCAGAAAACATGAAAAGATAATCAGTTAGAAAGTGTTCAGAGATAAAACACTAAAATAATCCACCTGTTGAATTCTAGATTGAAACAACGCGGCAGAAAAAAAATGTGGAATTTGCAAACTGAAACTTAAAAGCTTTTGGCATTTTAAGAATGTGGCAAAAAACATGTCTTATGTGCTAAGTTAAATTTAATAAAGTTAAGCTATTAGTGGATTAAATGCAACAATTGATTGAAATTGGAATGGCATTGATTTTACTCGAGAAAAATGCATTTAATAATTAACGCATTTGAACTAGTTTCTTAAGGGTTTTAGAAAAAGATGTCATAACTTCTTTTTGAATGTGTGAAACTGAAAAAAAAAAAAAAAAAGGAAAAAGAAAATAGAGCTTTTTTTGGCAATCCGCACATTTTAAGCAGAACGTAAGCAGTTTTAGGCATTAGCATTATGTTAGTCTAGAACTAAGAAAGCCTACTTTTTTGTCAGAATTAACTTTGCAATATGGAATAAGGAAGAACAGCATGGCAGCATATACAAGCGCGTCCCTCGCATAGCACGGTTAATCCGTTCCGTGTAGTATCGAAACCGTGTTATATACAAGACTTTTTTAAAAATAACTTTTTAACTTATTTTTTATACTAAGTAATCATGTACATAGTAAAAACCATGTCAATATATATCGTGTTGTATCGAAACCGCGCTTCGTGTTATATCGAAACCGTGTTATACGAAACTTAAAAATAATACGAATCAAGAGATGTATACCGTGTTATATCGAAACCAAGTTTCATAAGAACAAAGTAAAAATTTATTAGAGTTATTATCAAACATTAACAGAATGTATTAAACAAAAATGCCATTCCATCTTTTTTAAACATAACTTTCGTGTTATATCAACACCATAGAGTATTGAATTCAAGTTTCGTACCGTGTAAATATCGAAACCGTGTTATGATATTCGCAAATTTGGTACCGTGTAATATCGAAACCGTGTTGTACAAGTACCGTCTTATATGAGGAACACCTGCATATCTTTAAGTATATGAAATAAATAAATCTCTTTTTACGGGACATTACGTTAAATAATTGAAGTGGAAAAACGGAAATAAGCTTTTACTGCATCTTACTGAAACGTATCCAGATAAAGCATCTATAATTTCAATCCACTACAAATTTCAAACTCTCCATTTTAGATTGTATGGGCTGATATTTACAAATTGAAATAGATTCTGAGTACCAAATTAAGGCATTCCATTAATAAACCTTTTAGAAATCCTCTTAGGTTAATGGAATACCTCAGACGACTTGTTTCGTCACAAACTTTGATCGTAAAATTCATACATTCAAATTCTCTGATAAATGTCATCGCACGAGTTATGTAAATTAGTTAAACGAAGCAATTTCGTTTTCGTCAGAAAATATGCGGTACAACTTTAGTTTCAGACGAGTAAATAATGTCCTTTCAAGTAAAATTATACATCAAAGGACTTAGAAAAATTACAATATTTAACTTTATGGAAAACATGTGTGGAGAAGAATTTGTTAACAATGGAACTAAAATATCAATCGACATTAAAACATTGTTAGAAGTATGGAATGCAATTAAAGATAACATTTTGATTGCGCTTCTTAGAAAATAGCATGGTGTATATGATAAAAGTAAATTAGAGGATATAATGTGTTTTACTTAAAATCATATGAATAAAAAAATATTAAAATCATATTTAAGATACATGCTTTGTTTTACGAGGTTTAGGTAAAGATATTTTAATACAAATACCTGGATCTGATAAATGAATATCTCTAGGTAAACTGAAATTTGAAAATTTTGTCAAAAATCACTGACAATTCTTTCAGTTCTGTATTTTCTAAAATGTTTTAAACTCACAATTGCTATTTTATATGTAAATCTATGTGCATATGTCACTGGGCATTTTTATACTACATTCTTCAGTTGTGTCTAGTCCCTTGTTTTCTGAATTACTTACACAAACATGCAAAGCTACCGATGACAAGTTGAACTTGTGTTTCATAAAAACATGCAAATTATCTTTTTTTAACCTTAACGCAAAGACAGCGATAACTATTATTTTTTCTAAAAAAGAAAAATAAACATTTAATTATATATCGAAAATGTGTGTATAGAAATTTCACATAAATAATAACTAAAAATGAAAAAATTAAATTTATAAAGTGACAAGCGTATTCATAAAATGTAACAAAGTAATTAAAAATCGTTTACTGAGTAGTTTATTATCTGAAATTTTCTTGCTTGCACTTAATTCTAAAATTGATATTGTACTAGCCGTTTTCTAAGAACAATTGGAAAATGTGTTTGTTTAATCTTATATTTTATTGATAGCTAATGTTCACAGCTGATTTGGTTATCTTCACCTTTTCGCCTGAAAAAAACAACAAAATTAATCTTGAGTTTATTTATCAACTTTTACAAGATCACCGTAGAGTGTGCTGGTGGTGCAATGCTATTCTAGTTGCTCAAACATCCCAATATTCTTAAATAGGGAACTGTGGACCAAAGCGGGTAGGCCTTCGTATGCCCCCCCCCCCCGTGGTGTGTAAGCGGAGATGCATATGTATGTCGTGTTTACCCGAACAATCCCGAGTTTTAATCAGCCCCAGCGAAGCAGCAGTGAAGCGACATGACACAATCAAGTTTAAAATTTAAAAAATGATGCATTTCTAAGAAAAAAACTAAGTTTTGTAACTTGAAATTAGTCAAAGACCAGCTTATTTGTTTGATTGTCAATAATATTACGTTATTCTGACACCATCCACCTACAAACTACGATGGTCATTTCGTGTGTTTCTTTTTTAAATTTAAGGTTACGTAATTATTGAAATAAAAAACGTGCCTTCGGGCAAAGTGGGTATGAGATTTAATCATATATTTAATTATAATTTCTTGACATGTGCTGACTTAAATTTTCTATTTCAACAGGATAAGTATAACTTTAAGAAGTTATTTTTTAGGAAGGCAGTTAATTAGTCTACTAATTTAATCGGCGTTTTCTTTATGTTTTATAAACAAATGTGCTGACTTTAAATTGGATAAGTACAATTGTTTTATATATTTTTTTATAATAGCAGGTAGCTAGTCAATTATTTTAATGAATTATGGCTTCATATTTGTTTAGCAAATGTACCAAACTACAATTAGTTAAGCTTACCCGTTTTGGGCCCTCTAGTAGGGCAAAGCGGGTTTTTCAAGTGTTTGTAATGTTTGATAATAAATAAATATTGGGTTTAAAACTATGCAAGAATCACTTTTTATGATAAAGTTCACGATCCCTACTAGGAAATAAAACCAAAATTGTTACGATGGAAAGCCAAAAACTACAATTTTCGATCGTTCTTTGATAACGTACCCGCTTTGGGTCACCCTCTCCTATAGACGAGTATAGAACAAACACATATTATAAAGCAAATGATCTTGCTGAAATAATTAGAGTCAATATTGAAAATAATTTGCAACTTCATTTTTTTTTTTGCGCATTACAGGAAAAACAGCTCATCAAATTAGATGCGGCTCCATGAATATTAAAATAATTTTTAAAAGAAAACTAAAACTGAACATGAGCAATCGCTGTACATATAAATTACCGCTGCTTAAAAAACCGAAAACAAATGACCATTTTATTGAAATTTGGGCATTGTTACTATTTACTTCATAATGCTCTTGTACATCATAAATAATTGAAGAAACGGAGACACCAATAGTTTATTAATTATTTTTTAAAACGTACTCCTTTCTTTTACTTATATAACAATGTCCATTACGAAATGCTAAGCACCGCTATGCAAAAATTCTGGAAACACAAGGCCCAATGAAACTTACTATGTAGGTACGTTTTATATTATGATTATGTAGGAAAGAGATAAAAGCTTGCACTTAAACTTTTATGGCGAAATAAATTACCATGTTTTACCTTTTTGCTATCTTGTTACTTTTGAATCATTATCATATCATTTGTGTAAGGAAGCTAGATATAAAAAAGAATAATGAAATTATGGAAGGAGTAGTAAAAAATAAATTAGTGATGTCTAGAACATATTTTTTTGCAATCCAAAATTTAAAAACAAAATTAAACAACAAAATGATACGACACCACTAAAAACGTATTTAAAAAATGATTTTTATTTATTTATTGCTGTAAAAATCCTAAAGAAACTCTTAATCTGTCATAAGTTTTATCTTTCTAATTTTTTTAAAAAATAATCTAGTTGGTTTTACTACGATGGAATTACCTGTCTGACAAAATTTTAAAAAATAGCCCTTTAGTGAACTTGAATATTAAATCAATTTACAAAAAAGGGGAACAGGTTGAAACTGAAGAAACTTAGGTTGAGAGTGTGAATTGAATAATGTTTGGAAGTCTTTTTGAAATCATATGCAACAAAAAAATTAACTTTGCTCTGTAGAGCTCTGCATACAGCCCAAACCTGAGAGATGGAGAGGAATTTCAAGAAAAGTGTGAATCTATGAAAAAAAAAGTTTAAAAGAGTAAAATTTACTATGATTTACTCATTTTTTTTCTTTTTGGTTACACATACATTTTTATGCGTCTTCAGAATTCAGAGCCAAACTTTTCATCTTTTCAAAAGACCGAACTACCTCCTCGACAAAAATCTTCCCTTACAACATATAAATGAATTGCGCATCACATCGTCACATATTCATTGCAACAGATCAGGTAATCAGGTAACATTGCAAATTAAAATTGTAGACAATTTTCCAGATATTAATTTAGGGAATTGGTATTTAAAATTGATAAATGATTCTTTTAAAATCAAAAATCATCTTTACCATATTCAGGAACAGCCAATCGATCTAAATTGAAATTTTTAACTAAATGTGGAATTCGCTAGCATAGATGTTGAAAATTAATTGGTTGAGCTTTTTTTTTATCCACAGGTTGTTTCGAAAGTTTTGAGTATTTTGGTGCAGTTTTTTTTTTTTACATACCTCTGTAAATCTGGGTTTTAAGCATTAGTATAAATAAAGTCCAAATTAGGGTGCACCTTATTTTTAAAGGTATGATTTTCTAACGGGGCACCCTCTCATTTTGTTCCTTTTGATGGAAAAAAAATTTTGATACCTCAGAAATTAAATTTGGACAATATTTAGAGGTTGCTACCACCGTTACAAAATAAGTCAAATCAAACATTTTTTGCTTTTTTTTCCTGCATTGTATATTTCAATATTTATTATGTATGATTTCTTAATCATAAATTTTAATCAATGATAATTGATCTAAATATTGAGATCAAGTTTATTTTACATTTTATTAAATCATGATATTTAACTAACTGCAATCAACTCTCTACTTCTTATCCGCAAGTTAGCTCATACGTCAATGTTTTCTTTCTTGACACGTGAATGCTTATCAGTATTTTTTTCCCCGTGTAAATTCATGTTCTGTTTAGTTGCTTACAATGTGAAATGTTATTTTCAGTTTAATATTTAAAATTTTAACTTTATTTAATTCTGGGTTTGGAGCTACAAGTTTTTAAATTCATCATGGCGACAGCATCAAGTATCAACACAAGGAAACAAACATCTGTATGGCTAATAGGCCAAATGTCTGCCTCATTAAGCCATATAAAACTTCCCTCAAAAAGGGAAACTATGGCTTTGTTTTTCCGTTACAAACAAATTATGAAACAAAAAATTAGAATTGCTTGCCATTCAGCAGCTTTAAATGTCATGGAAGTATGGGCTAAAGCTCGCAAACCAACAATATTAAAAAAACATGTGGTTAACAAAATAGAAAAACTCTTCCGAGAATGGGCAAATCTTAGAAAAAATAAAGAAAATAAGAAAAAGCGTTCTATTTCAACAATTGAAAGAGAAAATAGATGGAAATTTTCATTAGATGATTTGTTTGACATTGCTCATGCCAATGCTTTAAGCATGATTAGTATTGCAGAAGATAAAAAATTTCTTTTATCTCAACGTAAACCAGGACGCCAAGAAAAAATGGTTAACATTGATATATTTTTAAGTAAAAAAGAGAAAGAACTTGAGAGAAAAGAAGAAATTTTGAGAAAAAAGATTTCTTGAGAAGAATCCGCAAAAGAAGCTCATGAAAGTGTAGCTGTTTTAGCCTCTTCTGAAAGTGAAAATGTTTCGACTGATTCTGAAGAACAAGAATTCACGATAGAAAAACTAAGCGTTAAAAAAGGACACGTTAAACGAGGCAGAAAAACGGTATTGGATAGCAAGTTGGCTGCAAGTCTGGATTTAGCCAAAGTTAGTTACCGAAATGCAGCACTAATTTTAACACCTGCAATACAAGTTTTGGGTTTAAACCCATTTGATTACAATGTTAATCCTTTCTCTATCAGGCGACAGCGAATCAAACACAGAAAAGAGATTGCTATCAGTTTAAAAAGAGAATTCAATCCGCAAGTTCCACTGTGTATTCATTGGGATGGAAAATTATTGAAAGATATCACGGGACACGAAAAGGTTGACAGGTTGCCTATTTTAGTATCAGGAGAGGAAGTTCAACAGCTCCTTGGTGTTCTGAAGTTATCTTCAAGAAAAGGTAAAGTTATTTCTGAAAAGGTGTATGAAGCTGCTAAATCATGGGATATCTGTGATCGCATAAAATTCATGGTGTTTGATACAACATCAGTTAATACAGGGATGAAAAACGGTGCTTGTATTCTTTTTCAGAATATGATGGCAAAAGATTTATTGTGGTTTGCGTGTCGTCACCGCATTTTAGAACTATTATTAGAAGCTGTAATAAAGTTGGCTACAGGTGTATCAAGTAGTCCTGAAATTTCTTTGTTCAAACGTTTCCAAAACAAGTGGCTTTGTATGGACAAAACAGAACATGACACAGTTCTGACTGATGATGTTCTTAAATTTGAAGTAGCCGATATATCAGGAGACATCTTAGAATTTGCTAAACTTCAGTTGAAGGAATTTCAACCTCGTGATGATTACCGTGAACTGTTAGAACTTTGCATTATATTTTTAGGTGGAGATGTTGATTCGCAAATATCTTTTAAAGCACCTGGAGCACTGCATAGAGCAAGATGGATGGCTAAAGCAATTTATGCTTTAAAAATATGGATGTCTAAAAAGCAATTTAAATTAACAAAAAAGGAGGAATGCTCGATATTAGATGTTTGTTTGTTTATTATTCGTATATATATAAAAGCTTGGTATAGAGCTGCCCATGCTCCATTTGCACCCAGACTTGATCTTGAGCTGGTGAAAGACATTTTAACTTATAAGAAGAAAAATGCAACCATTTCAACTGCTGCTTTAAGTAAGCTTACTCGACATCTTTGGTACTTGTCAGAAGAGAATGTTGCTCTTGCTTTCTTTGATGACTATGTTTCTGAAGAGACCAAGTCCAAAATGGTCTCTGCTTTAAAGAAACCAAAAGGAACAAATATTTTAATGAAACGATATTCAATGAATGTTGCTGAAATAATTGAATTCCAAGAGAAAAATTTAGAGGATTTTGTTTCTGAAAATACATTAAGATTTTTCTCGATAAGTGGCCTTTCTACAAGCTTTCTTGGAAGGGATGTTAAGGAATGGCCTTCAGATGATAATTACCAATCTGCAAAAGCTTATGTAGCTCACATACAAGTAACCAATAATCTTGCAGAGCGTGGTGTAGCTTTAATTGAAGAATACAACAAGCTACATACAAATAACGAAGAGGAGAAACAATTTTTACTGCTCATAGTTCAACAATATAGGCAGAAATACACGGGGAGAAAAAAGGCAACATTGGTAAATGCAAAAGAGTGAAAGCGGAAACCAATGATAGGACTGATAACCGAAGCTTCGTCTTTTTTTTTTTTTTTCATTTGACATTTCAAGATTACATGCACACCCGGAAATAATGCTTGTAATCTTATTATATGTAAAAGAAGTACATATTTATGCCTTGTTTCTTTACTAAGCAACCCAATTTCATATTAATTAAAGATATGCCAGTCAATAAAAAGTAATTAGTTTTTACACAATTTTTCCCAATAAACGTAAGTTTAATCACTGGTAGCACCATTTAAATTTTCTTCAAATTCCAAAAAAATTTTATATGTTTGTTTTTTCATCAAAAGGAGGCAATTAAAAGGGTGCCCCTTAAGAAATTCAAATTTTTTTAAAAATGTGCATTATAAGACGCACCCTAGTCCAAATATTGCAAAAGGTTGAGCATTATTGAAAGTGACGTTAGTTATGCGCTTTGTCACAGTTACAATCGATCATTTATGAACTTGTTAAAGCCAAGCAGTGGCAATTCTCAGACTGCCAGTGCAAAGAGAAAGTTCATTGAATGAAATAGCTGAAAAATAAGAAAATAAATGAATGAAAAAAAGCGAATTATTACATAAAGGAATGTAAATGAGTTAATTAATAATGTAAATAATATATAATGTGTAAGGAATTTATTAATGATTGAATAATTAAACATAATATATTTTTTGACTTTCCCCCATCCACTTTGCCCCACATGCACTTGACTAATAGAAGTACAAAACATTTGAAATAAAAATGAGTTTAATAGGTACTAAATCAATGAATACTGCCTTGAATATTAGAAGGTCTCAACTAGTATTTTAAAGGTAAATAACAAGAACTTAATCTTTTTGTAACAATAAAAAATAAGATTATAGTATGAGTATCAAATTTTGAAAATTGCTTATATTACCATAAGTTTTGTTCTTCCGAGCTAACTGTAGCCTTTTAGCTTAGATTCGCCTTTACTGTCGAATGGAATCTTACCCGAGTTTGAGTCAAAACTCTTACAATCTTTTTCTTACGCTGTTGTCCAACCATGTAAACAACTCAATATCATGCCATTTAAAGTTACAATAGTTGACACGGTGCCCTACAGAGCCATATTTTTTGTTATTTTAAATATATTTAGGAGTCCAAAGAAAAATCTAAATACCTTTTTAATGAAAATTATAAAATGACACTTGAGTTTGCTGTGCTTACCTTTCAGCTTATTCGAAGTAAACTCCTCAAGGAAATTTCAATAAGCTATTGGAAATATATGCGCTGCTGTCATCAGACGATCGCGATGATCTTGTTGCTATACTTGACGGCACAATATTTCACACTAACCTCACTAGAAAGCTACGCTACATGTACAGACAAATTTCGATTTTCTGGCAACTGGCTTTCCCTTGTAAATTCATGTTCTTTTTTTTTCATGAGTGTCAACTACTAGTGCTGTGTCAACTACTGGTGGCTTTACTTATCACTATGAGTGGTTAGAACCACTACTGTGCCGCAGCTCGTTGCAGACCATTTTGTAGCATCAGGAAGAAGAATCTCTGCTACTACGGTGCGAAATCGTCTTCACAATGCAGGTCTCTATGCAGGACGACCAGTTGTGTGAGCGAAGGATCCACTTATGCTGGGCAAGATAACATGTTTTCTGAACCCAGCAGCAACGGGCTTCTGTGCTGTTCACAGACGAGTCCAGATTTACATTGGAGAGTAATTCAGGGCGTCTACTGATCTGGAGGGAACAGCGCACTGGATGCCATCAATCCAACACTGGTGAAAGGCACAGTTTTAGAGATGGTAGAATCATGGTTTGGGCAGGGATCTCGCTCGGTGGTCACACTGACCTGCATGTGCTCCATGTAGGAACTCTGACTGGTCTGACACATCGGGATGAGAACCTTGATCCATATGTCCGCCCATATGCTGGTGCTATTGGTAATGACTTCATTCTGATGGATGGTAATGCACGACCTCCCCGAGCTCGGACTGTTGAGGAGTATCTTGAGGACCAGGGTTTGGAATGATTGGAATGGCCAGCTGTATTTCCAGACCTGAACCCGATAGAATATCTTTGGGGCTATCTAGAAGACAGGTTGCTGCTTTAAATCCTCTTGCAAGGTCGTTGCATAAGCTAGAACACGGCTTACTCTGTGTTTGGTCTTCGCTTCCTCTTCCGGTGTTCAACAACCATGAAAAATCGATGCCGTCAATGCATTAAAGTTAAGGGGGGGGACACATTCCTTATTGGAACCCATTTTTGTATTGTTTCTATGTCATTTTACTCTGTGATGTTCTGTTTTCTTCAAGAATGGACTTTACGGCAAAGATTGCTTTTTTTGTTATCACTCAATTTTGCAATACTTATACAAATTTCTATGACGCATTCAACAAAACTCTATCTAATGCGCATATCCTCCAAATTTTTTGTTTCTACGTTCATTCATTTGCAAATTAGACGTAAAAAAATCGGTTGTACCTTAACTTTTTGAGGCCAGTGTATAAAGAAATGAAGAAATGAGAAACGTTATTCACATGTACCCTCTTCCCCAAACATCTCAACTCCTGATGCGAAGGTGATGAACTAGTTAATATCTGAGGATTTTATCCATCAATAATTCATCATTTATTTTACCGGAAAATATTTATTCATAGAACCACATTGTGAAAGTTTGTTTTCGCTTAATATGACCATTTATCATACAAATGCAATAAAAACACAAAAGCGAAATGTCTACTTCTGCCTTTACTACGTAAAATCTCTCATTTGCACCTATAATATGACAAATAAAATTAAAAACCATGAATTTTCCAAGAAATATGAGCAATACTCAGGTATAAACAAATATTAACAGACTAAACCCACACTAACACTGTGATGATACATTTTCAATATTTTTACTATGCGCATTTGTTGCTTGAAAACTGGGTTCGTTTGTTACTTTTCACACACACCTCA
The DNA here is from genome assembly GCF_026930045.1 of Uloborus diversus. Taxonomy (NCBI): domain Eukaryota; kingdom Metazoa; phylum Arthropoda; class Arachnida; order Araneae; family Uloboridae; genus Uloborus; species Uloborus diversus. Next base: position 177,256,347 of record NC_072731.1, read on the forward strand.
TGGAGCCTTTATAGTTTTACTGCACAATTTTCAATACAGTTCACCAACTTCAGCCCAGCGGTTAATAATGTTACTTACCACAATGATATTCATTGTTTACGAGATCTCTTGAGATGATGGGTTCAGACCCTCTCTAACGTTACAGTACATTCAGGGAGAAGTGATAGTAGAACCAAAGATAGTTCACACGCAAAGATGTTCCACTCCGGTAGAAACGTATGTAACCTTCCTTTCGACCCCTGACGAAAAAGTGGTTCGACCAAGAAGCCGACATTAAGGAACAGGTTGGCGAGACAAGTTTGGGAAAAAGCGTGCTTGAATGATCGAAAAGGCACTAAATCGCCAATGCTGATGTCGCTGCATTTGCAATGCGAATCCGGAGGTGAAGATGTTTTCTCTCTTCTCTCCCCTCTGCGGAAGCGCTGAAAGGGAGGTAATTAAGCCTCATTTGTACGATGGTTCATTGCTAAAGGGTAGTAAAAAAGTCATTGTAGAATCGTCAAGCGTAAGTTATTACGTTAGCGATACGTGATTTAAAAGAATTGGGGCAAAATTAGAATGGCGCAAAAGTATGAAACGAGTAAAAATTTTGAATCCTTAAAATAAATTAATTTTGCCGGAAAAAAAAAAAAAAAACATGCGTTGTTTTTCACTTCGAATTTTTTTTTTCTTTTTGTCCTTTTTTTAAATCACAATTTGCTTAACACCAGGGCCTGTCATCAGTCGGTGGACCCTGGTATCAGATATTATAAAGAAACCGCTTGTGAAACCCCCCCCCCCTCCCTTTCACTTATTCATTTTTGCGCGACATTTTTACCTCTTACATATCCCCCCCCTCTCTTAATTCTAAAATGAGAGTACTAGTGGGTTGGTAAGATAACTTTATATCAAAAGTACTAAATAAACGATCAGCAAACTTCAACATATTAATTAATTAGCATACTAATTTACATCAGAACTAAACATCCGAAATCTAAATATTTTATTTCAGTTACTGGAAAAACCAAAACATACTTTTTCATTGTGTTCGTGTGTTTTTCACTGTGGATTTTTGCAGTCAAAATGTTCTAGACTTTTGATAAACGCTAAACACGTCTGTTATTTGTTCCCAAACGTGCTAAATACCCCTCATGTTGTTGTAAAACAATTGTTAGAAGATCTTCGAAAAAAAGTAATTCATCATTTATTGAATTACCTTCTCAATCAATTTGGCCAGCCTGAAAAATTGAGACGGATGGACATTCTCCATATCCAATTCTAAGTTCCGCAGTACTTCTTAAAGCACGTGAATCAATTATATCACTGATATAGTAGAGATAAGCAATTTGCAATTATTCAAGATATATGCATTTTCTTAAAATCTGAGCTCCCGTTATGTGTTATCTGTCTGTCGCACTCTAGCGCCAAAATGGACGGACAGCTTTATTTAAAAAAAAAAAAAATAATAAAAAAAAATCGAAAGGGGAGTTGATCGGGAGTGTTTTTAGCTAGGTTGTGTTTTTGGATGACATTAATTAACGAAGATATTAGTTAAAAACCTCTGAAATGTTTTTCGCGATTTTTGCAGTGAGAACATAGTTAAAAATTTTAAAATTTAATACCAAAATGAAGAGAAATTTTTTCCGCCTTCTGATAAAATGTGTTTGGAGCTTCTATCTTTCATAAAATTCGAATTATGACGTTTTTTAATGCAGATTTTAATAACCGCTAAACATTTATTCACGCGATTGAAAACCGAATGGGGTTGTTTCCTTCAGTCAAAAGTAATACTTTTAGTCACTAAAATTGATTGAATAAGCAAAAATAAATAAATAAATAAATAAATGACATAACCCAAAAAATTCTTTCATTTTTCCAACAGTTATTTTTTAATTAATTTTTTAATATGTCCGATTTTTCAAACAAAGCGTGGTCTTGGTGACGTCACAAATGATGCTCTTTGACGCATCTTTGTACCGCGTTTCCACGTTATGATAATCAAGAAGTCAATTAAAATTGAGCTCTACGCTTGCTATTAACCATATCGTTGCCAATACACGTGAGTAAAGATGCGAATTAAATATTTTGCTCTGTGAATGGCAACACAGAATGGCATTTCATCATTTGTGATGTCATAGACAAGAAATGTAAACAATGAAAGCGAGCAGATTTTAGCATTTTTTTTAAATATTAAACTTAAACAAATTATTTAAAAAATTGTCAGATCCAGTGTTTTTAAGCATGCTCTTTCAGAAAAAAATACTTTTAAAATTTTGGAAACGACCCCATTCATTGTTGACCAACAAGGGAATTAAAAGCAGTGATTTAAAGTTTTTATCTGTTGCCAGTTTCAATTTAATAGCAAAAAAAAAAAAAAAAAAAAAACTTGACTTTGATTTTAAATAATATAAGACTTTTAAAAGGATTTTCAATTTTCCCTCTTGATTCTGCAGTTGCGACTCAATCGGAGGTTTTTAAAATTTTTAATTTTATCGTTCCTTGTGAATATACGCATTTGCGTTTTATTCCGCAATTTTAACTTTAAGACAATAAAAGTCTTCAGATTTCAAGCGATAAATGTTCGCATTGTATCCTTATCAACTAGAAATCAGTCCGCAGACCTTTTCCACGACACATATATAGTGACCTTTATAACTTTTTCCTGAAAATCACCTTTTCGGACAGCGTTTTTATATGAAGAAGGTTTTTTAAAAAAGTACAGAGATAAATACACAACGTCATGTAACACTTTTAAGAGTTTTTTTTTTTTTGAACTACTAAAGCTTAACAAATAGTAAATATTAGGTTTATTTTGCATTCAATATCATAATGCTTCTTGAGAACACAAAAAGCGTTTCCCCAATAAGAAAAATATGCATGTTTGAACACTCAAAGCTATGATTGAAAGCTATATAATGATAAGAAATTCTCTTCATGATTTGAGCCGCACTTTTCTTCGTTTGTGGTGTCATTTTCTTGGAATTTTCGAAAACTACAGGAATGCTTAAATTGTCCTTTCTGACCCAGAAAGGTTATTTTGTCCTTTTGAGTGCGTTATGAAAAGTGCTTAGTATTTTTTTTTTTTTAATTCTGTTATTTAAGCACTTTTATTATACTCGGCCTGATTGTCTCGGAGAAATCTGAGGCCTGGTTTCTCTTATATCTCTGCTATTAGACTACTTAGAGACTTCGGGATTTCACTAAATGATTTGCTTAATCTTAAGGTACAACTTAGCGCTGAAAAAATAAAATTCTAAAATAAAATAATTATTTAAGTTAAAATGGAAAACCGCAAGTTTCATGTAATTTCCTCATTAAATGTTTAAATATAAAACCCATTGTTACAAATTTTGTTGCCTTTCAACACTAATGTTAAAAGCAATCATAATGAAAATTTTGAATCAAGGCTCCTCTGAAGCAATCATGAAATTAGCAAACATAAATCCTACAGAGGAACAAGGATTAAATTTTAGTGCCTACTGCTTAAAGTTTTAGACACGTACATAGGTTTTCTCCCTTTTAGTGGGGAGCATTTATATTAAAAACGTGAGGGTAAAATTATTCTATTTCTGAAATACATTTACACTAAAAAGAATAAAAGAACAGAATGTTTTTAAAAATACCAAGCACTTTTCATAATGCACTCAAAAGGACAAAATAGCTTTTCTAGATCAGAATTCTTGTATTTTTCGAAAATTCTACGAAAATGACACCACAAATGAAGAAAAGTGCGGTTCTAGTCATTTCAAACCAAACTTTCCCAATAACAAAAATATGCATGTTTCAACACTCAAAGTTATGATTGAAAGCTAGATAATAATAAATCCTCTTCATGACATGAGCCGCACTTTTCTTCGTTTGTGGTGTCATTTTCAAAAACTACAGGAATTCTTAAATTGTCCTTTGTGACCCAGAAAAATTATTTTGTACTTTTTGAGTTCATTAAAGTTCTTGGTATTTTTTAAAAAATTCTGTTATTTGTTTGTTTACAAAATAAGTCAATTTTTGTTCTGCGCACTTGGATCGTAATGGAAACACAATGTTGTCAGCCCCGCCTTATCTCGTAACGGATAAACGAAAACCCCGCTTATACGAATAAAATCTCCAGGAACCGAATATTTCCCAATGTTAGACATTTCGCAATGTTAGGGATCCCGCTTAATCGAACAATTTCCCCGGTTAATCGAATAATAGTGATCAGCTTTCGCATATGTTTTAGCTGAGAAAATTTTTGAATACATAAAAAATTAATTAAGAGCAATTACTGAAGCAAAAATTAAAAATTGTATTTTTCGGCAAACAACCGGCGGTGGAAAAAACATTCATAATCCATCAAAGCATATCCACTATTCTATTTATTTTCTTTTATCGTTGCCATTACCAACAGACAGTTGATAATTAAATTAAAAAACACAACGAAATATAAACATTGCAGAAGATAAGAAATTGATAGATATTAATTGCGTAAAACACGGTAATTGAAGTTTGAAAGGTGCTCCCAAAATACCTTGAGCAAGGAATTCACTATTATGGACTGTCTCCAAAAAATATTAACTGAAAAAAGGTGTCGGAACAAAGATTCACTACCCATAGTTGTAAGTGACATATAATTTTCATACATACTTTTATTTACTTAGCTTATTTAAAACGCTTTTTAATAAAAAACATGTTTCTTCTATTACTTAGATATTGATTTATTATAACGTTTTAAGACAAACGTTGTCAATCAGGAAAAATAAATAAAATTTCCCCGCTGATTCGAATAATATTTCTTGGAACTCACGGTATTCGTTTAAGCGGGGCCGACTACCAGTTTTCCATTCAGTAGGGAAATTCATCACAGACCTCCTACGATCAAGAAAAACCATCGTTCAGCTCGCCTTAAACCTTATCATACTGCCCTGTGCAGGTAAACAGCAGTAACTGCAGAAATGATTTTTCAAGATATTTGAAGAAACGCGTTTTCGATTTAATGCTAACAATAGGAAAGTGTTGGAATTAGACGTCTTTTTCGCGCGTTATTTTCAGCGGAAACCAAATAAGCGAGCTTGTACAGTAAAGATAACGCACAATAGATGACAAAAATGCAAAAAAATCAAAAATGAAAAATTTGCAGTTACTGCTTTTCCCCTGCACACGGCAGTACAGTATTGCACCATTAATATCCTTAGACCTCATTAACAATTTCACTGATGATCTCCGGGGGGGGGGGGGAGGGAGGGGGAACTAACCTTACGGACATAGCTTTTTCTTCCGTGCCTCTGGGGGTGATGGGTAGTGATTGGTGTTTTCGGAGGAAAGGAAGAGAAGACAGAACTAATAAGAGAGATGGGGAAGGGGGAAAGCCCGGTAAATGTATCTTTACAGAGTTTCCTAAAAAGTAACAACGACTAGGATCATTCAGCAGTTTTCCAAAAATCATTAGTGGGTCCCCTTATTAAGCGTGCAAGTTGCTCCGATATTCGATAAAGTTCGATAATTTTCCATGATTAAGTAGGAAGAGAATAAGCTTGATCCATTTCGCCGTATTCAAAATAGTTATACCTGGATGGAAACAATTAAAAACTCATGTTTAAAACTATTTTCGTCCCGAAATGTACTCGAGAGAACTCGTACTGAAACTTCACTTTGACAAATTCAACAGAATCTAATAAAAGTAAAAATGTTTTAGATTGTGCAAAAAAAAAAAAAAAAAAAAAAATAATAATAATAATTTTTTACAAAGGTCGGTAACATGATAATGAGTGATAGTCTTTCAATGATGAAAAGTAATGAAAGATGTCTAATTTAAAAAATAGCTTTGATCCCACAAATTCAATTCATTTCTGGTGAAATGATTCAATGTTTTTCGTAAAACAATGTTTTTTATGCTACGTAATGTGTACTACAGCCTATATAGAGCTAATATTCTAATGATCAATAGACAATTTCATTAGTTATTTCCTTTTATATTAAATTTACCTTGACTTCAATCAGTTTGGTATGTATTCTCATTTTCCCAATTGTGTTGTTTGCATCAAAAATAAAGATTGCATTAAAAATTTGAGTCAATAAAATTCATAATACACTGAAACACTTTATTACATAAAATAAGAATATTTACATGATTAGTTCATTAGTTTGCTTCCATATCACTACATTTCTTATTGTTGTCAGGGTAACAAATTAATTACAACACTACATTTCACTAGAAATCTGCTCAGATGCAATGATAAATAAATTGGTTAGAGCAATTTTTTTGTCATTTTGAACTGAAAAACATTTGAATTGCAACAAGCAACATTTTGAATTTGATTTTGTGAACAATTGTAGGAGAAAATTGAAAACTTTATTCCCAAATTGTATCCTTTCTTCGAAAAAATGTAAACAATAATTAAATAATATACTATTTCCATTTTAGAACAGTCTCAAATTTCATTCTATGTATTACACTAACTTATATTGCGTAATATAGAATAACATTGCAACTGTAACGAAAACCCTATAAAGCGGCCACCCATTTTGAACGGCCGAAATTTTGCGGAACGAAGGGGTGGCTGCTCAGAGAGGTTGCGCTGTATAAGGTATATTTGCAGATACTAAGGACATAGACGCCAAAATAAAATTTGATTCATATTGTTTGTTCAATTTATGGTTTAGGCTACTTTTACGATATCTAACACATTCTGAGCAATTCCTAAAACAGATAGTCCGTGGGACAGTCAACCATATTGTTTCATTCTACGACAATGGAATTGCAAAATGAAAAAAAAAAACAGCAGGAATGAACAAGAAAATATTCCATGGTTAAAATACTAAAATATCTTGATTCGAAGTTGAGTAGAAAAGAAAGTCATGGTTTTCTTTCTAAATTTTTTATTTTCATATTTTTAACGTAATGAAAATACGTTTTTAACAATCGTTTCATAGCCGTTGACATCCATCGAACCGGCTGATAATGTTTACGTGGAATAATTCTTAAGTTAAAGCGTTGCTGCTTGGAAGCTTGGTCAAAGCTTTTTTACTATGTATGCGGAATTTAATGAAAAAGAAACGTCATAATTTGTGAAAATACGCATTGCTACAGTATTTCCTAATAAAGATTTCATTTTAAAACATTGCATTGGGTTAAATAGCAGAATGAGCTACAGGTCAGAATGAGCCGACTAACTAGTAAGATCGCAGAACAAGCAGCTCTGACACAGAACATTGCAATCTATGGTATTCTGAGATGCATAATTACAGTGGCTCCCAAAAGTGTTCGTACACCTACGACTTTCAATGAAATATGACCCTATCCACTGCTTAGAATTAATATTTCGGAATAGGTATTTAATTATAAGATCTATGATCAATTTTCAACAAAACTACATGATTTTTTTTTTATTATTTAAACTTAATTTTTAAAAATCAAAAACCAAAAAGTGCCGGAAATTTTATTTGACAAAAGTCTTCGTACACTTTAAAAAATGTCTATATATTATTGAATAATCTAACGTTTCAGCCTGCTTCCCCGGTAAAAATCAGAAAAAGACGAAAGAAGGCTTAATGCAACTTAAAAATATCCCGAAAAACAAAAAAAAAAAATAAATAAATAAAATAATTAAATAAACATCGAAAAATTAAAAATTGGAAAGTAGGGTATTGAGATGGGAAAAATGTCTATCGGTCTGTCCCCCCCCCCCTAATAACTTTTGAATGAATAGTTCGATTCGAACAAACTTTTTTTTTGTTCGAAAGATCTCGGCAAGGACACCTCATTCCCATATTTCACTTTTCGATTTGAACTATTTTTTGTTCAATTTTGAAGAATTCAAAAAAAATTAACAGCGCCTACGGGGAAATTCAAGGAAATTCCGAAATGTGAGGCGAATTAGCTTCAAACTTCGTAGGGAAAAGCTTTTGATGGAAAACTTGTATATAAAATATCTTTTTGATTTGAACAATTTTCCGTTCAATTTTGAACAGTGCAAATTCCTTAACATTAGCGCCTTTGGGGAAACTGAAAGTCAATGTAGATTCCGTACTTGTTAGGTGGATTTACTTCAAACAAATTTTGTTGGAAATAGCTCTTGACGCCAAACTCCAGACTCCGACTCCGAGAATTTAGGGGTACATGACTCCGACTCCTACTCCTGTGCCCGACAATTAATCGGAATCCGACTCAACGACTTCGACTCTGACTTCGTAGCTTTGGCAAAAATTTTTACACGGAGGACAAATGACTGACTCCGATCATTGGATATTTGACTCCGACTACTTTATCCCAAAATGAGATTGACTCCGACTCCGATTCCGCAGCTATGGTTTTAACTGTGAAATAATTATTGTTGATATGACTTTTTTTCATTTTCACGGTAAAGTTGGATTTTAGTTATTCAGTTTTCGGCGAATGAACTCGAAGTCATTTATGTTTCTACATAAAGATATGCGCAGACGATTTTTTTTTTTTTTTGACAATGAAAATTATTTCTTTAAGTTGACATTTTAGTGTTTTTATTTATTTTGGTAAGTGCATTAATTCATTCAAAAAATTTATTTTTGGCAACAGGGGGAAAAGAAACGATTTTTTTTTTTGATATGATGTATTTATTTTAATGATCTTATTAATTTCAATTATTTTTTTTCGTTTTGAAAACTGTTAAAGATTTTGTTTTAATTGAAAAAAGTGTATTAGCAGCTTTGTTTAAAAGGTGCTGCTATTTTATTTTTTATTTTTTATTTTTTTTTAGATGAGTAAAAAATATTTTATACCTAGAAATAGCTTAAAATATTTAAAAAATATGTTTGAAACAATTTGCGATAATAGCTATTTTTGAGAAGTTTTAGAGTTTTTTAGTTTTAGACGGAACTTCTTGTTATTAAGTAATTATTTAGTAGAATATCATGCAGTATCAACAACACCTTTTAAACGTCTGGGAATAGATTTCATTCTTTTCTCTCTCTCTCTCTCTTTTTTTTTTTTTTTTTTTGCCTAATTTCTGAGTAAGTGTTGAACCACACTTTAAGTCTTACTGTTTCTAGCTCTATTTTCCTTTCAAAGCCGTAATTTTGTAATCTACCCTCCAGATATGTCTAAATATGTTACATTAAGTTCAAATCTGGAGATTGAAGGGGTATTTTCTAAACTTTAGGGCAATTTTGAGGCACGCTAGACGCAAACGTTTAAAGCCGCGTGCTTGTTAATCGTTTTCTTGATAAAAAACAAAGTTGTTTCCGATAACCAAATTTTTGTCTAAGAGTTTAAAATTGGTTTTTAAAATATTTAAATGAACTGTATTATTTATTATTTCCATAGAGGAGGTTTTGTTGCCCTCCCTCCCTGATTTCAACATTTATTTCCATCTAGTGATTTATACACGTGTGAGGTCGGATCGTCTGTTTGCATTGTTCAGCCAATGAGGCATTTCAGCTGTTCTCAAGTTAATTTAAAAATTTGTAAGAAAGAGAACATTTTATGAAATTCGCCAGTCCAGTCACCACACCTCAAAATTTACAAAAGCTGCTTAAGAAATGATAAATATTCTGAATGTAAACTTCAGCCTGCTTTTTCTGAATAATTTGATAAAGTCAATAAATGTGCACGTTCAGGTTAACAGAGCAATTTTTCCAAATTGAGAAGATTCACAAGAAATTGGCGTGCATTATGGCAAAGGTTGTTATATTCTGAGAACAAATGGGTTATTGTTGAATGATAATTTAAATTTTGAAAGTTTATAACACTCAGGTGTGATTTTTTGAGTTCATAGAAAACAGTCTGCAAGTTTCAAAGAGCAAAGGGGGAGGAGCAATTTTTAAAACTACGATCCCTATTACTTAAATATACATATGTACAACAATTACTTTTGATATTCATGCAATTCATTTCTTGGGTAGTCAAGCCTTGTGTTTAAGTCAAAATATTGTTCATATAAATACAAATGTGATGACCTGCAACATGCACTGGGCCTAGCTAGGCTGTTCCTAGTCAATTTACTGGACCCAAAAGAAGATCACTGACACCCCTTACATTATCTACTCCAGTCTCTTTCAATAAGCTGTTCCAAGACCCATAACCCAACAAAAGAAGCAATTTTGAACATTTGAGGTAAAGGGGGAAAATCGTAGGTATTGAGGTAAAAACATAACGAACACAGGTGAACATTTCCAGTGAATAACGGAAACACCATCATCCTTGTTACACATCTTAATTCTTTTAGCAGACATAAAGAAAATGATCCACTTATAAATTCAACTTTATAAAATTATAAAACTCATATATGTTTAAATTTGTATATTTGAAAAAAATCAGTAATAACCAAAAATCAGCTAAAAGTAATTAAAATCAAAACTGCAAAATTCAACACGTTTTTGATTAAACAAAACAAAAATGTTTAAATAATTTCTAATTGCCAAAAACATAAAAATATTTACAAGATGAATTAAACAAGGGAAGCAAATTTTCGCAAGCCCAGTTCAATGTAGGCGCGTTTCCCTTTCAATAAAGTTATTCATCTATTACTGCAATTAAACATAAAATATGCTACATACCCGTGTAGGTAAAACTGCATTTAAAGCACCTCTAATCTGGAGACGAGTCCGCACAAAGAATAACCAGTGACTTTCACTAGAGAGACAGTTATGAGAGTTTTCAACATTTTTTTTTTTTTAAATCCAAAATAAATTTCGATACATTTGTATGAATTAGTCGTATGAAATTTTTAAACTTTATGCAGCCACAAGATGTCCCGTGTCAGAGCTTAGTTTGCATAGGAATTCTCAGAAGCTAAAATCTGTACTTATTTTATTAGGTGATTTTTTTACACGTTAAATAGAATTCAGATAGTTTATAGCTAAAGCTTGTTGTCAGAAGATCAGCACACCGCATTTATTTCGCTGTACAGGTTCGTATTTTCTTAGCTCCCTTTTAGCTGCGTTTCTTTTTGACAAGGCTAGGGTAAGGTGGGGTCCCGTTGGTTCATGTTCTCTCGTTGACCCGATTAACTTCTCGGTGGACTTGACCTCTACGTAAAATGCCACAGTGAAGTGTGAAGTATTGCATACGATGTAATTAAGAGTTCGCTTGTTCCTCCTTGTTAAGGAAAGCAGGGAAATCGGAGTACGGTTGTGTGTGCGGGGGGGGGGGGGGGGGAGGGGTGAGATGCTAACACATTTTATTTTTTGTTTAATCTTTTATTGGAATGAATGTAACTAAACGGTCTGAAGTTGCATTTTCACATTACATCCGTTTCACCAAAGCATTTCTTACGGGGCATCAATTTTTGCGCAGGAGCTCAAATTTCTAAAACATAACATTGAAATATTTGTGACATGGGTTTAAGTTACATCCATAGATCAAATGAAAAACAAATAATGGAATTTTTATTCAAAGTGTATTATACAAAAGAATCAGAGCTCAATTACCAACCAGACCAATTAGGCTGTTGGCCATGGGTCCCCAATTTTTAAGAGCCCCAAAAATACTAAAATTGCTGCAGTTTCTATGTAAGAAAATTAAGGTACTCTCCTGAATTTATCTAGTTTTTCATGTGTACAAGTGTGGGTTGCTTTGAATAAGTGATTTAACACCTGAACACCCCTGAAACTACCACTCCTGATTCTTTATTAATGCTTTTGTTTATAAGGTTTGACTGTAGAGGACCCCCAAAAAATTTTGTTTATTGTCTACATTAGTCGGACCCTGAAAATATTACATACAAAGATCCAATTCGTCACACATCACGCAAAGCGAATATATGCATTGCAAGAACTTACAAGTTGACCGCAATTCTTTGAAGCCTTGTTACTAAACTTACTAGATATTTACTTCATGTAGTGAGTTTTTCTGAATGTAACTAGACTGCCAACTGATTATAGCAGAGCAAACATGCTGGAGGCAGTCCTTGTTTCAGAAGCCTACACTTTGATTTAGAAATGCATAAAATGGAGTTAAAACTGCATAATTTGGGTAAAGCAGCTGAAATTATCTGAAAACTAGAGCTGCTAGAGAAACTTTTAAATTTATTTCTTCGTTTAAACCATTTCTTTAAATTAAAAAAAAAGAAGAATACTCCCCTAAAACAACTCCCGTAGCAGACCAAAAAGGTTATTTTGTTTTTACAACCTCAATGATATAAATCAGCAAAAGTGGAAATGAATAATAATGTTTCTTCCCTCAATGATCAGTAAAAGGGGAAATTTAGGGCGAATTCATTCTGATTAGTAGATGCATTAGTTCGCACAACGCTCAGGGGTCGAACGGCGCGATGACACTTCTTCCAGGCCCACTCAAAGAGAAAAATCGCGGTATCAGTTGCGGTTTTTCAACAGTAGCAAATGAGTACATTAGTTAAAAGAGAAGAACGATTGAACATCTGGAACTTTTCAAATCTTCAGATACAAAAGGCTTCAGAATCTCCATGGGGGGTGTGTCTCCCCGACTCCCGCGAGGAAATGGCAACCCTCCGCCAAGCCAGTTCACCGTTGGCGACGAATTTGTTCCTAAATGTCGGCTTTTGTCCCAAAACATGTTTTCGTTAGTAATTTATTTTCTCTGCGGAGCTTACAAACCGGTCTCGAAGTGAAAGTTCTTCTCCCTTATCTATATTCTTTGGTAGAACTATCACTTCTCCCTGAGTGATAGTTCTACGTCAAGTGTCACATCAAAGAGGGTTGTTGTTTGGCAATAAAGTGTGCCACCTTCATGAATTACTCGTTGGATTAGCTCTTCTGTTCATTAACATTTTGGTTATCTGATTGGCGCTATTTTCAGTCATCCCAGCACCAAGCAGACAACATTATCGTCAAGTATCACGTTGCTTTCTTTACGTCCTCTATCAGTTCTTTCTGAATGCACTATAGGTCCCTGTGTCTTAGTGCGCAGTCGCTTAATGTGTTCTGCGGTGGGTCTAAAATTTCTCAAAGTTGAGATAAACCTCAGGATTCCAGAAAAATGTTTCCCAACATTATTCGAACCCTGCCCGGTTGCGCACTCTATTAGAACACCACAGCGAAGGACGAAAACGTATAAAAATAAAAGTAATACAAGTGAAAAAGTTAATAAATAAAATCACTATTTCATTCATACACGATTTAAAGTATATAACTAGGGTAAGTACGACATGTCGAGATCTCCCCCTTATTTCTTGCCTAATGTTTCCAAATTACACATTTGTGTAAAAAATGACAGTAGCCCTTTTACAAACTGATCTTAAACTCGCTTTACGAGGAAAGCGACAAAAATCAAATTCATCTTCAACAGTTTTTATTAATGTCTATCTTACAATTCAAGCTTTGATATTTTAACAACATACTTGGTGGAATTTCCTTGCTGAATTTTTGCATTTTCAAGGACTTTGATCAACAGCGATTAACTACTCCCAGTTTATTCTAATACAATGTTTTCCATGCGTGACCCGCAAGTAGGGTTTTCTTAAAAGTGTCGAGATCTCCCAGGTGTTGAGATGTCTCTAAATGACAATAATAGTCTTCAATAATAGTTACGTCAGCAAAAGTTGAAACCAACAAAAATTGGAATTCTTTAGGAGCCAAGAAAAAGTTTTAGACTCCAGAGAAACCATTTTTCAGATAGAGCAAGAAAATTCCTTGCAATATAGGGTCAGTGGAGGGTAACATGGATGAATTGAAACAAGTTCTATTATCACTCATGTAGTAATTCTTGAAACTAAAATGTTGTTGAGTTAAGACTAAGTGACATATAGGAGACATTCTAAGAGTTCCGCATGTCTCTAAACAATTGTGTTGGCTTCATCATTGTTTGAACACAACACAGTGGAAAAAGTTGATTTTTTAAATTTAGATATATTTTCCTCTCCAGCAGGTCTACAAATGCGAAGTTACTGTTTTCAACAACATTTATTCGCGATATGGCAGTTGGAAGAATACTAATACAGTTAGTTGTGAATTTCACCTTCCCAGCTATTTTCCAGGCGTAATTCAGGAGCTTCCATTTATCCGATATATCATATGCTCTGGTATAAATAGAAAAACTAAGTTTTTCATTTTTCCAATTTTTGGAAGATTAAATTTTTATGCAAATTACACATGCGGGTGTCTTTTACATGCATTCAGTGCTTAATCGGCTTTTTTTTTTTGCATAGTGTCAGATTGAATTTGATCGAATCAGCAATTCGTATGCAATCTGCGAGCCACAGTTTGAGTATAGCTGGTGAAGAACTTCTTAAGCTTCTAAAATAATTATGTATCGTGCAATTAGTTACTTCATGGGGAAATAAATGGTGTGTTTCTTTTCACAACCTTGTCTCTGGAATAAAAGGAGACATGATTTCATCCCTAGCTACTATCACAGAATCATGTCTTGGACACAATATGCACCAAATTTTAATTCTCAATTCATCCAGAAAAAGGCGAAGGATCTTATGTCGAAACATTAAAATTATGTTTCCTTTTCCCACAACTAACCCTATTTTCTGTAAGATTCTTACTCTGAAAAAAACTTATCGCCAAGACATTTTTTCAGTCTCCGGGTGACATGTCATAAGGATTTGTCGGGCCCTGCTTATGATCAATAATCTTCAATTGTTTTGTATATTTTGCTTTCGAAAAAAATTTTTGTGTGTCTCCTCCTCCTTACATTCTCTTTCACCGCTCAAATTAGGAATGGAGATTAAATCAACTGGTTGACTGAATCATAAAACATGCTATTGGGAAGAAAAACCACATGAGGTCTAAAAACGTTAGTTAAAAGTTAAAACGTTCGGCATTTATCAATTGAGCATTTTGGCAAATGCAACCAATAATTACTTTTTCTTCTCAACTGCACAGTAAAAACCAGTTTGCAAGTACATTATAATTTATTAAGAAAACCGGTTTCTTAGTCTATTTTATGTAATGCCTTATTAACTTCAATATTCTTTTCAATGAGGTGTTCATAAAAATATTTCAGAAGTATCTGACAGTTGTGTAACAAAAAGCACACACACACACACATCAGCGAAAAAACTGGCATCAGGTTTTGAAAAACATCGGAGATGCTAAAGAAGCACTTGCAGATTTTTTTTTAGTTACTCTAATCCTCATAATTGGACTTCAAAGTTGTCTTCGGATTATTAACTGTAGGTAACACTTGTTTTAGAATACCAACGCTGACGTTTTAAGGAAAAATACTTAAAATCCTCTTACAATGTGTTTTTTTCTTTTCATTTTACCTTCCTATTACTTGTTATCTTAGTTTGCTTTTATGCTGTTTGGCTTTGTAGCTCTTACAGGATTTGTGTAGGGCATTTCTGTGTGAAAATTGACTGGAAACTTGCGTCTAACGAGATAATTGGTAATGAATTCAAAAATCTGCGCAATTCTTTTAATTTTAATATTATGTGTTCCGAGACAGAATATTTTTTCAAGCATAGTAATATGTATTAATAATATATTCCAGTTCTTGGATTGTTGAAACTTTTGAGCTAAGAATTTTCCTGCGCAGTTCTTGAGGAAAAAACTCGATTTTTTTTTTTTTTGAATATTACTTAGTTTAAGGGCATGAAACATGTAAACTTGCATGCAATATAGAATAGTATCAGCAAATTTTCACTGCGTTATATTAAAAGACCACGATCTTCAAATTTTAAACGGCAGCCAGTATTTTTATGAAAGCTTATATTTTTAATCAAAATTGAATTTTAGACGTTTGTTATAATAAACTGTGTGATGTTTAGCTGTTGTTGCTAAACGAAAGTAAGATCTATTCATCTTGCAATGAAGAAAGACAAAAATACTACTTCTAATTTTTGAGTGTAATGTTTGTTGTGGAACAGGTACCTTTTCTTTTTTGGACTTAACTTTTTCTTGAACTACTCACAAGGCTAATTTACTGCTTCATAACTGCAACAAGAGATACAATTTACAAAGTAACTTGTTACAGAGGTTTAAGAAAAGGAATTTGAAAGATAAATTGAAGCTTATCAAATTGGGTTTTCTTTATAACAATGAATATATGCTGACAAATATTCGGTGTTAGCAACAGGTTGTTTCATAAACATGTATTACAACAAATTTGACTTAAAACTTGAAATAAAAACTTTATCTCAATCTCTGTAAGTAACCAAGTTCAAATTACATTTACCCTCATGTTTTATTCAAAAATGTTTATATTTTCATACTACTTCTAGGGAAATAAATGATTTCTCCGAGCACAATATAAAAAAGATCAAAATTCTTCATGTTATAAGGTATTCAAACTTCAAAGACCTTTTGCTGGCACTAGTGCTCAGAATACATAATTCAAGAGAAGTACAATTTATCTCTTTTTCCCAGCTGAACCATCTATTTCGTAAAATTCCATTTTCAGATTGTTTTCTTTCACAAGAATGTTTCCTTTTTGAAGCGATGGTTTTGCTTTTTTATGAATTTATATAAATGTAATAGAGCAATATTTTACTGCATCTCAGAGCAGTATTTTTAGAGTTCGAGTAATGGCGATACATAGGAATATTGATTAGTGGGAAAATATTTTATATCAACAACGCTTTTTCATGTATGGCAGATATAAAATTAGGAGAAATACGTCGTCAAACAGAGTTTTCTTCAAATAACAGAATTATGGAAAAGTTAGCAGTAAAATTTGAGGAGTTCTAATAATAAATGGAGTTTCCATAATAGAACCTTTCGATTATTTAACACAAGCAGTACCCGCTCGGCGATGCCCGTGCTATGAAGCTAAAGGAAGTCCGTTTAACAAAAAAAAAAAAAAAAAAAAAAAAAACACGCTCCCCGCCCCTCTTTTGATGTGAAATGGTCATTTTTCCTCGAATAAAATGCATACGCAACTTTTCAAAACACCTATGCAAGTATTTCTGGAATTTAAAAATATTCACCAAAACACAGAAAAAGTTAACAGTAGCTTTAAAACTTAAAATATTCCTTTAACTACATAGTATATCGCTTAACGCGCCAAGCAAACACGCTACCGTAATCCTGCCCTGTAGCAAGTGAAGCGACTTCTTCCCTGCAATTTAAAGTGTTTCGCCAAATAAACTATGCTATAATCAAAACATTATAAAGAACAATCACAATTGAATAATAAGACAAAATCAAATTATTTACTTAGATATGTATCTATCTTAGTAAGTATATCTTCGATATGTTCCTATCTAAGAACAAAAACAAACGTTGAAGAAATAAGGAAAACAAAAACCCAATAGAAAAATCCTACAAAAGCAAACTATGTACCTGAACTTCGAAAAAAAAAAAAACACGCATTCAGAAATCTGTTCGCCGATCACAACAGCGTAGCATTTGCATGTTTCCTCGCAGCTGTCCACACTGTCGGCCAGCGCCCTCTCGAAGAGTTAACTTACCCCACCATCTATTAGAAACTCATAGAACTGAATTTACTCTGCCATCTATTAGGAATTCAGAGAAATAAACAATTAATTAAACATTTAATTTACAATAACAAATATTTCGATCAATCTGATTAAAAAAAAAAAAACTATAGCGTTCCTCAACAAATGGACTATTCAACACAAAAAGAATTGTTCAATTCGTACCAGTAGTTCCCGAGATTATCACTTTCAAACAGACACTCTTCAGTTTTATAATATTAGTATAGAAACAAATTTTCCCGTTTTCATAACATTTTTTTATTGCTGCTGCCCTCCTATCAGTCATAACGTAATGTTATATGGCCTATAACCTTCCTCAATGAATCGACTATTCAACACAAAAGGAATTTTTTAACTCGAACAAACTTCAACTTTTTTTGATTAGTTAATTAATAACAAAAATAAGACAATGATACGTCATATAAATAAATAAATAAATAAATAAATAAATATAATATATATATATATATATATATATATATATATATATATATATATATATATATATATATATATATATATATATATATATATATATATATATATATATATATATATATATATATATATATATATATATATATATATATATATATATATATATATATATATATATATATTACAAATCATTTTTAGCATTTTTTAGGATTTTCTCTAAAAATTACTCTCGAGATTTGCCTCATGGCTAACTTGAACCTACAATCACTGGATCACAAAGCCCGTATTTTCAGGTGGAGTCACAGCGGCCACGCATGTTTTGAGTTCCAAGTATTTTATATTATAATATAAATTTTCCCGTTTTCATAACATTTTTTATTGCTGCTCCTCTCCTTTTAATCATAGCGAGATGTAATATAGTCTACAACTTTCCTCAATGAATGGACTATTCAACTCAAAAAGAATTTTTCAATTCAAGCCAGTTAGCGCGTTCAAACAAACAAACTCTACTGCTTTATACACTGCTGAAAACAATTAAAGGATATTGAGGTTTTGGGTCGATTTTAAACCTGGAGAACTTTTTAGATGATTGATACATTATCGACAGGCGTTAGTAAACTATTTGAGACAAAAATTACATTTGTATGGCAGGAAAAAATACATTTTTTCAACTTTTGGGTACAAAAGGGAAAAAAACGCACTTTGTGCGTATGAGAAAAGCGATAGAAAATTGGGGTTTTCTTAAAAGAAAATCGCTTCTAATAGGGGATATGGTAACCCCGGACGGCCAGCAATGTAAAACACCCGTGAGGCATGGACTTAATGAGGCTATTAATGAGGAACTGGGGTATTCTGCCCCACTCCTCCTGAAGCGCTCTTTCCGGTTTTTGGAGAGTTTGGGAAGGTAGGCTTCCAAAAACTCGTTGCGTAAAATGTCCCAAACATGCTCTATTGAGTTCATATCTGGAGAACATGCTGGCCATTCCATTCGTATAATTCCTTCCGCCAAAAGAAAATCATTCATTAAGTAAGAACGATGTGGTCTGCAATTTTCGTCCATTAACATGAAGTCACCTCCAACTGCTGCAGGGTAGGGACTACAATAGGTGTGAGAATCTCATCCCCACTTTGACGATCGGTCAGAGTTCCATTCGAAATGACATGCAGCTCGGTGCTCCCATCAATAGAGATGCCAGCATACACCATCACACCACCACCACCAAATCTGACACTTTCGGGCGCGAACACTAGATTGTTTCCAGTGCCAAGCTCCCTCCAGATGAAAATACGCTATTAAATGGATAAAGACAAGAACGGGACTCGTCAGAGAAAAAAATATTGCTCTATTCATTTCTTCTCCAATTCACATGCTCTGTTACCCACTCCCTGTATCGCGACTGCGTCTCGCAGCTAATGTGACACAGACCATTAGTCGACGAGCATACAGACTTACAGCGTGAAGGCATTTTCGGACAGTTTGTGTCAAAATTGTGGTGCCAGTACCCGAGCGAAGGTGTCGTTGTAGTGAGGTGGCATTCATACTTCGGTGGCTCGGAGCCGTTAAAGCTAAATAACGGTTTTCGTTGAGCGTTGCTGACCGTCTGCGACCTTGCCCTGATCTTCGGCCAGCACTTCCAGTCTCTAAACACCGTTTCCATCTCGTAGAAATCATACTTTGCAAAACTCCAACAGCTCTGCTGCCTTGGCTTGTGTTTGGCTTCCCTCTAGCCTGACAACCATTTTAGAAGCTTCTGATTCCGTTAAATGAGTTCGTTGAGGCATCGCATTCATCGAAACAACACGCTTACTGAATGTCGATCATTATTTTCTGCTTTGTCTTACAATAAGTTAAGAGCGAAATCTCATTCGCCGCCACTGAAACGTCGTCTTCGACGTCAAATTCAAAATTTGCATACTGCGACGCTTGAAATTAAGAAGAATTTGCATTTGTAACTCCCTTTTTTGATTCTATGCAAAAAAATATTAGCTTATACCTTTTTTTGTACAAAAACTTACAATATCCTTTAATAGTTTTGAGCAGTGTATTATTAGTATAGATTATTCGAGAGCTCGATTATCACTTCTTGGATTCTAGATTCAAACCTCTCGAGACCTCGATTCGAAAGATTTCGTGGAGCAAATCGCTCGAGATCTCAATTTGAAGCAATTCCAGAAGTCAATTGCTCGAGTTCTCGTTTGGAAAGATCTCGATTACCAGAAGTATTCGATTCCCGAGATCTCGATTTTCAAAAGTTCTTGACTATGCTCATCACTACTATGAACTATCAACATTTTCATTACAGTTGCGGATACAATTACAAACAATTTTTTTAAAACAAGGAACCATCAATTTGTTTTTGGCTATTTGATCGACGTGCTAAAAATCTGGACATGGACTGATATGGCGTCTATGGTACAAAAAAAAATGTAATTTAATGATCAAAGGCAAAAGTTTGTTATGCATATTTTCGAATATTTTTTAAAACCACTAATTGTTGCATTTTATTATAATACTGTTTAATATTACTCTCAATATATCCAATTTTAATTGGATAATTGATTGGTTCACTGAGAATCAAGGACTAGTGTTAGAACAATAAAAAAAAAAAATTTGAATTTTGTCATCTTGAATTCAAATTATGTATTTCGCAATCACGAGTGTGTGTATGTAGGCGTGTGTGTTTGTGTGTAGGGGTATGAGTATGTGTGTGTGTGCAGGCATATAAGTGTGTGAGTAGTTGTGTGTATGAATGTGTGTATGTGTGTGTGGGGGGTATGTGTATGTGGGTGTAGGCATATGTGTTTGTGTCTGTGTGCAGGCATGAATATGTAGGTATAGTTGTCTGTATGTTTTTGTGTGCGTGTAGGTGTCTGTGTGTATGCATGTGTGTATGTGTATGTGTATGTGTGTGCAGGTGTGTGTGTAGGTGTATGTATGTGTTTGTGTGTTGTGTGTAGTTGTGTATGTATGCGCGTGTGTGTAGGACATGGATGCAACCTGGAGACGGCTTTCGCTCTAGGAGCAGCATCGTGAGGAGCCGGTCGACGGTGATGGTGTGGAGGGTAGCGGTGGGAAAATAAAATGATAGGACGCCAAAAACAGTCAAATGAAAGCAATAAGCAATCGTGATTGCTCAAAAAGAAAAAGACCCTGAAATGGTGTTTATTAGTAGGCAAATAATAACGAATTAATAGTTATTGAATTCTTTCTCGTAGTAGGGATTTTCTTTTCTGATTATTTACGAAAAAAAAATTAATTTGAATTTTGACATCTTGAATTCAAATTATGTTTTTCGCAATCACGAGTGTGTATGTGTACGTAGGCGTGTGTGTATGTGTGTGTAGGCGTGCGTTTTTGTGTCTGTGTGCAGGCATGAGTGTGTATAAGTGTGTTTACGTATGCGTTTGTGTATGTGTGTATGTGTGTGTACGTATGCGTTTGTGTGTGTGTATGTGTGTGTACGTATGCGTTTGTGTGTGTGTGTGTTTGTGTAAGTGTGTATGTGTGTGTAGGTATGTGTATGTGTGTGTGAGTAGGTGTGTGTATGTATGCGTGTGTGTGTTGGATGTGGACGAACCTGGAGACGGTTTTCTCTGGAGGAGCAGCATCGGGAGGGGCCGGTCGACGGTGGTGCTGCTGAGGGAGGCGGGGGAAAATGAAATCATAGGACGCCAAAAACGGTCAAGTGAGAACAATAAGCAATGTGATTGCTCAAAAAAAAAAAAACAAAAAAAACCGGAAAAATCTCTCGTTGCAAGGTAAAAATAAGGAATCAAATGATTGGTTCAAATGGAAGTAGAAATATTTATTTGGAACTTTTATTCAAGCAATTAAATATAACGCTGTAGGAAATAATTTTCTGATTTAATCAACATATTATCAAACATTTCCATAGCTAAAATAAAATACACTCGCTTCTTCTCTATCAAAAAAAAAAAATGTCGGTGAATTATTTTCTGCTTTTATTCCGATAGTGACTAAAAATGTCTTTAATATTTCACCGGCATAATTAATTTAGGTGAGAACACTCTTTTTTGCACTCTATGTAATTGTTCTCAGGCATCACTAAAGATCTCTCTTAAATGAGATACAGCTGACAAGAAAATGCAATTTTTTCTTAGTTTTTGCTGCTCCTAGTAAAATATTGCTCAGCGTTTGAGCCAAACAATTGGTAGTTCATTCTGTAGAAGAGCATTTCTTTGTTGCTCTTCTTTATCTGGGTGCGTTAATAACAATATATGTATACAAAGAGAAGGATTAGCATTAATCTCTTTCCGAGTACTGAAAGAAGAAGATTAGTATGGTTCGGTAAAACATATATTGGGTATTAAAAACCTGACAAATTTTAGTTCCATGATCTCAGGACCAAAGTATGGTATTTTAAACCGAAATCGCTTTATTTATACTTTTGTTATTATAAATTCAAAACAAAACATTCTTAAGTCCAAACGTTGATTAAAAATCAACAAAAAACTGAAAACTAATGGTTCAATCAAAATTAATTGAAAATGTTTTTTTCCATTCCTCGTTTGGCATTGAAGAAATGATCGTGGTGACTTGAACGGTAACTCGTTGGATTCGTAACTGATAAGTCGAATGTTCGATGTTTGCCGGTCGAAGATCTTCCATGTACGCTATTGGTGCTTGGTGTAAGTTAAACCTATAGTGGTCACAAATTACTCCAAGTTCCAGTTCCAAATCAATACGTCTGGGAGGTGCTGTATTAGTGGTTACTCGGCTCCTAGTCTAGGTTGAAAAAAAAAAATCGGCTAAACCACGTGTAGCGGCAGATGCGGGGAACCGTGGAGTGGAGTGTAAAGTAGTGGTACTGACAAAGGTACCATTTGCTCTTGAAATCGGCCAGCCAATTTTAACGGACATTATTTGCAGCAACTAATTTTGCCTTGCATTTTACTATTTAAGACATAAAGTAACCTCTTTAGAACGAACTAATAGTTGCTCAAATTAAAAAATGAGTTATTGCAGTGATTCTCAACCTGTGCGTTGCGCCCCTCTAGGGGGCGCGAGCACACTCAAGGGGGAGGGGGGCGCGAAAATATCCAAGCGACAAAATTAACTTTTACATGTTCTTCTTCAGCTTTGTAAATTTTAGTTCTGTTAGAAGTTGATAACCAACCTCATATAGGTCCTAGATTGCTTCCAGATCAGACTGTGCTCAAAACAAAGTTATGCGTAGTAATATTAAATTTTCTTACGAAATTATCAGTATTTTAATTTAATAACCTGTCTCAGCTATCCCAACTAGCTACAGTTTCAAATTTTGACTGTGCCCTCGTATCGACAGGGTGCGGGAGGGGGGGGTGATCTCCCGTCAGTCTTCGAAGGTGGGCGCAGAGCCGAAAAGATTGAGAACCCCTGAGTTATTGGAATAAATTGTCTAAGTCAACATTTTATGAACGAAAAGGGATTTGTTTTGACTATTCCACAAAAGTTATTATGTGGGAAGGGGCAGTAAGACAAATGTCCAGACGGACGCACGAGCAGACAGCCAGGCGCGTTTGCATGTGCGTGTTTTACAAAACTGAAAAACGGTGCCCCGTAAAAGATTGAGGTTTTGTGCGTTATTTCCGTGTGTGGTCTAGCAGTACATCTCTCCTTTTGTGACTCCTCCCTTTGACATTTCAATGTTCCAAAAGATGTCTTTGCGATTTTTTGTGGCGAATCGATGTTAGTTTGAAATCATATTCTAATGTAATCAAAACTTCTTAAAAGCTCTACTGTAATCTTTTTTTACATACTTTATACAAATCATAATAATAATAATAATAATAAAATACACTTTTTCTAGCTTCCAAAGTTCTCCAAAATACAGAGTGTTTGAAAAATAATTCCCCTATTTTGAAATGATGTAACAGCAAAACCGTGTGAGATAAAACAGGTTGTATGTTGCACCAGGGCTCTGGAATTTTTTATACACCAGTTTTCAAAAATAGTTCAAAAATTCAGAGAGCGCCGTAGTCAAATGTTTTGCTGTTACGGTTTCGCACCGGTCCACACGGTTTTACTGTTATGTCATTTCAAAATAGGGAAGTTCTTTTTCAAAACTCTTGTATTTACCAACTTAATTTCTCATTATTGCAAAGAAAAACATCAAAAAATCTCTGATTTAGAATAGGTAGATTTTCATGTAAGAAAATAAGGTCCTTCCCTATTGAAAGTCATCACCATCAAATAGCATGAAATTCTGGAAATGCTGCAAGTTGTCCATATAGATTTTCATGTATGTCGAACCTAAAATATATTCCAAAGCAAAATACATTAAACAGTTCCCAATTTTGATTTAAAATGTACATTTCTCCAAGAGTATTACTTATCGCCAAAATAAGATTGAATTTCGCACAGTTTTTTCCTTTTCCTTTTTTCTGACAAATTGATGTTTTATAAACTAGAGCAGAGCAGAAAAATGAAATTCTTGCTGTTTCATCAGTTACTTGATAAAAAGTGAATTCGTAATTTTCTGATATGAGCAAAATCAATTCGAAGGAGTAGGAAAGAAATACTGGTATCATATTTCCAGATCACTTTCCATATTTTAGGAAGTGGAAAGCGATTTTGTAAAAAAAATAAATAAATAGATAAAAGAAAGAAGCAATTCTGAAGGCAAAAGGAGAAGTAGTTCCTAATGTTTTTTAAAACAAAAATGTAATCAGCAAAACCCATCTTCACCATAAGACAAGCAATAGAAGTTTTAATTTTGTTTCCATTTTCGATGACTTAGAATTCGAAAACGATTTTTATTTCTTTGATTTTGTTTCGCAAAGTGAAAGAATGAAAAAAAGAAGTACGAATATTTTTTAATGCTGCAAGTCTTTAGATTAGTGGTGGAACTACAGGTTTTGGATTCCATAGAACTGTAGTTTTGGAGCTCTTCCGTCCACCACATTTAAAAAGAAGAGTTTAAAAAACAGTTATTATGATATCTCCGAAGAATTTATGTCGTGGATGTACCTTAAAGTTATGACGTTATTAATATTTTGAATTAAAAAAAATATTATATAAGTAGAAAAAGTGCTTTTATATAAATAAAAATAAAACTCGCAAGAAAAAGAGCTAGAGGAGAAAATAAAACAATCCTTAATTCTCGAAAAAGGGGGGGGGGGGAGTGGACGGAGAATTTTGCCCGTGGCGTGAAATTCTATTCCGATTCATTCAGTTAGCTAAAGATTTCGCGCAATTTACAATATACACACAATTATGTGATATACACACAATTTATATACCAGGTGACGGTTGCCTGAGGGTGTTCTATGCCGGATGATTCCATTTTTTTTTTCGGAGAGGGGGCGACATTGTCGTGTATGGTTTGAAGTGTATAGTATTTTGTTGGTTAAGTATTTATTCTGATCATAATAAATAATTTAAGCGTAAAAAGTCATATTTGAACAAAACATTGGGAGGTCTTAATTACCGAATATATAGTACTTTTATTCTACTTGTATGTAAATGATCGTGTTTTTTAGTAACTTTCAGCAATGCTTTTTGTATTGACTTTGCTTTGCTAATTGTAACAGAATTTTTTTAAAGTTTTGACTTTTATTTAAAAACTTTTAAAGGTTTCTGTCTTTCTTTTAAAAAATGTGTAAATTATAGTTATTGTACATACTCCTAGTCGTTTGAAACAAAATCTATTAAAAGTTAAAGCTGTTTTGAAAAACATAATAAATACTTTGCTATAAAGGAAAATGAAAAATGTTTTTTTTTTCTCATTTGGTTCAAGAACGTACATTATGTATTTATATTTATTAACGAATTGCAAATATTATTGGTTTGATTGAATTTACTTGAAATGGTGAAAAGAAAACTGAAGTTTTTGAGGAGGGCAAAATTCTCAATTTGCAGAATGAAATCCCAATTTAACCGAATGATAAAATTCAAGCATGCACACACAAAAACATACATAACATCTATTGCGGAGGAACATTGGGCATCATTGCGAAAAATTTAAAAGAAGAGAATATGAAAGTTGCAATATTGTTTCCTAATTTGTGAAATGCCCCCCTAATCAATTTTGTTTGTGGAGGTCACAGTGACCTCAGGCGACTTCCCAGAGGACAGATTCTGGAAGGGGGGGGGGGCTTAACTTCTCATGTTGCCAGATGCGCCATACCCTGTAGGAACACTACTGAAGCTGCGTACCTATTATGTGGATCTATTTCAGTTTATGAAGTTTGTTCAGTATTATTTTATTAAGTATTATTTCACGTTAAGAAGTTTGAAAATTTTACATCAGTATTAAATTTTGTTTAATTTAAGTACTCTCGCAATGATCAGAATTAATTGTTTGTGTAATTTTACTTCGGCTTAAGAAATTTATTAAATGTTATCTCATGTTAGAATTTTTTAAAAATTTTACTTCATTTTGAAAAGTTAATTTACTTCAAGTGCTTCAACAATATTAAGATCCAATTGAATGCGTAACTTTATTCTAATTTAGGAAATTTATTAAATAATATGTAAAGTCAAGAAGATTTAAAAAAAAGCAGTTTAAAAAGTTAATTTAATTTAAGTGCTTCCATGATATTGAAGTAAAATTGATTACACAACTTTATCCCAGTTTAAGCAGTTTATTGAATAATATTTCAAGTTAAGTATCTTGAAAAAGAAAAAAAAATCAGTTGAATATTCAGATCAAATTGACAAAAATTTCTTGTTTAAGATCTTATTTAGAAGTTTTCAACATTTTATTTCTATTTGAAAAGTTATTTTCACTTCAAGAAGAGAAGTGAATTAATTGCTTATTCAATTAAAGAAGTTCACTCTCTTTTTCTTCAATCGTTTTCACATAAATAACGTAATCTTTCCTTACTTTTGTTGCTGGAGCTAATTCCGATCTGCCTGTTGAACGAACGTCCCAAGCAATATGATTTGTGGACATCAATTTAACTGTCATCTATCGGCACAGGACTTAGGCTGCCCCAAAAGGAGGTGTCAAAGCGGATGGTAGAGATGATGGATCAGTTTCATAGCATTGGCTTAAACGGCGTCCCGTAATATCACAGTGATGCCTTTTGCAATGAATTAATCTTGTCAATAATAAAATTCGACAAAACGCCTAGGGATCGAATTTTAAAATATATACAGGAAATAAATTCTTCGAGCGGTTTTACAGCTAAATTGAGTTGAATTTTGAACGAGAGACATTGTGTTATGTAAAAGAAGAAAATGAAACTTTTTTTTATGAGAACTACATACACGTTTTTCAGGGTTACAAGGAACCTCTTTCAAAATGCAAAAGAAGTGAGTTTGGGCTGAAAAAACATCCGACAGAAAACTTCTGTCGGATAACTTTTCAACCACTTCTTTTGCATTGAAAGAGGGTTTTCTTGTAATTCTAAAACACGTGTCCTGAAAAATTTGTGACGTTTTAAATTGTTATACTTTCTTTTACTTTTCAAGCACAAAGGTATTCAATTGTTATTGTGTTTCGACTTGAGATGTATCATGCTTATTCAGATACATTATTTAATTTAATTACTGTCTATATATATATTTCTTAGAGTGATGTTACGAAGAGAACACTTAGCTAAACTGAAAAATATATAAAGAAAGGCTTATAGCAGAAATATTGAAAGTTTAAGGTCGTAATCCTTATTACAATTTTGTTTTATTATTATTAACTTATCCTGGAAAATCGGCCGCCTTCCAGCAGAATGGAAAATAGCTACCATTATTCCTATTAAGAAAGCAGGCAAAAAGAGCTGGGCTCCAAAGAACTTTAGATCCATCGCACTAACAAGTACTGCCTGTGAAATAATGGAGAAAAGGATACTAATCAGAATTCAGTACTATTTAGACAGCAAGAACTTATTACCAAGTGAACAATATGGATTCAATAGAGGCCATAAAGAGTACTGTAGATCAAGTTATTTTCTTCTGTCAGAGCATTAGGGATTTCTTTTTTTTTTTTTTTTAATGAAAATGCAGCATTTTCTTGAGAGCAAACAAGAGGGTTTACTTTTTGTAAAAATAGTTTCTTATTAGGGCAAAAATACTGCCTAAGAATAATATTTTGAATATTGAGTTATCTGCTTTGAGCAAAAGATTAAAAAAAAAAATTATTTGCTATATGCATGTGTGTACAATTTCATTTTTCCTGCTCTGAGCAGAATAAAATATCGTAGAGTAGTTTTATCTTTCATTTAATACATATATTTATTTTTCGCATTCCGTTTTGAATTTTTGCTTCTCGTTTGTTAACTCTATGATTTTAATAGCAGTAGAATGTTTTACCATATTTTTTTTTAACCTGCAGTTTTATTCATAGTTAAAATCCATTTACTGTAACACAAATGCATTCTACGGCATAAAAATCGGCATTTTGTTTTAAATTTTAATTCAGTGAATCATTTTATACTGTTTTATACTAAATAAAAGAAACAAAATTGATTCAAGAATATTTATCTTTAACTAACTACATAATATAGTACCTTAACAGCACGAGAAATTTTTCTGGTAGTCTTTGATGAATCTTTTAGAAATAAGTAAAAGCAAGATTTCCCCCCCTCCCCCAATTTTCTTGCGGTTTTATGTTTTCTGATTGAAACAGTGTTTGTTTATCTACAAGCGAAGCGCATTGATGTATTCTAGAAGAAAGAAATTTCTTTTGCGACCAACTTTAAAATATCTTTACATAAAATAAGATCAGAGAACGTAAAAATATTTGTCCAGTGAAGCAAATAACACTTTGATCTTTATGACTCATCTTTATTTTGATTTCATCAAAGAGCATTTTTTCTTCCTCATAGATCTTTGTTTTATGCCACAAATCAAATGACTCTTTTCGACTGACTGTCGCCTTTCGGGAGTTTCTCTCGTTACCAATGTGGACAAGATAAATGTTCGTGTAAGATACCACTTTTTTCCTCTCCAAAGAATAAATAAGAGACGAAGTGAAATTTAACACGCTAAGATTTTTCTAGGTGATGTCCACGTGAGAAGTTTAGTTTTGGAGACTTAAGTCTAAAATTTATCACAATAAAATAAATGTTTTCGTTTGTTAAAGCACGACAGTCTAGAGTTGAATGAAAAATACTTGGCGATAATTTTAAAGCTAGAGTGTCATATTAAAAATGATGCCATGCGGAATCTATTTTTGTGTTAGTGCATTAAGAGTACTTACGAGGTAAAATTATTTTGATGATTTCAAGCTTGAGAAATTTATAGAAACTTAACTGATATTTCTTTTCCAAGTGAGTTTATAACTGTTGTACTCAATCTGAGGCCCACAAGTCCCATGCGGCTCTTCCAGTTTTGTGTACATAGGAATAAGTCAATATACTTGACAAATCAGATGAATTTAAAGGCATTTTAAAAGAAAGATGATTTTACGTCTTTCATTTTCATTAATTTTTGCGTTTCAGTTTGTGTACATATGTAAGTGGCAAGGTGAGTTCAGAACAATGATACTCAATCTCAGGCTCTTGGTTCCCATGCGGCGGTTTTAATGCATTTAAGAAAGGATTCAAAAATCTCGACAAGTAAGAAAAATTTAATCACTGATATCTTTCACCTATTTCTGAAAAAAAAAAAAAAAAAAAAAAAAAAAAAAAAAAAAAAACACGTCAAATTTTGTCTGTTATTCGCAAAATTACATTTCAAATACCATACTTTAGAATTCCTGCTGACGATCACGAATGCTTCACGCCGGTGAGGCTAGTCTACACAAATAGCGGAAGGTGGCCCAAAGCGGGTAGGTCGCCCAAAGCGGGAAGGCCTTCGTATGCTCCTACCCATGGTGTGTAAACGGCGATGCATATGTATGTCGTATTTACATGAACACCCCCGAGTTTTAATCAGTCCCAGGGAAGCAGCATGGCGCAACCAGGCTTAAAATAAAAAAAATGATACATTTCTAAAAAAAAAAATATTTTCAGTAATGTTACGTTATTCTGACACCATCCACCTACAAACTACGTCATTTCGTTTGTTTCTTTTTTAAATTAAAGGTTATAGTTATTGAAATAAAAAACGTGCCTTCGGGCAAAGCGGGTGTAGGATTTAATCATATATTTATTTATAATTTCTTGACTTGTGTGCTGAGTTAGATTATTTTCTTCAGTAGGATAGGTACAACTTTGAATTTCTGACAATAAAAGAGTTGCTAATCAAAAGAGAAGAGAAGATGGAAACTAAATACTTAGCTAGTTTATATGAAGCAGTACCAATGTTTGAAAAAATAGGCCTAAGAGGAATGTCGGGTAGAGCATAAAACCTAGCACAGTGTGCAACATAAGGAGTTAAAGATTGTTTTGAAGACTCACTGATGATAGGAGAAGATTTAACAATATTTTTATTAATATTAACCTCTCTAATACTAGGGTTTTTGTGAAAAGTCACATAAGAAGCAACCTCAATTAGCTCATTACATTTATAATCTCATTACAAACACCTTAGTATTATAGAGGTTAACCTTATTTTAAAATGTTGTGAAATCTTCTTCTATCATCAGTGAATCTTCAAAAAGGTCTTTAATTCCTTCTGTTGCACACTGTGCCAAGTTTTATGCTTTACCAAAAGTCCGTAAACCCGACATTCCTCTTAGGTCTATTGTTTCAAACATTGGTACTGCTTCATATAAGCTAGCTAAGTATTTAGTTTCCATCTTCTCTTCTCGTTTGATTAGCAACTCTTTTACTCTCAGAAATTCCGTTCATTTTGTTCAGAAGTTACGTTATTTTAAGATTCATGGTTTAACGATGGCTTCTTTTGACGTGAAATCACTTTTCACTAATGAACTGGTTATTGGGGCGTTGGAGTGTCTTAAATTGAGGCTCCAAGAGCATCATTTTGTAGTTTTGAGATTGATGAACTTGTTTCCCTTACTCATGTTTGTCTTGAGCAGAATACTTTTGTGTTCAATGGTACTTACTTTCGCATGTCTGAAGGTTTAGCAATGGGTAATCCTTTAAATCCTATTTTAAGTGACATTTATATGCACTACTTTGAGGCTAAACTTTTTGAAACCATAACGTTTCCGTTCTATGTTCGTTACGTTGATAATTGCTTTGTTTTGCTTGGCCAAAACCAGGTCGATAACGAACTTTTACGTTTCACTCTAAATTCTATTGATCCTTGCATCCAATTCACTATTTAAATGGAAACTGATATAGTTTATTTTCTTTTTCGGACGTCTTTATTACTAAAAGTAATGATGAATTTATGACTTCGGTGTTTCGAAACCCTTTTTCTGTTATACTACCTTCTCACAAATGTTCTTCTCGTCCTTCAAACTAAAAGTTGGCCTCATTCAAGGCTTTTGTGTTTCGAGCTTTGAGCATCTGTTCTTCCTCCAATTCTGTAAATTCTGAGCTTTCTTATCTTAAAGCAGTGGCTTTCGATCGTGGTTATTCTACTAGCATTATTGATTCCATTTATAGTAAGTTAATTAAATCCTCTCATTCTGACAAGGTTTCTGCTTCCAATGCTTCCCATACTATTGTTTTGCCTTATTATCCAAAAGTTAGTCATCAAGTTGCAAAGATTTTGAAGAAGTTTGGTTTCGATATAGCTTTTTCTCCAGTAAATAAAATAAAATTTACAAACTTGAAGGACCCTATTGATTGCCGTAGCAACTGGGGTATTTATAGCATCTTCTGCAAGTGTGGACTTGGTTACGTTGTACAGAGTAAACGTGCTCTTAAGCACCATCTGAAAGAGCACGAAAATTATGTTAAACATAAAGAACTTGCTCGTTCTTCCATCGCTCAGCATTGTTGGACTTCTGGTCACTGTTTTGATTTTTCATCTGCAAAGATTATTTGTAAATGTTCTTCGGTTTATGACCTCGATTTTTGGGAAGCTTACTATACTTGGAAAAATTCTCATTCTCTTGTCAATGATTTTTTCAGCACTCTATTTTTTCATAATATTTGGAAGCAATTACTATAATTGCTTTTTTGGTTTCTTCGTTGTCTTTCAATCTTTTTGTCTCCTGACTTCTCTATTGGTTGTTTCTCCCCCTTGCTCTGAACTCGGGGTTGACATGTTGTTTGCTGATTGGTTATTTGCTGTCTTGTGCCCTGAATTCCTATTGGTTTGCCCTCTTTGGTATAGATACCGGTGTCCACTTGGTTGTTGTCAGTTCTCTCGCGACTTTCGGTTGTGTTGGTGAGCTTTTTGAACTGATGAAGAGGCTCCATTGTAGCCTTGAAATAGCTATATGCTGTATTTTCTTCAAAATTTGTGCTTTATTTACGTTGGTTTTGCACTTTAATCACAATTAGTTAAGCTTACCCACTTTGGGTTCACTGGTAGGGAAAAACGGGTTTTTAAAATGTTTGTAAAGTTTGATAATAAATAAATATAAGATTTGAAATAATACAAAAATTACATTTTATTTTTGAGTTAAAAAACCTTGCTAGGAAACAAAACCGAAATTGTTTCGTTAAAAATCCAAAAACTACAATTTTCGAGCATTCTTTGAAAACCTACCCGCACCTGCTTTGGGCCACCTTCGCCTAAGTCAGAGAGTTTGTTTGCTTGTGTGCGGATGTGTCAGTCGCTTTTTGCTCAGATGAAAAGCTCTAGACGCACACAAGCTTGGTTACATGTCTTTTAGATCAGATCCTGGTACATCTCGAATCGTTTCCCCCAAAACTCTAAATTGTTTATTTTTTATTCCAGTTTTAAGAAAAAATTCATAGAATGAAGATTATTTGGGGATATCTTATTGAAGAAATATCGCACCTTTCCTGCTATGGAAGCGCCCTAATGAACGTAAAAACTGCCTAAGATGATTTCTTTCTAAAGTTTGTAGAATAACTAGAACGCATGAAATAGATAAATACTTTTGTACAACAAAGTGGTAATAAAATCACAACGTTGATAAAGCACGAATTATTAACAAAATTGCAAAACCTTTTTCTGGGATTCAAAGAATTTCCTTTTCCATGAAAAAACTGACTTCTAGATATAAACACATCCGAAAAAAGGTTACTGACGTTTCCTTTTTGGATGTCTTTAAATTTTTCTTTTAATAAATTCTCAGCTCGAGTTTTTTCATCGCCTGTGTGAGTTTTAATCAGCGAAAAAAATAACCAAGGTAAATGGGAATTAAAGAGAAATTTCCTCAGTTATATGTCGCCTACTTCTCCCCCATTCAGTTTAAATTGAATTGCATTTTTACGAGGGTTGATCCAAAAGTAAGGTTCCCATCAATTTTACAAATGTACAGCACTGTCTATTCTCATTGAAATTTACATTATTGGGAAGAAAAAAACGTTTCTCCATTTTTGTACATAATAGCCATATTTTTCTGTGCATTATTGTCGACGGTGCCTTAACTTTTGTTTCGTGTGTCACAGAAATCCCACCGCCAACCCGTTGAGGAAGCGTCACTGCAATCAAGAACGAAGTGGATTGTTGACTGTCATGTCCCACTCTCCTTGCAGTCTGGAGTTCGAGTCTAGTGATTACCACTTGTTTCCTACTCGTAAGTTTAAGGAACACTTTGATGGCAAAGGTTTCGGAAGGACGACGAAGTCAAAGAAGGGGTGAAACGCTTGCTCAACAGGTTGGCGGTGGGATTCTGTGACACTTGATAGACACTTGATAGAGCACCGTCAACAATAATGCACAGAAAAAGATAGCGTTTATGTATAAAAATAGAGAAACGTTTTTCTTTACCAACAATATAAATTTCAAAGAGAATAGACAGTGCTGTTTTATTGTAAAATTGATGGGAACCTTACTTTTGGGTCAATCCTCGTAGTAAGTAATAGATGCATATTGCACTATTATGCATCATTTCTTAGGTTTATTCTAAAAGTAAAAAAATCACTTTATTATTCGATATCAAGGTTCAATCTCTACGGAAAAATGAAGTTACTACTGTTAATTCCAGAAAAATGTATTTTACAGTCAGCGATAATTTAAATTTTGATAGTTTTGTTGGGTACAAATTTTATCGATATATTAGCATGCATCGTTTAATTTATAGTGAACATCAATATCTTTAACTGTGGTGCTCTTAAATCTGCATTGCATTTCAAAACTGGATAGAGAAGGGCGCAATAGATAATAACAAACGACACAAAATTGTCAAAAACTATCATACAATATAAAATTAAAAAAAAAAACAGTATTAAATTATTAAAGTTATGAGATTGATTTGTGGGGAGATTTGTTTCAATTCGAAACATTACTAATTTTTCTTAAGAAACATAATGAATAATAGTTTTGCATTATAGATTTATTTAAAACGATGAAACTGTAACTTTTCAGAGATTTGCACATAAAAAGCTAAATAATATTACCTTAAAATAATTCTCCTGAATCGATGATCTAAACAATGTATCGTTCTTTGAACAGGCGAATAATTACACTGTCTCAAAAAAGTGCATTATATCCTAAAAAAGAAACTGTAAGTCATGTTCTTAATGTCGTTATTATAATTCTTTTTTCCTCAGTTTTAAGGAAGATAAATTCAAGAAATAATGAGGAAAGCTGAAAATTAAATTTACATCTCAAAGGTATTAATGAAGAAAAATACTTCAGACATTAAACTACGCAAAGTTCTTAAAAAAATCGTTTAACTTTCTTAGAGAAAAAACACTTTTAGCAGAAACTAAGCAAACTAAAAATAAATGTTTTAACTGAATTTCTAAAAAGCATTCCTTAAAAGGATTGCAAGTCAGCAACAACACTTTCCAGAAAATTAGTTTTAAAATAATGTTCAGAATTTAAATGATTAATTTTGAACGGAGAATTTTACCAAACGGAAGTTTTTATTTTTACTCGAGCTTTTATGTTGGAGTAAAGTAGCAATAGAATTAATTCCGTCTTTAAAATGGCTCTCTACAGCAAACTATTTATAACCTCATTGCTTTAAATTATTAAAATATGTTTATTATGAGTAGTTTTAATGGATTTGTGGTCCTATGAATCGTTGAGAAACCTGAAGTCTATGACCGAAAAACATTCTGTACCGCAAACGCGGGCTACTTTGATCCTAATGGAGAAAAAGATACAACGTCCTCTGTCAATCTTCAGGGCGCAATTTTTTCAACTTATTTTGACAAATTCCACTAGAGAGGATCCCCAAGCACTCAATTATGTATACCAAGCAGTTCTATAGCTCTCCTTAAGAAGCAACACTAGTGGTTCTGCGTTCCTTGTGCTAACATGTGCCTTCATAAGCTCTCAAACTTCTCCAAGTAAAAGCAGTTGTACATCAGCTAAGAGTTTTTTAAGTACCTGTTTATGAGCACTATTAGTTAGCACGTTATAGACAGTTTGATTATTCATGCTGACATTTTGCTGGGGCCGAAAAAAAATTGTTATAGACAGGTTATCGTTATAGACAGTATCGTTATATACACAGGTTTCACTGTATTAGTAAAACTGCTTTTTTAGTTGATTTTAGTCTAGTCACATAATAATTGCCATTCATTTGTTGATTATATAGAGTTTGAAAATTCCCCACCAATTCCTGAAAGTCAAAAGAGTGTCTTTTGTCTGTTTTAATATATAGTCAACAATTTCAAATATCAGCTGTCTAGAAAGCGTGAAGCAATACTGTTTCATGTCTGAAACTGGAGAATGAAGCATGTAGGGCTTGCATTTTATGATGTAATAATGTTGTTTGAGTTGATAAGAACAGTCGAACTCATTTATAACGAGTCCTGATGAACGAAAATCTGGATTTAACGATTAACTAATAAATGCTTGGTGGATACAATCTTAAGTCTATCTGAGTATAGCTCACTTTTAAGAAACTAATTTCTGCTTAGAGCGAGAAATACTTCGCTATTCATAAAATTTCTATTAATTTCCAGCTTTTCGTGGAAAAATTCTTTTAACATTTTTCAGGCAATCAAAAGTTAGCGATGACTTATAAATATTGAGAACAAGTGACGACGGTTTAAAAAAAATATGCAGTAGAGAAGAGCATTTGAAAATTAAATATTTGTAGACACCAATGTTATCACGTTTACTGTCGAGGAAAAAACTGGCTGAAATTCAAACTAATGCAGAT
Source organism: Uloborus diversus (assembly GCF_026930045.1). Taxonomy (NCBI): domain Eukaryota; kingdom Metazoa; phylum Arthropoda; class Arachnida; order Araneae; family Uloboridae; genus Uloborus; species Uloborus diversus. Next base: position 177,292,078 of record NC_072731.1, read on the forward strand.
GAAAAATTTCTACAAAGCGACGATGATAACCACAAATATGAAGAATTTTAAGCTGAACAACGCTTACCATAGTCTATGACTGTTGATGTGCTGAACAACTTCTAAAATTTTTCGAAGCCAGGGGTACAAAGGAAGATGTTTTCCGGGCCGTGAGAATGTCTCAGAAAACACACAAGAAAGAGACAATAAGACAGCTCAAAGCAAACTATTTAACTTCTTTAGAACTGTATAGAAGCAACAAAGTAATGGTGTATGATTTTTTATGATTTTTAACCTAACATTTTTACGAAAACTCGACTAGAACGAGCAAATATTGAAGCATTTCACGCTATTTATAACCGAGTTAGACTGTATTAAACTCATCGCAAGGACATTTGTACTGAAATTTTAGCTAATTTAGATAAAAAGCTTCGGATGTGTATTAAGGATATGGCGATTGATTGGAATTTATAATTCAAAGAATTACAAATATAAATCATTCAAGAATACGTGTGTACCAATTTTGTTTCGTTTATAGTTGCGATAGATTCGTCTAAAATCATGCGCAAACAAAGTACTTACCTTTGCGATAGATTCGTATAAAATCATGCGCAAACAAAGCACTTACCGTTGCGCAGACACTGCTTTTTCTGGTAAGTATAGGTATATAAATAACATATATAACTGCTTTCCACAGTTTTAACAAACATTAAATTTACCAAACGGTATAAATTAAATATCTTCGATGTTGATTTTCATGCATAGCGAGCATTTTTATAAAAATTGTTGTCAAGAGCCATTTTTATGACAACGCTCTTACTAGTAAATTCAAAGTAAAAAAAAAAAACTACTAAGACACCACTTTTAGGACTATAGTGGTAAGAACTCTTACCGTTCAGAAACTGTTGGGGCTACAAAGGAGTTTAAGCCGCATCCTGTACATTATCATAACATGCCTTTTGTTTTTTGCCTAAATTCAAAACTACTAAATTTCTTCAATTATAATGGCATTTGGAAGATTAAGATTTTCCATAGATAGATACGACTTTCTTAAATTTTAAGGTAACTAAGTTTTACTTTATAGTTTCAAACAAAAGTTACCACCTTGTTTGTTTCTTTGTTTTCCTCATTTCCGAATTTAACAAATTTCATTTAATTTCATTCCAAAAATTTCCACCATTTATCCCTTCCATGTAGCACATGTGATTAACAAACCAAAGAATGAAACTTTTCAACACAAATTTCATTAACCAAGATATTTATTCCGACAGGACAAATGATTTACTCAAAATTAATTACGCAACCATCAATAGTATTTCAAAATGTTACGCAAATTTTTGTCCCGGGTGAATGTAAGCGCACGAAAAATGTATAATAACTGGGTATCGATTGCTGCCGTCAATTGCTCTCACTTGACGAGTAAAATCCGGAACAATTGCTTCCCTCCAGATAAACGTCATTGCGCTAATAAAACTGTTTACAGCACCGTAATTACTTTCGGGTTATTATTTGGAATGAGATGAGATTGGTTCTGTTAATTATGCAACGCAGAAAAGATTTGTTTACTGCGTTTTTATTGAGAATGAAGTTTTTGTTGAGCTCAAGTTTTATTTATTTATTTTTTTTTCAGATTATAAGTTTAATACATTTTATCTCATTGCTAATTTTTCGAATATATTTTCACTACGAAGTGATTTCATCAATTTTTTTTACTAACATTGTATTTACGAAGTAAGAAAACGGTTGGATGACGTTAATGGTGAGTTTTAATAATTATAAAGCAGAAAGTTTGTCTGGATATCTGTCGGGATGTCTGTCTGGATGTGTGTGACGCGCATAACGCCTTTACCGTTTGGCCAATTTTCATGAAATTTGGCACAAAATTTGCTTGCAACATAGAAATGTGAAACTCGAGCTTTTTTTTTTTTTTGGAAATTTGTTTTTTCTTTTTGTTTTTTTTTTCTTTTTCAAATTTTAAGGTTTTTTTCACATAAATTTAATAATATGATGGAGACATGTTTCATGCACATTTTTAAGTTTTAGATCATTCAAAAGTGTGAAACTTTCTGCATAAGATAAAGTTTGTTTGAAGTTCCTACGAGTATTAAGAGAGCTGTAGGAATTGTTCAAAGCAAACCAGGCTCCAAGGTTTCGGAAAAAGCTATTTTTGAGCCGGCAACTTCAATCAGTTACCTTAATCAAACCAAACTATTCTAAATGATTAAGTTGGAGAATAAAATCACAAATTAAAGATAAATGGTGCTCACTTTCGAAAAGGAATTGCTTTGTAGTTATTTTTACTTCTTTCATTCCATTTGTTTCGTTACATTTTTTTTCTTGTTTCCAACAGGAAATGACCTCATAAATGGCCTAAAAGTTGACGACAACTTTGAGATATCTTGAAATGTTTGAAGCCAAGTATAATGTGCTAAATTCAGTGACTAGCGTACGTAAGCACATGCAGCCATGTCTTTGTTTACTTCTACATTTTTCTCGAAAAAATACAGTTGTTGACGTATAGTTGACAATCAACTGGTAGTTGTATCACTAAATTTTTTCATCTGCCAAAAATATGCAGAGAATCTCGAAAAGAAGAAAAAGAAAAAAACTATATGTATAATCGAAGTTAGCTGTAAATATTACACGCAAACCAAATGAACTTTTAATTTCAGCCACAGGCGAGGCCGTGCGGGTCCGCTAGTAACTATGTAAAATAGCTGAAAAGCGTGATAAATAGCTTTCTGTGAGGTGATACGTTCGGGAAAATTGGATCGGACGAGTAAATCATTATTTCGCCTTACTAACAAAGCATAAAAAAAATTGCAACATGATTTCATGTTGCAAACTACTTATATTTGGGAAAATTATCAGAGCAGCACATCATTTAATGACAATGTAGAAAGTCTTGAACAGCATAACTGTGTAATTTATCTAAAATTCTCCATAAGGACTTTATTTACATTGTCTCTTACATTTTTTATTATTAATCAACAATTTGGAGTTAATATCATTAAAAACACTGCTTTTGAGTATTTGGTAAATGTATCTGTTTTGCCCTATTTTGATCCACTATGCCTGCTAAAGTGGAAAAAGTAGATACAATCCTCCAGTGTGACAAAAATCTTTCCATTTATGCAGATTCTTTGCCATAAAATGTTTGGGCTTATACAGTGCTTTTGTAGGAGTGCATCGGTACTTTGTGACTTTTTTTTAAACTGATTTTTCTAAAATTCATCAAACCTTAAAGCATCCACTTTATGATCACAAAACAGGAAAAATTGACAATTAGCAAGCTATTTTCCAATTGGACTAGAATTTGTTTTTTCGCCACTTGACGCCAGCATTGAATAATGACCATTTAAGAGGTGCATCGTTTAAGTACCCGAGAAGTAATCAATTTTTATACAACTGGCACAAAAAAAAAAAAAAAAAAAAAAAAAAAAAGAAAAGAAAAGAAAGAAAAACAGTGAGGATGTTTTTCAAAACATTACCAAACACTGTAAAACAACATTCTTTTCTCCGGTGTTAAATATAATTCCATCTATTTACGTTAAAGTGAAGTCCTATAAGTATAATTTTACTTTGGAAATTTAATGATATTTCTCGTAATTTTTTGGAATAATAAGTTATTGATGTGTTCAGTTTAGTTTTCTTCAAGCTAGACAAAGAGTAAATAGGAAATGAAAAAACTCACTGAAATGAAAATAATGTAGCATAATTTTTGGGCAATTAGGTGCACTTCAATCCCTTAGAACACTAGATGCAAATTACTAACTATTTTTTATTTATTATTAGTCTAATTAGATGGACTATTTCATTAGTTAAGTTCTTGTATTTTACTGATTTTTTGTAGTAACGTAAAAATATATTTGTAATTTAGAAACTAACTTAAATGTTAAAATGTAAATGACCAGCTGTTTTTACTATTTGACACCGGTGATGGAACCGGAAAATATTCATCGATTGATTTAAAATTTTGCTCCTTGAATGTTTCCCCCGTTATTTCTCGCATTTTCTAAAGAGGAATAATTGCGCTGACGCAAATTTATAGATTTGTAAATGAATTGTACATTTTTTTGTTGTTTTATTTTTAACCATGTATTGGGTTCTATAAATTAGCCCGATTTGCTGTCTGTACAGTTGGAAATTAATTATACTGACTTTTTCAAATATAAATGAAATAAATCGCACACTATATCGTCCGCACCGAAATCCTTTTATTCTCTTAAACATTTTCTTATGACTTTTCGTCGCTTCGTATCTTTCCCTTTTCTGCTATTGATAGCTTCATTTAAGTTTAGGAGTTCACCTACAGCTAGGACTTCTTTTGCAAATGCTGCATGTCTTCATTTCTTGTATATTCTTACCCTAAATTAGAAGCTATTCGTATACTGCTTGAAACTGTAATAATGAATATGATCTTGTAATAATCCTTGCCGCACTATTTTACAGTTCTTAGTTTTTTTAATATTTCTTGAAATCCTGCTTCAACACAAATGATTCCATTGATTTTTTTCAAATTATTATGCTAAATCTTTAATACTATTCCCATGTGTTTGAAAGTTTGTATTAACGCTTATTTTCATGTTTATTAAAGTGTTAGTAAACTTGTAATTTAATGTGTCCCTAAGTAAATTTGAAATAATATATATATATATATATTTTTTAAAAGTATACAATGTATCTCGCTTCCGCATGTTTAAAATTTTTACTTTTCATTTGCAACGAAAGACAAAACACGAAGGCGGATCTTTGAAAAGTTTTTCTCGTTATTTATATTAGCAAGATCAGTTTTTTATATCCTATCTGATCGATGCAACGATTCAAATGCATCCTGCAATGTGGTTCCATAAATAGATTCGAATCTTTCACGTGGGCTATGCCCCTCTCTTGAGTTGCCATGGTTACTCATCCTTTCATCTGTCTTGTGCCCACAGCGGGACTTCCGATAGGCTCCAATTTTCGGCACTAGCAAAGGTTCCAATTTACTGTTATGAATTCATTTCTGAAGTCGAACTTTCCCAGAACAAATAAGACATTTTTGCATTTAAAGATTAAAATCCTGGTTTGGAAACATTTAATGCAGTTTTACTTTTTAGAAATAAGCTTTGTGATAAATGCTTCATTTTCGAAATTCGAATGTATAATTTCAACACTTTTGCTTGCTGAATTTTTAACGTCAATTTGCTACAGTTTAGTAAAACTTTTTTTTCTTTTTGTTTTGACAAATTATATTTTCAGATATTTTGCAGATATTCTCTGATTAAAAACATTTTACTTGTTTTCACTCTCAAACAGGAAGTTTGTCCAAAATTGAACGAGCCTATTTTTCCGTATATCAACACATGTTTTTTTTTTACAGTAACCGCATCTCTTTCTCTCTCTCTCGCTTGATTGTCTTTGGCTCCAAATTGATTCAAATATATTTTTAATTAAGATTAAGATAACTAAAATATGTGAATTTAGAGAGAAAAAAGCATTGAGGTTAGTATAAAAGGATATTAAAGTCATTTTCTCTATTTTTTAGTTATTACGTTTCAGTGAACTCCAATTCCAATGCGAGGCAAAAAAGAAAAAGAAAAAAGAAAGAAAGAAAAAGGAAAAAACTTCAAAATGATTCTGACACCTTTCTTGCTGGAGCTTATGTGAGATCCCTAATTTAAAAAATATGACCACAGTTTCCTCTTATCACGTCTCACTTTTTGGATGTACCCCCTCCTTTCCACCTCCCACTTTTTTCAGTTTTTGTGCTTCATAGCCATTATTTTCATTTGGAGGAGAAGGTAGCATTTCATTAACTATTAACGTTCTTCTGAAAGACCAGAGAGGTACAAATTTCAAAAGCATTAACGTTTGGAGCAAGTTGGGTGACGCATAAGAGTATTTCTCTCAGAAATATTTCAACCTCAGAAATATTTTTAAATCATCAAACCAATCATGATATTCTAGGTCATTTCCAAACTTTCATGCTCTTAAACTTTGCTCCTCATTAGCCCGTGAAATGAATGTTACTGGTTATTCTAATGATCCTCCCCTCCCCCAAACAAAAAAATGGCTTTCAAACTCTTCAAAACATTGGGAAATTGCGGGAGGGGGGAATTGGGTCCATTTTCAAAAAGGTGGTTATGATGAGGAAAACGTTGGTCATACTTGGAGTCAAGGGGTCATTTTAGATAAGAATCAGCGATAATGGTGTCAGAAGCATTTTGAAGGCGTTTGCTTTCTTTTTTCTTTGCCGCATTATGTTTATTACTTTGTTTTGCATCAGAATAGTTCAAATTTAAGCACTTTTCCCCCAATATGTTATGTGGACAAAAATGGGGGTAGCGCGTTATACAAATGAATTGCAACAACAACGAAAAGAAAATTTTGAAATAAAATTTTCTATATGAATAAGAGTAAAATTAAAATGAAATAAAAATAAAGAACTATGTCTATACAGTGCTATGAGATGAAGCCAAATTTTAATCGAGTAATGTACAAGAAATTTAATTTTTCTCTCAATCAGTGCACCAAAAAAAAAAAAAAAAAAGAAAGAAAGAAAGAAAAAGAAAAAAAAAGAAAAAGAAAAAAAAACACTAAAACGTTTTTTTTTTAATTCAAATCTATTTTGCTTTTACTTTTAATCGTGCAAAAAAAAAAAAGAATTCTAGACGTTTTAGAAGCTATTATGAAAGTAGTTGTACATATCAACAATGAGCTATATGAAAAATAGGATTGTTTATAGCTTTCTTCTGCTTTGAATTTCTTCAAGTTTGATTCAATCAATCAATCCCCAACACTCGTCAATCTTATACGTATGAGGAACTGCCTTTTTACTTTCTTCTATATCTAATATATAGAAGAAAGTATTGGATTCGTGCAAATTTTCGAATTTCGAATTTTGACGGATTCGAACGTTTTAAGGTGTGCTGAGTCCATTTCGACTATTTTTGGAAAATGTCTGTCTGTCTGTGTGTGTGTGTATGTGTGTGCGTGTGTGTGTATGTTTGTCACGTCTGTGTGTGACCAGTTTTTTGTGGCCGCTCTACAGCAAAAACTACCGCATGAAATTGAACGAAATTTGGTACACATATGTGCCCCTATGTGAACTTGTGCCCATTGGTTTTTGGCGCGAATTCCTCCAAGGGGGGTGGGGCAATGGGACGTTTTTTGAGTTACGCGTGCTTGCTATTCCTCAGGAAGTAACTGGCAGAATCAAACAAAATTTGGTCCATATGTTGCCCCTAACAGGAGCAGGTGCTGATTTTGGTGTCAGTAGCTCAAACGGGGGTTGAGTTATAGAACGTTTTTTGTCGTCAATTGTGACTGCTGTATCTCAAGAAATAACGAACGGAATAAAACAAAAATTTTTTGACAAGTAGCCTTTAGTGGGTATACGAGCTGATTTTATTTTGGTGTCAACAGATAAAAAGGGGGTAGCGCAATCGCCCGTTCTTTTTTTCCATTGTGAGTGCCCTATCTCAAGAAGTAATGCTACGTTTTGGTTGAAATTTGGAATATATGTGAATCCATATGTAAACAGGCTTTGGTTCAATTTGGACGCCAATCGCTCCAAGAGGTGTTGATTTTTTTTTTTTTTTTTTTTTTTTTTTTTTTTTTTTTTTTTTTTTTTGCGAATAAAAATAGTTTTAATAATGCAACAATAAGAAAGATAGATCGTAATAGATTGTCGTCTGCGTATTTCTCGTGATTTTAATTGTATGGAAATGATCGGAAATATTATCTCAATGATTTAAAATTTTTAACTGTTGCCATCTTATGTTTGTTAATAAATAAAATATTTATAATTAATTCAAATAAGGCTTTTAAAGTAACTTTCAATTTTCGCTCTTTGTTTTGTTTTTACAATAATTCAGACATTGGGATGGTCGTCAAGTTTTTGCATGTGTAATTTTGTTTTTGTTAGGAATATTGCTTCCTCGTCAAGCATGGGGAGGGATCAGAAAAAGGAAAAATATAGAAGAAAGTTTCGTGATGGCCACAACATACTAGTTGTTAATATCTTCATAAATAAACGCTCAACACATATTCAGAATCTCTCTCTTTTTTTTCAATTATTTGGTACTAAAAATAGTTCGTTGTTAAAAGCGTTTGAATTTCTGCTGTAGGTGGTAATGAGAAAAAAACACAATTGCAAAAAATGCCATTAAGATATCAAAATGAAAAATGTTGGAAATGCTTGATTATTAAATACGTTTTACTGTACGAGTTTCAATTTTCTTTAAGATCCCAGCTCTATATTTCTTGGTATAAGAGACAGGAACCGAAATCAGTGTTTGAACGTGGTGAACGAATAGTGTCACCAAAGTCATTAAAATTTGAGAAAAAATACAATTAAATTTGAGAATATTTTAATCAGACAAATTACATGTTGAAATTCTAGAATTGTATGAAATTAATTTAGATTAAAATCATTCCTAAGCAACATACGTATATCAATATTTGTTTACTTAATGTACGTTTTCAAAAGACCTTTAGAATGATTCAATTTGCAAAAGTAAAATACTTGCTATTTATTTATTAAATGTATTTCGAGATATATTTCCTGTTCAGTTGGTGAAGCAGCTCTTGCTATTAACACATTTATTTCTGAGGTACTAAATTAGCCTTTTTCGAATGTACTTTTATTTGTATATTAGTACCACAGAGTTATTGTTATCACACTGCACTAAAATATAATCCACCTGAAAATTAAAAAAAAAAAAAAATCTGTAGATAAAATCCCTTAATCAAGGGTATGATTTTATTTATCATGAAATTTCATACTTACTATACCTTTTTAAATCGCTCTAACATTGTGGAGAGTAGTTATAATAGCAATAATGAACGATCTTGGATTTTTTCGAGCCGGGGTAAAAACTTGAAATTGTTACTGTAACCCATTATACTACAAGTTTGAGTCTCAACGAAAGAAAACCCCTACAGGAATAAGGTGAATTTGCTGCCCCCCTCCCCCCCGCAGAAGTAGCTGTCCGGAAAGAGGAGCCTGGCTAGATCCCCCTGTCGATACTGAATACCAACGCTCAGTTTCATCAACAAACGATATTCGGCTATTGTTACAAGTTGTTTTTATATCTGTTAAATGCACATGTAAGTTGTAACATTAAAACTTGTCTTAATTACTAACTGTTGCACTCAACTATGTTCGGGTTTCAATACAACATGTCAATCAGACAGGGGAAAAACAGTAAAAGAAAAAACTCCACTCAATATAAGTTAATTAGCTGTAGGTCAGTTGTAGGTAAAGTAGATAAGGTTTTTCTTTTCTTTCTCACGGGCCATACACGTGACAATTTTTTACGCGAGCCAAAGCAGTGTGTTATAGCTTAAACGGTTTTTGGTTATGTAGTTAGAACTTTCAGGGTTATTTGCAGTTGCTTACTAAAAATGAAAGCACTGCAGGTTATCAAATATATTTTCCTGAAATTTAAGATTAGTAGCTTCAGCTCTTTCATGAATTAAACCGCGTTATCGAAGAATAAAATTCTAGTTTTTTTGCTTTTTAATGTAAATTTTACATTAGTACTTAGTGGCATCATCATATTTCATTCATTGACTCATAATAATTCCTTTTAAACGAGTAAGTAGGGGAGCAAACCACATTTAACTTTGAAGTATCCATGATATGCATTTTCACGTCGCTTAATTTCTCACGCTAAATGAAACTCTCTCAGATGACGGGAAAAATTGAGCTGCGTCTTTATTGAAATGGGATTTTAAAACTACTTTAAACGAATATTATATGTGCTCTTAATGTTCCACGAAATTCGGAAAGATACCATCTTGCGCAGGTAGTCTTTGTGAACATATGCTAAATAATCGAAAAGGCGTGACATTTCTTCCAAATAAATTTCCACTCTTTTTTCTTTTAATTGGATTAAAGGCCACATAATTTGAATTTTGGGAGAAGTGTTTCAAGCTGCTCCAGGACTTGATTCAAGGTACATGTACATAAAATTACACGAAATCGCAACGAAGTTTAAAACAAGTTTCATCTCATGCACATTAGTAAATAATATAAATAACATTAGTAAATAATATAAATAGATAAATAAATAAAACAATCTTTCGAAAGATAAAAGATTTTTAATAAGCGTGAATTTTTCGTTTTCCTTAAAGCAAACTTCTGGTAACAGCTTGTTTAAATTTAAACCAAAAAGCGCATAAAATAAGATTTACAGAAACAGCATATACTTAACTGTTTCTGTGCCAACTTTTAAGAAAAACAGTCGGAGTATTTTGAATATTCCTTAGACGTGTACATATACATTAAGGTATCTAAAAAAAAAACGAAAGTTGATTTTTCAAGTCTCACACAATCTTATATTTTCCCTTTTAGATCAAAACAGCTGTAAAAAAAGTTTCATACAATTTGAATAACGGCAATCCGTGTCGACTTGCGCCTGAAAATGTGAACTAGCCCAATGTACTAGGCCGAATCAAAAAAAGATTTCGGAAGTTCTAAATTTCATGTTGATAAAACGTTACCCCTAAAGCGTGACATGAACCACAAAAATATTTATCCAAATTAAAAAAATATAAGTTTGCAGTAGAAGGCCTAAAATTTATAAATTTTTTCAAAAAACTGATTTTTACTATTAATCTTTTAAAAAAACATGTATACATTTAAATAAAATATCAAGTACAAAAATTATTTGCGAATACATTATCAAATTAACTTTTGCAAATGAGTAATAAAAAATAATACATTTTTAATGAAAAATTTAACTTAAACCTAAGAAAATCCATATTTTAGTACTATGAAGGATGATAAATATTGCAAGAGAGCAAAAATTTATATTTTACGTTAATTACTAACTTTAATGTTTATATTTTTCAGCTTGTTAAAAAAACATTTAAAAATATATATACATACTAGCTGACCCAGCCACGCGTTGCTGTGGCAAAGAAGTTGGATTAAAATAAACTTATACTCATTATTTTGATAGAATCAAATAAATATTTTTAATAGAGCTTAAAATAGTATAGCCGATTTTAAAACATATGAGATTGATAATGGACATGATTCAATGTAAAAACGATTCATAAATGTTCCTGGAAAATTATGGGCAGCTGATGTGGTAGCCAGTTCTGCCAGTAACATGTCATAGCAAAACCCGGAAAGTTTTCCGATAAAAGTTAATAACCTTCCTGAAATTATCTCGGAAGCCTGTTGTAAAATTCGAAGATCTTTCCGTTTGAAGCTAGTCGTGTCTCTGGAACTTATGTGTAAACTTAGAAAGGGATTAAAAAAAAAAGCTTAGCACCTTTCTGATTTATTAAGGAACTTCTATAAGCAGTAATGCAAACATAGCAAAGCTTAGCCAGAACTGCAAGCAAGTATCGAAAATTTTTACTCAGTAACGTTTCGGATTTTTTTTTTTTTTTTTTTTTTTACAGTGCAGGCTGAAGAAAGTACTTATTGAATTCAGTAAGTAGTAACTAAATTTTCTATGGAAAAAGCACTATACTTACGCTTAGTAAATTTTGCAAAAATGACTTCGGCCAAAAAAAAAAAAAAAAAAAGCAAAAATAACTTGAAAGTGATAGTAAATATCGAAACTTATTGTAAAATAACCGAATGTAGAAACTAATCGTAAACCACCATACACTTTTAGATTCTACACTACATTTTATTCACTCAGCTTTCTCTACAGATTGCAATCACTAACTTCTTTACAAAATACACTAACTAAATTAAAAACATATAAAAATTAAATTTTTTCAATGAAGTAGATAACATTGACTTCGAACTATTGTTTCTATTATTTGAAAACTGTCTAAGCACTAAGTTGTGCACAATGTTCTTGCTTAACCAGTCTTTTGCTAATATGAAAAGTATGATAACTTTCCACTTGTGAGTAGGCGATATATGGTTGCCCATGAGAGAAATATTTATGTTTCAAGTCCAAACCGAAAGAAGACATTGTTTGTTCTTGAGATGTATTTATGGTCTTTGCGAAAGCTAAACGAATCAAAAATTGTTGCCTTTCAAATGTGTTTGAAATTTATGACGCTATTAATGGATTACGTGGCAACACAAACATTTCTCCTTTTAACTTTCCCGTCAAAATTGTTGACTTTTGGTGAAGAAACGTGTACCGTTGCGTAATTTAGGTGGGTTTAAATCGCGAAAAAGAACAAATTGTTGGGCCAATTTTCAACCAGAAATCGTGTAGTCGCATTCCTGGTGTATCCAGGGAATTGAAAAATTCAGTTGGAATGTTTACTGCTTTGTTTTCATCGACAACTGTATAGGCTTGTTCAGCATCAATGGGAAATTTTTTTTTTCCAGCCGTCAGTAATGGCTCATTATTCGCAATAATTGTAGCTAAGACAACGTCATTTCTCTGTTGTTATACGTTGCAAATCAGTGTTAACTAAGTCGGTGGCCCAACTATCAAGTGATCATAATAACTAAGGTGGCAAATTTGAAATTGAAAAGCAAAAACCTTCAGTTAAAACTAAAGCTTCATATTCATCTCAGGTGTAAAATCTGGATTTGGACATTTTTGTGTTTGTTAAACTTTATCAAATACGTCTTCAAACGTGAAAGTTATATAGTTTCTCCTTAAAAAAGATGATTGTGTTGGATAGCATGTCGTCAAAATTGTTTTAAACAGTTGACGAATACTGTTTCTCCTTATGTCAAACCTGCATTTGAAAGTGTCAACTCCCAATGACTTTGTGCGACCAATAAATACAATTTGCGACATGCATCGGGATATGTATTTGACAGTCGACAATTGACGATCCACAAATATTCCTGTCCGTTCGAGAATGTTTGCCGAAAACAAAACTGCTACAAAACCAGCGCGATTACAGAGGCAATTATGATTTTTAAAAAAATTAAATTTATCTGGGAATAGACTCTCAATTAGTTCACTTTTCGTCTCAACGGCAGTGTAGAAATTGTCTGGCTCTTTGTTGTACTGTATATTTTGATACAGTTCAATTTCACCCTTTTCCAATACCCAGCAATTGCTTAGAAAATACTTGTACGATTAGATTATTTTGCGTTTATATTCGCATGTTCATGGCCAATCGCATTATCTGGACATTACGCTATAAAAACGATTGTTTTAATCATGCGTTGATTTCATCGGAATAACTGGTAATGTCTGCCGGAAGTACCCAGCAGTATTCAGAAAATTTCGCATAAAAGTTTATCAATGCCGTTCAAATCTTGCACAATCCTATGATGTGCTTCGAATGAATGCTTTTACTCATGAGCCGTAGTACACTTATCCCAAATTATAATTTCACTCTCTTGCAACACTACAGCCATTCCACGTTTTTTTTTCCTTGAATGTTACACATTGCGTTTTGTTTGTTATGAATATCTAATAGGCAACTTTAAAGCTGAATGTGCTGTTCGTCTACCATTAAAAAAAAGTAGCAGCAATGCCTGACGATGCAATTGTCTCAGCAATTTTCTGTTGCGAACGTATCTTTGCAAGAATTAATGATATTAAAAATTTTTTGGGGAACAAAATAAAGAAAATAATTGTTTTCCTCTTAAATTCATTAACCTTCCTGAAATTAACTGGAATATTTTTGAAGAATTCAATAATCTTCTTGGTTAAAGGCAGTTATGATTCTAGCACCTTCAGAGAAGCCTAACGCAGGTTTAATATAATAGCCTGGAACCTTCCTGCTTTTCTAAGAAAGCTCTCAAAGCATTAATGCACGCATTGCCAACGCGAAGACAGACTTTCAAGCAAGTAACTCGAATGTAGTTCCTCTGCAAGTCTTGCAAAGCTTCGTGATCCCGATATCTTTTCGACCTCATTGGGTGTTGAGTCAATCTGGACGAACTGTAACAGCTCCGAAACCGATACACCTATTAAATACGTTTAGTTAATCTTGATACTGGTGGAGAAATATTTTTCACAACGGTGTGAAATCCGCAATTTGTAGCAATTCAAGGAAACGTTTTGAAAAATATATTTAAAATAATATTTTCTCAGGAAGTGAATTATAACCTGCAATATCCCAAAACATTATATGGAAATTCTAAGCAACATTTCTGAGTTTTTTTATCACGGTGTTTTTAGCAGTAAGTCATACGATGTTAGAGTTTTATCGATTAATTAACTTACACCGCCATCTATTAAGAATTTTTAAAACTAAACAATAAATTCACACTATTATTGCGTAATTAATATCAAATTTGCAATAAAAAATTATAAAAACTATCCTATCTTTTAAGTTGGACCAAATGACACATAGATATGAAATTTGAGAAAAATCGGTTGAATAGTTTCGGAGTTTACCCCGAACAAACATCGTGACACGAGATTTTTATATATATAGATAGAAAAAAATCATTTTTTTGAAGAAAATTACAAATTTTAGGCCTTTTGCTAGACACCTAAATATTTTTAAATTTGTATAAATATAATTGTGGTACACGTGGGGCTATAGAGGCAACGTTTTATCAACATGAAATTTCGAACTTCCAAAAAAAAAAAAATCTTTTTTTGATTCGGCCTAGTACACAGTGCTGTTTCACACTTTCAGGAACAAGTCGGCACGAGTTGCCGTTGTTCCAATTGTAGGATTTTTTTTATAATTGTGTTGACTTAAGAGAAAAAACATAAAAAAGTGTGCGACTTGAGAAATCGAGTTTCGTTTTTTTTGGGGGGGGGAGGGGGGGGGACACCCTAAAAAACATACACAAATACAAAAAGACATCATCTCTGATTTACTACAACCTAAGGTTATTCTGAAATTTTTTTGGTGTAGATTTCTCCCAATGCATTGCTCTTCAAAACAAATATATAAACAAATAAATAAAACAAATCAAAGAATAGTTTATTGCTTCGTTTTCCTTCCTCGGGGTACTTAATGCTGGACTGATACACTAGCTCTTTTATAACGTTATTTGTAGAAAATTACATGCAATAACAACTTTTTTGGAAAATAGTCTGATTCACAGTCAAGTTAAATTCATATGCACTAAGACTCAAATGATTTCCCTTGTTAAAATAGGGATGAAGAAAACCGGTTTCCGTTGCGATAATGGATACTAGCGTTTTCCCAATTTAAGAATTTCTCCACTTTTATTCCAAAAATATATGAATACGTTCAAGTTCAAGCATCATGCGATCAGAGAGATATATTTCGAAACTTTTCTTTACAATTCAAAATACCAATAAACCATGGCAGAAAATAAACTTTGCTTTCATGTCATCTTAAAATACTGAAACAACTGAGAAATACATTTAGACAAGAATCATTTGAGCAACACTATTTTTCCTAATACACTGACAGGGTTTTATATTATCAAATAATTTTATTTACTGGAATAAAATCTTACTTCAGAAAATATTTCTCAAATGTAGACGCCGAAAATTGAAAAGGTAAAATATAGTTAAGTGAAATATCATTACCGTAAAAATATTTCTGCATTCGAAACCCATTTGCGCATTTTACATATGTGGCAAATTTTATAAACTCTTAATGCATTTGAATACCTTTAGGAGTGAATATTTTAAAACTCTTTATAGCATTACTATTACTTATTACTTATATGACAAAGATATGTATGTAAATTTATTTTAGAAAAATATTCCTTGAAAAGTTTGAATTAGGAAATGAGTTGGAGCAGTCAAATTACCTGCACTGAAAGGTTTGTTGCTAATGTATAACACGATTTTTTTTTCTTTCTGTATGCAACTTTCTTTAAAAAAAAATTTCCTGTAAAAATAGAATCCCTTTTTTGAATGAAATAGTTTGAAATACTTATTTCATGAAAGTCGGAAGTGAAAATACTTCATTCTACATGAGTTTTTCGATTCAAATAAAAAGGAAAATTTACAGTTTCTTTTATCTAAACTATTTTCTTTACATAAAAATTAAACAGAAACATTTGTTTCGCATGAAAAGAAAGTTCAGATACTTACTTTCATATGGATAATTTGTTCTATATCGGAATTAAAGCATAAATATTCTTTTCCATAATAATTATTTATTTTCTTTAAGAAAGAGAAAGTAGAAATAGTTAGTTTCTTTAACAGAAGCTATTTGATTCAGCAAAAAGTTGAAACAGCTTCTTTGTGCATGAACTATTTCTTTCATGTAAAAAAGAAAGAAGAAATAACTTTATTTTTTGTGAGCTGTTTAGTTAAGAAGAAATTCTTTTCCGTTAGTATTTATATCTTATATAAATAAACGCGGCCTTTTCCCATATAAGGTATTCGTTATTTATAAAAAAAATAATTAAAGATATTTTCTTCTTTAAAAGCTATTTGAAGCACTACTTTCCTTGGGATGATCATCTTCTTACTCATAAAAATATAAATACAGGGTCTGTTAATGTAAAAGGAAATAAAATTTCTGTTATGTAAATAACTTTGTGCATAAAAAGTGAAAAAGAAGTAACAAGACCAAAAAGCACAAATTGCAAATAAGGGCAGGCACGTGTTTCGGCGTCACAAGGAACGTCTTTTTCAATACGAAAGAGGTGAGCTTTTAGATGAAAAGACATCCGACAAGAACTTTTGTCGGATGTCTTTTCTTTCATAAATTCACTTCTTACGTCTTTTGCCGGATGTCTTTTCATCCATAAGCTCACTTCTTTCGTATTGAAAAAGGCATTTCTTGTGACACCGAAACACGTGTCTGCAGTAATCTGCAACTTGTGCCTTTTGTCGTTGCTACTTATTTTTTTGAAACTTAAGTGTTTAAACATTAGTTCCTCCCCTTCCTTCTGGATTTATTAAGAGATAAAGGTTGCGCATTGTATTTGAGACTACACTCTTTGAGAGTCAGTGGGTATTAGTGTGTATCGAGAAAACTTATTTTAGTAATTTAAAATGCCAAGTTGATAAAAAGTATCAAACAGATAGAAATATCATTATGTACACTTCAATTGTTTTTTTTTCTTTTTTTTTTTTGAAAAAATTTATGGTTGAAGAACCATGACACCATTTTTGTATAATTACTCATGCATGGGCAAATCCACGGTAACTTACTGACATTTTTATAGCAAAACAGTAAATATTTTGAAACATTCAACGTAAAAGATACGTGGTGCAAACAATCTTTTCTAATGGATTATTGCATTTTTTAAGCTAAATTTAATGGTTTACTTGAATTCTCGAAATACATTTTGATTGATTTTAAAAAATTTGTTGAAAGCACGGTAACTGACTGACATTTTAAATGGTAGCATGTCAGTCAGTTACCATGCTTTAAATATTTGTTTGAATCATCCAAAATGTATTTCAAGAATTCAATTATGTAATTAAATTCATCTTAAAAAAACACAATAATCCAAGAGAATGGATCGCTGGCACGACGTATATTTTGCGTTGAATGTTGCAAAATACACACTGTTTGGCTTTAAAAATGTCAATCAGTTAGTTACCCGTAGAGTTGCCCAACGTTTTAGTTAGATCTCAAATGCCATTTTTATCATTAAAAAAGTCCTAGATAAAGTGGCTACTAAACTTAAAGTGGCAACTAACCACTGGCAACTGACTTTAGATTTGAATTTTCATGTCTACCTTGGTAACATCTGGATTAGAAGCCATTTGAATTACAAGGACTGGAATAAACGAGTTTTCACTGTGAACTTTGCGCTATGAGTTAAAGTGACGTGTGTTGTTTTACAGAAATCCTACTTTTAATAACGAATTGAATTTTGTTCTTAAATCGAGACAAAAAAGCGATGAATGTGTTACTTTATGTTTCAGATGGAATCTCGCACACTGTTGAAATCTTGGACACAGCCGGATCGCATCATTTTCCGGCAATGCGGGAACTCAGCATCAGATCCGGCAGAGGATTCCTCATCGTGTATTCTGTAGACAGTCTGCAGTCATTTAGGGAAGCAGTTCAGCTTTATGAACTCATCATCGACATCAGAGGTAAGTTTCAGAGTCTCTTGTATTTTAAGGAGGTGATTTTCTAAAACCGATTAAATCATAAAAATGAAATATAGAAAAAAAAGCAAAAAGGTAATTGAAGGTTGTTAATTGTAGGTGAGTGTAAAACCACAGCATTAAACCGTTTCCGGAAAACTTCTTTTGGACTTAAAATCGCACAGAAAAAATAAGTTTTGTTCAAAAACAGTTTGTTCATTTCAGTTTTCAAATAAAAGTAACTGTTCAACGATGGGCCAATTACGGAGCTGCCTTCTCTGACCCATGATCCTTTGCAGCAAATTATGCCTGTAGTATTTTTTGCAGTTTTGTTATTAGTGTTGTAGAACTGAACTAAGTTTGTTAACTACAAGGATTAACTGCTTTGTTTTTCACTTTAATCTGTTCGTAGTACTTCAGTAAAAAAAAAAAAAAAAGATTTAGTCCACATTAAGCTCAATGAAATAGAATTTAGTCCAACATAAATATTTCAAGTTAAAGGATGCATCAAAAATACTCGGAGAAAGTTTGCATCATCAAATAGAAACAACAAACTTCTTTTCATTAAGTGCGTACATTTTCATAGATCCTACTAATTGAAAAGTATTTCTTGTATTTGTAGTGAAGAGGGGTCTTTGGAACAGTATTTATTTGACGTTTGTTTTGCAAATAATTTTCACCCTTATCCCTCCAGTTATATTCATCATCAACTTAGGAAGAAAACTGCGGGGGTTTTCTTCCTAACTGCGGGGTTCACATCAGGTTTTCAAATTTAACTATGCCTCTTTCTTTTTTTAGACTACTTAGTTCGTGTTACTTTATTTACATCAATGCCCGAAAATTCTTAGTTAAAAGTCTAAGGTACGGTCTTTTAGGTTTTTTTTTCTTTTTGCACATATCATTCCTAAAAAAATAAAAGGTTGAATTTAAAATATGAAAATTTGTAAATAATGAACTGCTTCTTAAGGAAAAAGAAAATGACCGTTCCTATTATTGTTGAAAAAAATACCTCAATAAAGTTATACAATACAAATACAAATACAAAAGTGACGACCAGCAACAGGCTCTGGGTCCAGCTAGACTGGTCTTAGTCAATTTACAATCCCCAGTGAAGATCAATGACCCTCTTAAAACTATCTACTCCCTTGCTCATTACCACCTCTTCCAGGAAACTGTTCCAAGGTTCCACTACCCTGCTAAAATAATAATTTTTCCTAACATCCATGTTAGCCTGAGATTTAAATAGCATAAAACAATGACCCCTTGTCCTGTTTTCAGTGCTAAACTTCAGCCCCGTAACATCTTTCATTTTAATAAATTTAAACAACTGAATCATGTCCCCTTGGTCTCTTCTTTGCTCAAGACTGTACATTTTTACCCTTCTAAGCCTGGAATCATAATCTAAGTGAGAAAGTCCATTTATTAGCCTTGTAGCTCGCCTTTGAGCCCTTTCCAATACATTAATATCTTTCTTAAGATAAGGAGGCCAAAACTGAACAGCATACTCCAAATGAGGTCTTACCAAACTTCTATATAAGGGCAGGAGAACTTCTTTAGATTTGTTTGAAATAGATCTATTGATAAACCCAAGCATCTTATTGGCCTTGTTACTAGCAATGCTGCACTGCTGGCTAAACTTTAAATCCTGACTTATTAAGACTCCCAGATCAGTAACTTTATCTGCCTGACTAATGACTGAACCTTGCAAATAATAACTTGTACACTTATTTCCATGCCCTAAATGTAGCACTTGACATTTCCCAACATTAACAGCCATACCCCATTTATCAGCCCACTCCGTAATACGGTCTAGATCGTCTTGCAGCTGTTTTGCTTAATCTTCATTTTCTACAGTCCCCATAACTTTGACATCATCGGCAAAACAATTCATGTTCCCAGAAATATTTTTGTAAATATCGTTCATAAAAACAATGAACAAAACAGGCCCTAACACTGATCCTTGAGGAACCCCGCTTAAAACCTCACTCCAATTAGAATAATTTCCCCTTACAACTACCCTTTGTTTCCTTCCGGTCAGCCAGTTTTTTACCCAAATGAAAGTTTTCCCTGCTATTCCTATATCAGCTAATTTGCTAAGTAGAGCAACATGTGGTACCTTATCGAAAGCTTTTTGAAAATCAATGTAAACAACGTCTACAGGCTTCTTATTGTCCAAAGCCATGGTAACTTTGTCATAGAAATGTAATAAATTATTTGCACAAGATTTACCTTTCCTGAAACCGTACTGAAAACTAGTCAATAGATTATTAGTCTCTAGAAAATTTACTATCTTAATTTTTATCAATGTTTCAAAAATTTTGCAAACCACCGAAGTTAGACTCACAGGTCTATAATTTCCCACACTCCCTTTAGACCCTTTCTTGAAGAGCGGTGTAATGTTAGCCAACTGCCAGTTATGGACCTCTCCTTAGGCGTCAACTGATATGGTCTTAACTATCATTTAAATCCTGGAAGAGGTAGCACACATACATAATTGAACACCAATGGGAAATTATATAAATCTGCTGTGTGCAGGTAAAGGAAAGCAACTGCAAACTTTTTTATTTATTAATTTCTTTATTTATTTGCATTTTGGTCAGCTATTGTATGTTAGTTGAATCATACAAGCTTTATTATTCAGTTTCCCCAGAAAAAAAGAGCGAAAAAAAAAACGTCTAATTCCAACATTACCCTATTGTTACTATTAAATCTGAAACGAGTTTCTTCAACTATCTCGAAAACTCATTTCTGCAGATACTGCCTTTAACCTGCCCACGGCAGAAGTCGGCATTGTGTCTCTGGTGATTCTTCAACGTTCTGAAATTTCTCTGAAAAGTATTTCTCCTCAATATCTTCCTCCAGGTGCTCAAGTGCCTGTGGTTTTAGTGGGCAACAAATCTGACTTGGAAATCCACAGACAAGTATCCCATGAAACAGCTGCACAGAAGGCATCAGAAGCTTTGAGTGGGTGTCCTTTCTTCGAAGCTTCGGCGAAGTTCGACATCAACGTCAAGGAAGTCTTCCTGGAACTTCTCCAAATTGCTCGTGAGCACGAAGAAGCTCAAGAAGCCATGCTGGAAGAGCAGGATCTTTTCCGAAGAAAGAGCCGTATGTCCAAAAGATTAAGTCGTAAACTCAGTTGTTTTAATAACATGGCTTTTGCCCTGAAAAAATCATCACCGAATAGATCTATGGCTGATGTCCATGACATACAGGATGTACGCAAAGAAAGTGAAAAACAAATTAAATGCACAAGAAATTTCAAAGAAAATCAAAAATGCGTTCTTATTTGAATGCAGACATTAACTATGGGAAGCTGGCTAAAAGCTAACGTTCAGGTTATTATTCTTTCATTATTTAATAACTCATAAAACTATCTTCTAGTTCAGCGTTTCTGAAATTGTTTTCCGCAGAACTCCAGGGTTCCACAGAGATCAATCAAAGGTTCCGTGTTCTTTTTTTAAAGTTTAAAATAGTCACTCAAAATTTTGATGAAACAAATCCTGAAAGAAGTACTAAGTCAGCATATTCCGAATAACAGATAAAATACCTAAACGAATTGAGGGTTATATACTCAATTTACAATTGTGGATTATTTTCAATGTATGAGCTGCGACTTTGTTAGTACAAGAATACGAAATTTGTATCAAAATGACATTTAATTATTATTTTTTTTAAAGTGATACTTTTAATGACAATAAGTACAATTTAGAATATTTTCCATTTTTATTGCTAGTAAGTCATTTTTGAATGTCACACTTAAACTAAATCATTGAAGATAAACCAGAGGTTTCATGAAAAAAGTAAATATTAAAAAGAGTTCCATTTATCAAAGAAAATTTGAAAAGCTGTTCTAGTTAAAGACTCTTAAATTCATTTGAAAATAAAACTGATCTTTTTCTGTTATACTGGTGGTTCAGTTCTTACAAAACGAGGCGTTGCTTAATATAGTGCGAAGTCTTGATTTGTGAAATTAAATTCGGCTCTGATTGAAGCAGGGAAGAGCTTATTGATAACATAAGACTGCAAATTTTTAAACAATGTTTAAACAAAATCTTCAGTATCGATAATCAGTACAAAAGAATTAAAATATGTCAGAACTCCAGTTATCCGCAATCTGACAGTCCGAATTGCTGGTAATCCGAATTTCATCGCTTTCAGAATTTCAGGAAAAAATAATTAAGAAGTTAACGTTCTGTAATTCGTAAAATAATAATTCTGTCGACACGCGCTGTTGTCTTTTTTTTGTCGCGAAGCACAAAAAGGACAACGGACAACAAAAAGAAACAACGGGTGATGAATCACCATCTCATGGGGCAGTTCTATTGGCTTCTAATGTGCAGCACTTCTTACGTACGCATATCATGTAAAAGTAACATTTCTTACATCTTACATTTATATATTTGAAAGCTTTTTTTTATAGTTTTTTTTCTCCAATTTTAAACATAAATGCAGTATTTAATTGAAGCGGATACTTTTTTCAGCGAAAATCCAGTTAGCCGAATTTTACATAACCCGAATGGGGTCCGGTCCCATATGATTGGAATAACTGTGCTTCTACTGTGTAATAGCTAATTTGGGAAGAAAGGAGCAACAGTTTAAAGTTGAGAGCTCTCTTTTTTTCTATAATAACATTAATTTTTTCTTATAGCATGTAAGTTTTCAGCCAGCTTCCTATTAAAAAAAATGTCTGCTCTAACGAGAAAGAAAAATGTATATAACTGATTTTAAGATAGTAAAATGAAACCGATATATTTTTAAAATGTTTAAATATACTTTTGTTAGGAAAATGAAATTTTAAACTAAGGCTTAATAACAAAATTTACATAGCTTGAAGAAAATGATATTTTTACTATCAAAATGCTTAAGAAAAATATTGCATTTTCTGAAAAAAAAAATGAAGTAGAAATTAGTAATTAGTTTTAAGATCAAGCCACAATTATAATTAGGATTTAAGATAAGGAGTACGAAGTGTTGAGAAGAAAGTGAACGAGGTTTTGACACTATGAGATGTATTTTTATGTTAATGTAAAAATACAAACTTTTCTCACTCCACGCTCAAAAATTTTAAGCATTTTCTAATGCTTTAGAAAGTAATTAAATCCATCCAAATTAGATACTTTCAAAGATACTTTCACTTTTAATGTAAAATAATTCAGTTTATTTATTTGAAAGATGATATAAACGAATTTGCTAGTTCAGCAATATGAAGACAAAACTTGTTAGAGTGAAAGGATTAATCCCATAAAATACTTCTCCCAAAACTATCCCGATAGTAAACACATATATTTTAAAGATATAACTGTAAAATTGCTTTTATCTCAAATCTTTATCGTACACATATGCTAAATCTCTTGATGAATTATAAGCTAACATTTTTGTCTGGCGATCTCTACATGCCAAAGGAGTAAAACGTCTGTTTGTATTGCTCCCACTGTATTTCCGGTTAGCTTTTGCTCAAATGCGGAAGCAAAAAAGATATTGAATATTTACTTACAAAGTTATTTAGCTTGCAGCTACAGATTGCATGCAGTGAAATACTGAACTGTTTAACAAAAAAGAGGGAACGTTTGAAGAAAATCTTGAAAAATGTAATGTTTTTTTAACAAAATGTGAACAATAATTAAGCTGAAAAATAAGTACAATTAGGGATACGTCATAAGATTTTTTTAAAAATTGCTTTAGTTTTATAAAGTTTATAAGAACAAATGGCAATGTTTTGTTTCATTGATATCACAGTTTTCAAAAAATACAAAATAAGTTTTCACTGACCTTCATGCTATTTATTGTGCTGATTTCAAAAACGGTCACTGTTTCTGCCCATCAGAACAGGTTTTTTTTTTTTAATCTGATTTTAAAAAATGATTTCTGTTTTTTCTAAAATTCTTCATCAAAAAAAATTCTTTTGAAAAATTTTGCATGCATAATCTGGCAACAGTGGTGTTTATTTTAAATATGTATAAAATAATCTTTTCTCGGTGATTCATTTTTATTCTTTAGCAATCAATTGTTTTTTTACTGATTTAAACAAATTAAAATTATTGTTGCCAGCTTGTTAACGTGATTTCAAATTCTTTACACCAAACTATAGTGCAGTTTTCTGGAAGGAAATTACCAACATACTATTGCAATCTTTTTTTTTTTAAAGTGTAACAAACACAAAATGAACGATTGCTCTATATAAGTATAATAATATGCATGCAAATATTAACTAGCAAAAAACAAAACAAAACGAAAAGGTTTTTATTTACACACGTCCCGTCTTCCTTGACATCTTCACTCCGAATCAAAATGTATTATGACAACTGTACATAATATCAATGTTGGCATAAAAAAAACTTGATTTTTTTTCAATGAAAAACTACCAATCGTTTTATTTACAAAACTTACGCTGAGAACGTCGGTTTTCTCTTCATCATTTCTTGATACGTTATTTTTAATACTTTGGCAAAACAGATGCAGCAAATGAAATATTTGATCCCCAATAAATGTGTAGGACACACTTGTAAAAATAATGTGTACGGAGCAGTATTAGGTGTTTCCTTGAAGCCGCACTTTCCTCCAAATTGTTTTCTGCAACACCATATAAGTATCTCAATGTCATCTTGTTACTCATAATGTAGTAGAAATGATACATGTCCCTTTAAAAAACATGTTCATTATTTTCAGCATCTCTAATATTACTTGTTTCCTTGCAACCCTTAAACTGCAGAAAAAAAAATCGAACTCATTATAAAAGAATAAGCAATGAATTTACTTAGAGTTATGGCAATGTCCATCCTATAATTGTCATGCAACACTATTTCGTCCCAAATAATTGTAAATTATAACAGCGTGGTTTCGTAAGCCCCGTTAGGTGTTCATAAGCACATGAAAATAGCTATCAATTCTAATAAATAGTAAAAGGAAAGAAAAAAAAGTAACAAATGCAAGCTTTACCTTTTTTGTTCAGAATAAAAAAATTGTGTTGTGCAAAATTATCATCATTTAATATTGTTAGCAAATTGTTTGCAAAAAAATGTATTCAATACATTTCATAGTAACTTTCCTAGCCTCATTGACATTCAGCGTTAATACAATACTTATTTGTCAGAGTCTGGCTTCTAAAGAGACTCACTTTTGAACAACTTTCCTTCACACAATATTTCCACCTATCGAAATGAATCATCCTAATTCGCGTACGTTTTTCTGAAAAAAGGCTTTCGAAATCGTCTTCCAAGTAATCACAATGACGTAATGTCGTCATCATGAAGAATAACTTTCTCAGTTGTCATGGCAAAAAGTCAGTTGCTTCAAAGAATAAAAGCAATTTAACCTATAACGCCTCTAAAAGCGTTATAAATTGACCTTTTTCACTCCAGATAATCTATAAGCACAATTTCTTCTCATATTTTGCTTCCCCTCGTTAAATCTGGTCTTGCTAATTTGATAATTCTATAGAAAAGGAAAATCCCAAAAAGGGTCTTCAGGATGGAAAATGTCAAATGAATTCTTCCAACTGAAGGAACTAAATGCCTAACTATTCACTCATAATGTGACATAAGCTTAATGTGAACAAAATTTAATGTTAATCATGAATGTATGTGTACATAAAGCATTCCTTCTTTGGTCCTAATATTCAGAGCTATTTTTACTTTTCTAAAAATCAACGCACTTTACAAAGGTGCGGTGACAATTAACAAGACAATTAAAAATTACAACAGAGGAATTGAAGATTAATTCATGTTACTGGTATTCCTAACTTTGCTTACTTCTTTCAGCTTTTGAATAAAAGTATTCTTAATACTGCAATAAGCATGCTTAGACGTTTCAAATACTTAATACACATCGACATTTCACATTAATGGTCAATTTAAAAAAAATAGAACTACTTTAAATGATTATTAGCCGTATTACAATTGTTTACGAGATTCAAAAGAAATTTTCTTTGAGCAGCTTTTTAGGAGCTTCAATATGCAGCAAAAATCAAAAGCTTATGACCTTTTTTCGTTGAGATGTCCCAAACTTATAATTTTATTTAAAATCTTTATATATTAATAGGCAAGCCGTTTTCTTTCGGTACCATTTTCTAGCCTGTTTGTAAACCATTTTCTTCATTCCTTTTTTGTTCAGTATCTATCGTCGAGTTTTAGTGTCATCAATAAAAATTTTTGAAATAGAACGCTAACTAACGGAGATATTAATTAAAAACGGATTTTCGTCCTAAATGGCCCTTTTCTACGAGCATGGATGGTCCTTTTTTTTTAAATTTGATATGATTGGAAAGGTCTTTAAAAAATACTCCAAACGAAGAAACTGTCAGGGAGCCTAGGGTCCAATAACCTAAATCCACTAGAAAAGAAGTTATTAGCGTTTTTATAGTTAGCGAAGCTCAAAAATTTTAATTTTGACTATTTTTCTTTGTTGAAATTCATTGTTGGAAGCGTGAAACATTATGTTTTAATTGATTTTTTTTAACCGCTGTGAAAAATGCGTTTTAATACTTCGAGCTTGGAATGGTTTGGAAAGCTCGTAAAAAATATTTTGAAACACGTTTAACCCGGTTTTACCGTTCGAAAACGCTAACCCGCTAAATTGATTAGAAAAAGCGCTAAAAGCAATTAAAAGTCAATGAAAATTCATTTTTATTTGCTTTTTCAAGCGACATAGAATGGAGATGTTGCAGGATAATATTGTCTTGCCATTTCTCACTTGAGCGTAAAAAAATTAAATTCTTGCATTTGTTTTTATTATTGAAGCTTATGATGCAACTACAGGCATTTAAATTAAGTTTTCGCAATTTTTATATTTAAACAAATCATTTTCTGAAGGGAGGAAGGACTTTCAGTTTTGATAAAGTCACCTTCTGAAAAAAGAAAAAAACATGCACACGGCTCCCAATAATACCTGCATGTTTTACCACCCTAAACAGATCTCAAGGTGAAACTTTTGATAAATTAAGCGCATTATTACGACGTCCAGTGCTTTCGCATGGACAATTATATGTTGCCCATTTGACTGTTGGAAAAGTTATATTTCTAACGGCAAAGTTCATGCCTACTTTTACAAAGAATATTGTTTGTACAGAAGTTTTACGTATTAAAGGAATTTTGCGGTACCATTTCATTCAGGAAGACTTCCATAATTGTGAAATTGGCGAACTTTATCCATTGCTGTCAAATGTTTGGCACCAATGCGAGGACGAGATACATATTTCTTTTGCATTCGTAAAAAACGAGTTAAGAAATGTCTATTTGAAAGGAGCTGACTACGAATGAAGTCCCTCTTTAAGGTGGGGTTCATTAAATTGTAACCGTTCGTGACAAAGGGGGAGGAAATAATTGGCAAAAGGTACATACAATGGGGAGAATGTGACATAAAGCCTTTTTTTGATAAGAACGTTTATGAAAACAGTGTGACACGTGGTAAAGGGAAGAGGGTGTATGGTGAAGGGTAAAACTTTGTGACAAAAGGGAGAGGGATCAAAATTTTTGAAAAGTGCATTAGTCGGTTATCCCTTAAACCGTAAACAAATCACAAATTCAATTTTTTAAAATAAAATTGTACTATTATTGCGACGTGCAGTGTTTTTGCATGGACAATTTTTAATGTAGCAAGTACACTTCGTTAACTTAATTGTTTGAAATTTTATATTTCTAGTGGCAGAAGTCAATGCAACTTACTCAATAATATTAAACTTTTTAAAGGAAATATTGTTCATGCAGAAGTTTTACGTACAATCTGAGTTTTGTAGAATCATTTCATTCGGGGAGACTTCGATATTTGGAAAATTGGCGCTCTACATCTATTGGCGTCAAATTTTTGGCACCAATTGCAGCGCGAGAAATTTTTTCTTTGCATACGTAAATTAAGAGTAGGGAAATATATATTTGCATACGGTTACCACAGAAAAGAGACAGTCCACGAGTGAAGTCCCGCTTTAAGTCGGGGTTCACGAAATAGTAATAGTTAGCGACAAGGGAGAGGAAAGAAATGACAAGAGGGACATACAATAGGGGGAATGTGAGAACAAGCCTTTTTTTTAATAGGAACGTTTACGAAAAACAGTGTGACATCAGTTACGCACCGTCCTTAACCATAAACAAATCCCAAAGACGGCCCTTTTTTTAAATTGTACTATTATTGCGACGTCTAGTGTTTTCGAATGGGCAGTTATATGTTGCCACGAATAGAGTTCGTTCATTTGTTACTTGGAATTTTATATTTCTAATGACGATGTCAAAGCAAATTACTCAATAATAGTAGACGTTTTATAAGTAATATTGTTCACACAGAAGTTTTACGTATGAACTGAGTTTTGATGCTTCATTTCTTCCGTGAAAATTTCGAAAATTGGATAATTGGCATTTTTTTATCCATTGACGTGAAATTTTTTGTTTCCAATGCCTTTTCCTTTGCATGCGCCTCTACAAACAGTAGAGAAATGTCTATTTGCATAGGGTTAGCACAAAGCAACATGGTATCCAAAATAAAATTATTCAAGTCAAGAATTTGACGAGCGCACCAATTTCTCAATGGGGTTGTTTCCTTCAGTCCAAAATACTACTTTTAGTCACTAAAATTGATAAAATACGCAAAAATAAATAAATAAATAAATAAATAAAAAATAAATAAATAATAAATAAATAAATAAAAAATTAAAATAACGTGGAGCCAGGAAAAACTTTTATTTTTCCAACAGTTATTTTTATTAATTTTTTTTAAATGTCCGATTTTTGAAATAAGGCGTGGTCTTTATGACGTGACAAGTGTTTTGGCGTGCTATTCCATTGCCGCGGTAAATGTCTACGCTTTGCTGTCAACCGCGTTTCTAGGTTATGATAATAAACAATGTGCGCTAATGGCATCAGTGAATGGCATTTCATCGCTTTTCATGCCATGTGCAGAAGCGTAAGAAATGAATTTCAATCTGCGCACCGATTAAAATAATTGTTAAAAAAAAATTTTTCAAATTATTTAAAAAATAGTTAAAACCCTTGTTTTTAAGCATGCTCTTTCAGAAAAAAATACTTTTAAAATTTCGGAAACGACCCCATTGCCGAACTATCCTCTTTCGAGATTAACAGACAAAAAGCAAAATTGGAATAAATTATTACTGTTTGGTATTGTGTGTACACATAAAAATTGTATGTTTCCAAATATGCAGTAAACATGAGTAAGAGTAGAAATAAAAATGTTGGAAATAGTTAAATTCATACAAGTTTTCCCAAATATTCATTCATAAATATGGTCGAATTTTGACCACTGGACGAACACTAGTTTAAGTAAAAGCGGAGCTAATTTTGGTTTTCAACTATGATTACGTGCGATAGCTTCCTCAGTTGATGACTATTTTGTGCCAAATGTCATTCCAATCTGTCAAGTAATAAAATTTGAGTGACAAAGTGCCAGATCAACGATTATTCCAAACCGGGGCAAATCTTGAAACTGCTGCCCTTACTTATCGTTCTTCGGTGTTTTATATTGTGTTTCAACGAAAGAAACACAAAAATAGGGTGATTTTTCCAATCCCAAAAGTTGTCGTCTGCGGAAATCTCCCCGGTTTGTTCCTCCTATATCCGGCACTGTTGTACAGAACATAGAGTAACAGAAATCCGCAGGCCCGTGTTCAGATTTTCATAAAGGGATGGGTTTTAACCTCACCTGTGTGTGTGTGGGGGGGGGGTATTCAATCCCTCACAAGCTTTAGTTTTAATACAAACTGCCGATCGCAGTATGGCGTTTATAAACCTGAAAGGACTGCTGTACCTCCCTCTCCCGCCTAGAAGGATAACTCTGGCTGCACAAGTGACCAAAACATTCCTTCATTCAACAGGTTCACTTTAATCAAGCCATGTTAATTTCTTTTGCATTAAATCTGTTTACTATGTGGTATATTGCAAAAAGAGGTACAAATTCTCCACAAATTATTTTATAATGTAGAATGTATATCAGGTTTTATGTTCTGAAATAATGCTTAGTAAAATAAACAAGAAAGAGCCTATTACAGATGCAAATTACATTACCAAACACTATCACTAATGCAGGTTCATAGCTGCAACATATGCCGAATTCATCATAACCTCCTTACAATACGCAATAAGAATGCTTTGCATTAGCAGATCATTCAGCTGTTCTTCTACTATATTTTTTCCAAAATATTATTTCAGTTGATAAAACTCTAACAGTTGTAAATTGCAGAAAGACTTCAGCGAAAAAGGTTATAAAAAATACTATAAAAAACGCTGCATGCAAACTTTCACATTAAAGTTAATTTATGTCAAATATTCATTTTTTTCATTAAACTTATTTTTCCTCAATGGATGCGGTTTAACCCCTAAAACCCTCCCCTTGGACACAACCCTGCAGAAATGTATATATATTCATTCGTACAGACATTCATGTATACGCACAACTAGTTCCCTTATATATGTACAGAAATACGTATACATGTTCGTTTAAGCCTCAGGGTAAAAAATAATACTTCAACGTATTAAACGATCTTTGTTCTCTATTTTGAGTTGAAACCTAACTATACCAATGGAAATTTGTTAAAAGCTGTAACCGTCCGTATTTTTCTTAAGAGCTGTATATTCATACAATTCGACTTCCTTTAATGCTAATCCCTTAATGAGAATGTAAAAAATGTGTCTCATTTCCTGAGCAAGTGACTGTGTGTAAATGCAAGCTTACCTCAATTCGTATGCCATGCGTCTTATTCTGTGAATAAGTTATTGAACACAAATGAGCTGTAAGGACTATTTTCTCAACGTCTAGTAATTTGTGAAAAAGACTTTTGAATAAATCAAATCCAACGAGTTATGATTCATATTAATATTGTTGAATAATGTTAAATGCTTATTCGTCCTATCCGTGAGAATTGTGTAAAAATTATATGCACTTATATGTTGTGTACCGATGACAATCAAATTGTATCTTCCTAAACTTCCTCCAGAGTATGCTAAATGTTGATATTTTTAAATGGGAGAAGAAAGAATGAAAGCCATTAAATTTGCTGTCAAAAACTTGTTTGCACTGATTATAATTTTATGCAGTAAAGAATGAATTAAGCACTTTAAATTCTATTATTATGCAACAAACCTAATCTTTTTTATGACACTCTAAACTTTAACGTGCGCAAATGTTTATTGTTAAGCGTGTTATTAATCAATTCAGGTGAGATTCAAGTACAATTCTCTTCATATGCTTGGTACTTTTGCTGACTATGCTTTGTTAATACATAATGAAGCAGTATAACTGAACCCCTATAACTTTATTTAAAATTACAACTGTTACGAGCTCGTCTCTCTTTTCGTAGTATTTTTGATATGTTTTTTATTTGGGGGGGGGGATTAAAAGAAGTGCTTAAATCTGCTTTCATGCCTAAATCTATTACTCATCCAAGCCCATTAAAAATTCCTTAAATTTAGCTTAAAACCTTCTAGTCATACAATGATTTTCATGACACTTTATTTATTAAACTATTGCATATTATTCCGTATCAAACTAAAAGTTAGCAAATTCACATACCAAAACGAGAAAAAATGTAATAAAGTGTTATGTTTATGCATATGTGTTAAAAATATTTGCTGCTCCCAAATGTGAATATATAAAGGTAGAGGTATGTGAAAAATGTTTGAAAGTCTTACCAGTCAAGTTCTTAATCAGTGAACTATTTACGATTAATATTAATCGACTATCTTCACAGCAACAGAAAAAGAAATTGAAAGTTGTTACTACCAGATTATTTAAAAAAATATTTTAGTCATTCTATTTATTATATAATATTTTAGTCATACGCATTATTAGAACCCATATAATTAGGACCTAAACAATTCATTCAGTCACTCATAGCAAAAAACACGATTTAAAAAATAAATTTTAAAAAATTTAAATGCTTAAAAAGAAAACTTCAGTTATAATTAAACAAATTTGTTTTCATGTCCTACTTTCGTTTGCTTTCTCATTCTTTACTGCATAGATTAAGAAGTATATTTGTCTTCAAACTGCATGTACTTAGTGCACTTTCTAACCTAAATCATGCGTTGTGAATATATTTTTCGTATGTGTAAAACACAGAATGGTACATTGTCTCAAGAAATGATGATTGTTGTACGTGTTTTGTGTTTTAACGGAACTAAACATGAAAAAATAAATATTTGTGAAAAAAAGAGTTGTGTCTTTTATTAATTGCAGATGCAACTAAACTTTTAAAAACATTTTTTTTAGTTAAAAAACCCCCATCTGATATTGGAATACTACACACACACACACACATATATAGTCGCCTCAGAGCAACAGTAGGATATCTTAGTGTTATTTCTGGGATTAGATGTCTTAGCGTTGCCCTGAGGTGACGATATATAAAGTGGCTCCCAAAAGTGTTCGTACACTTTGAAATTTTTTAGTAAAACCAAAATAACGCGAAACTGAATTCGAATATGAAGTCCAATATTTTTTCACATCATTCCTATGTAATTCTAAATAAAACCCAGTAGGTTTTTCAAAATATTGACGGATCTTCTTTTTGAAATGGGCCAAAAAACGAGGAGACAGAAAAATAACACGCCCCAAAAGTCATCGTACAGTCAAATATTTTCGAATAAATTCATGATTAAAATTGTCATTTGTCGTTTTTTATTATTATTTTTTAAATGTGTTGACCCTTAAAAGTCACTTGGCTTTAATTTTTTTGTTTATTTATTCCCTAATATTTTGCTTGTTGCTTTAAAATGGCTGGTATTCGTAAAAAACAACAAACACCATTCGAAATTTGTATTTTTTTCCTCACAGAACCCATAAATTGGTTTGAAATGTCTCTAAATTAGTCAATTTATTCCATTCTGTAGTAAAGTGCTTGCTAAAAGGCTTTAAAGAAAATAATTGGACCGAAAACAAGATAAGAAAAGTTCAACCGACAAAGCTAACAAAGCGTGAACGGAGATTTACAGATAAAAAAAAATATCAAAAATACACATCTGAGTGCTGTAAAAGTTTCTGCAAAATTTAATGAAAATATTTACATTTAATTTTCACCTAAAATTGTTCGCCAAGTTCTTAGATTAGTTGGATTAAATGGGACCTCTTCCCTTAGAAATTTGCTTGTTCGTGCGAAAAACAGAAATCTTACACTTTTCTTCACAAAATCAATAACAAATAAGCTCAAAACGTTTTGGAATAAAATCTTACTTACAGATTTAAAAAAAATCAACATTTTTGGTTAAATTTTTGTGTACTTGAAAAAAGAAGAAACCACGAGAAACTTAATCTTAACAACTTAGTTGGATCAGTTAATTAAGACGGTGAAGGTGTTCTTGTGTGAGGGTGCATATCAGCATCAGGACTTGGTAGTTTGAAATTTTTTATGAAATAATGAATCATGCTGTTTGTTTAAATCTTTTTAAAAACAACTTTGAAATCTTGGACCAAAAATTTGGTTATCGGAAACAAATTTGTTTGTTTTTTTTTTTTTTTTTTTAAATCAAGATAACGATAAGAAGCACACTGTTTTCAACGTTTGCGTCTTGTGCCTTGAAAATCGTTCAAAAATTTCGAAAATATCCCCTCAATCTCCAGATTTGAACCTAATGTAACATATTTAAAAATATTTGGAGACTAGATTACGAATATATGGCTTTCAAACGAAAAGAGATCTAGAAACAGTAATCCTCGAAGTGTGGTTGAACACTTACTCAGAAATACAAAATATATATTTACATATTTACACGAAAAAAAAAAAGAAGAAGAAGAAAATTTTGAAATCAATTCACAGACGTTCAAAAGCTGTTGTGGATGTTGAATAATATTTTACTAAATAATAATTTAATAAAAAAGTAAATTATTCAATAATATATAAACATTTTTTAAAGACTTTTGTGACATAAAATTTCCGGCACTTTTTGGATTTTGCTTTTTAAAAAATTAGGTTTTAAGATTTCAATAATATTTTTTATGTAGTTTTGTTAAAAATTAATCAGCTCTTATGATTAAATACCTATTCCTAAAAATTAATTCTAACCAATGGACCTATTTCATTGAAAGTCGTATGTGTACGAACACTTTCGGGAGCTACTGTATATACAGGGTGTTCCGTTTTAACGTGCAAGACCTTTATTTTCGCAACCGTTAGTCTTAGATGTTGTACTTCCAACTGCAAAAATGTTCAAAATCAGATGCAGAGTTAAGATATTGAAAGTTTAAAGAAAAAATAAAAATGAGTCATAAAATACGAATAATAACTTTTTATAGGGGAAACCCGGCTAAAGTGGATACCCCGGGCAAAGCGAATTTTGCCTATAACTCCCAAATAATTAGTTGGCCGACAGCCGTGTTGTCATAGCAACAGTCGCCTGTTGCCGCTCCGTGAACGGCATACACGTCGGGACGAGTTCGCGTCACGCGACGCCAGTGACCGAACAAAGTATGTTTTGGGGAAAACAATATTAGTTTACAGAGTTTAGTGTTTCATCTATAACTTTAATACTATTTGTGACATGTTCTTAATAATGACTAGGATTTGATGTACGATTATGTAGCTTTCAACTATCCTTAGACGACGAGTTTAGATGCTCTGAATTTGTAGTAATCTTTAGTTACCTGAAAAATGTACCTGAAGGGCAAAGCGGATTGGGCAAAGTGGATACCATATTCACTATGCCCGGTCATGCAAGTAACTTCATCCGAACCTGGACGTTCTTCAATTTTAAGATCTCAAGACAATGCTACCATTGCAGACCGCCCTTATACTCCCAAGGGACCTAAACAATGGAATATGTCCAAGGCAATGATGTTCCCTCCGCTTCACCCAAACCTGGATGTGCTAAGAACTACTACAGTCCTTCAGTTTTATAGCCCATTTCTCAGCCTGCTGAAGCAATAACAACACGTAAGCTAAAGCTACAGAGATCTACACTCCAGACAAGTATTCTAGTAAAGGACAATCAGAGACAAAAATTTGAAAAATCAAAAAAGACTGTCATGAAGTAACTAGATGATGTTTCGACTAAAGCTTCTCAAAAGACTTTTAAAAAGACCACTACCAAAAAGACCTCTGGCACAAAACATAGGACTGCATAAGAGAATGATAAAAAGAATGGAGTAAAGAAATTTGATGATGTAAGGTGCATTTTCTCTGAGGAAATGTTCATTGAGAAAGATGATCGGCCAACGGATACAATGTGTATTTGTACTCAGTGGTGTCATAAAAAGTTTTCAGCATTCAAAAATAGTAATAACTTTCATTGTGATAACTGCAATAATTAGTATATTGTAGCAGAAAAATGTTTTTTTTTTTTTTTTAATATGCTCCTAAATTTTGGATATTGACTGTTTTTAGTTTAATTTCGCTGTTTGTTATAATAATTAGTATTGTATGTTTTTTTTTTTTTTTTAATATGAGCCCTTAATTTTCGATGCTTGTTTTCTTTTTAAGATCTATTTCTTTGTTTGTAATCACTACAATACTTAGCATTGTTGCAAAAAAATGTTTTTTTTTTAATATGCTCCTTTAATTTTAGACGTTTATTTTATTTTTAAATTCAATTTCTTTGTTTGTAATAGCTACAATAATTAGCATTGTAGCAAAAAAATGTTTCTCGGATATCTTTCTTTAGTTTTTGATGGTTATTTTATTTTTAATGTTTAGCTTTATGGAAAATAATGTTGGTGTTCGCTTTGCCCTGGTACCGAATTCACTTTACCCGGGGTGTTGGGCAAAGTGGATATTTATGCCATTGTTGAAAACTGGCCTTATATCTAATAGTGTAATTAATATTAAGGACAACTATTACTGCATTACGTAAGTTCATTAAATGAAGAATGATTATACACAGTTGTTTCAATTTCCAAAATAATAACTAAACGACAATAATCAAGAAAAGCTTAAGGTATTCACGTTGCCCGGGTTTCCCCTACGGGCCCCCAGATCTCCTGAGTAATCTTTAGGGAAATAATCTCCATTGAAAAATAATTCCAACACAAAAAAATTTGAAATTAGTATGACCAATATTCACCGAGATATGAAACGCAGCATTTTGTGATTTAGACCACTTTTTTCTCGCCGTCAATAGCACCTTTTTAGGGAAAATATAGCGGTTAGCAAGTGCTTAAAATGATATGTGTGCATAGAGTGTAGTTTTTCAAATTCTTCGAGGTTTTGTAGCGTGTTTTTGCGTATCACGGCATAACAGTTGCATGAATTTTTGAATAGCAATGAAAAATATAAATACTTTTTTTTCTTACTTCGACGACCTGTCATTTTTCTGAAAGGGCGATAAGTTCCAATCTCATCTTCTATATGGTCCCTTAAAACTTCGAAATGGAATTTCTCCTTGAATTTTGGTCGCACAAATGTCAAGTTTTTTGTGTCAATAATAGTTTTCAGTGGAGATTATTTCCCTAAGTAATAGTTAAAGGACCTAAGGCCCGTATAAAAAGTTAAATTTTATATTTTTTGACTCATTTTCATTTTTTCTTCAAATTTCAATATCTTAACTTTGCATCTGATTTTGAACATTTTTGCAATTGAAAGTTTTCATCTAGGACTAACGGTTGCGAAAATAAAGGTCTTGCAGGTTAAAACGGAACACTCTGTATAAAACAACCAGTGACGCAAACAAGAGTTATTCAAAAGGGATTCACCATTCTCATATCATATTCCAACACGCCGCCAAACATATTCTTTTATTTTATCGATTGTCAAGAGCAAAAACCAGTGGAAAAAAATATTGAGTAATTACTTGACTTTAGTTAATGAAATTTAATAATAAAAATACTTAATAAAAATACAGAAAGTCTAAGAATGAATGTATTTAAATCTCTCATAATTAAAAATAAAAACAGCGAAGCAAAATCTTCATAATGGAAAAATTTATGTTACCATTCAATTTGATTTTGTAGGGAAGAAAGTGGTTTAAAATAATTTTTTTTTTCGTTTATTAAATCTCAAATTATTGTTTATCTTCC
This sequence comes from Uloborus diversus, assembly GCF_026930045.1. Classification (NCBI taxonomy): domain Eukaryota; kingdom Metazoa; phylum Arthropoda; class Arachnida; order Araneae; family Uloboridae; genus Uloborus; species Uloborus diversus. The sequence continues at coordinate 177,328,872 of NC_072731.1, forward strand.
CTCCATTTATTTTACACACTATATACATAGGATTATCTTCAATCAATAAAATTCAAGGGCGATGGGAGGAATCCGAACCCCTTGGACCCTCCCCTTGTGTGTGCCACTGATAACAGCGGTTGGGTCAAACAACTGTAAAACATTTCGTTGCAGAGGTTGTATTTAAAAAAAATTATCATGACACACTGGTACACTTATACTGATATCCAAAAGTTAAGCACAGTTCATAAAATGCGAAAAAATGTTAGTAGTTCCAATCAAAATTGTCAATATTAGTACAGAGAATCGTTATTGGGAATGCAGAAAACTTTACAGTCGACGCCTCCAGCTTCCTCGGTACTGTCCGACGTCGAAAGCCGCGACTAGCACCGTTGAACGGTTCTATTTTAAAAAGAGGTGAGAGTTTGATTAAGAAAATGCACCATGGCAGCATTTCTGCTTTACCGATAAGGAAGGGGAACAAATTAAAAAAAAAAAAAAAAAAAACCTCAACTCAAAGCACCACCTCTAATAAACGAATCTAACGGAACACACACACACACACACACACACACACAAAACCCCTCACATTCGTTATTTCTCTTATCAGTATCTCCCCTATTTTGATTAAATCAGAAGCAACCTGCCGCATGCGCATATTCGAGGAAGGTCGCGGTTTAAAATATCAAACAGTACTCCTCAAGATCCCTCTTGTGGAAGCAACCAAGAAGATGAATCGATTATTTCAGAAAGGGCATAAGTTCAACTAATGCAACTTTTCAAGAATCAACAAAAGTGATTATTTCATTCAGAAATAAATTCCTTGAAAAGTCTTATGACTATTCTAGCCACAAGTAGGGTAATTACCTCACCTTAAATTACGTTTCATTTCGTCACTGAAATTTATTATTATTATTATTATTTTTTATTTGGACTTATGCCCTTTCTGCAATAAACATCCTGAAAGACAAGTTTAGAGTGATGTAAATCAAGTGAAACAGATTTGTTTCAAACTGATTTATGATAATAAAAAATAATTAGTGAAGTCCGTATTCATAAATTCATTATTTTAAGAAAATACATCGTGTATTTTCTTCTTCCTCTCGTCTTATGGAAGTTTTTTTCTTTCCTTTTCTTGTCTATTTTTGTGCACCAAATTCGATGTACATATTACAATGACTATGTTCAAAATTGCACTGAATAATCATCTTGATATTTGTTATTTCTTCCAACAATATGAAAATTTTTCCTTTATACTCAATAGGCAAAGGTAGTTCAGCCGACAAGCGTTACTTTGCAATATTGTCTTGAAAACCGTCTATAAAAAAGCTAGCTTGAAACCGTTCCTTTGATGTTCTATCGAATATAGTATAAACATCATGAATGTTGATAATTGAAAACATTTGTCGCCCAGTAGAATCTTTTTCCAAAATCTCAATTTGTGATATAAGTCCTCTTAAAAAATAAAAGGCACCTGTTTTAGCAGCTACAAATTTCATTGTTTTCAACAGCTGTGGTGGTGAATCTTAATGCAATTTCAAAATTTCATTTATAAGAGATTGGATTTCACATGGTAATACTTTGTCATATTAGTTTATAAAATTCGTTTTACTGTTCTAAAATCTCGGTCGCAAAGGAAAAACGAATGTCCTCTCAAAGGAAAGTCATCAGCAATCTTGTTAAGTTTCTTCAGTGTTATTTCTGGAAGTCTCCTGGAGTGTTGTTCTTATTTCAACCAGCATATAATCTCACTGAAAGCATACATTTTTTTCGCATTTCCTAGAGTGCTGTTAATAAAACCAATAAGAAATTAACAAATTTCATTCCGATTTCGTGATTTCGCATCCCCCCCCCAACCCCCGAATTGATGAACCTACCATTACCGAAATTATGCTGGATCAAAAGAGTTATTAGTTTTTGCTTCATTACACCAAAAATTCTAGTTTTTCTACGATCTTGCCATTGCGTCTTACTATTTCTTCATTTGCGTTTAGTGCAGAAAGGGCACTTATGCCCTTTCTGCACTAAACGAAAAATGTGACCCGAAATAAAATGCTTATGAAGTGCCATACAAGGATTGACTTCCCTGCTACACTAGTCGATGTCTCTACATACAAATATAAGAAAATCATAGCTAACTCAATTTTGAAAAAAATGTGACTTATGCCCTTTTTGAAATAATCGATTCAGTTATCTTCATGTGTTTGTCAACTAGTTTTTAAAAGTTGAATCAACTAGCCGCCTTGTGTTAAAGAAACTTTAACTTTCGAAGCACGTTTCACACTTTCTCTCCTAAGTTAATGCTATGATATTTTCGCTTCGAACAGCTCGTTCTCATAAAACAATATTTACTTCAATGAAACTAAGAAAACAAAGCATACGATTTTGTTTGAATTTAAAAACATTTCAATTTAAGTCATCTGTTACGTTCTTTATATTGTTCGTTGAATTATTTTTACAATGTCTCATCTACAAATTTGAGTTTTAACATGTTGGTATCTTGTCGTAACACCATTGAGACAGTTTTAACACTATTTTATAAAAAAATAACAAAATATTTAAAAATAAAAATTTATTCAAAGTTGCTGTGCTTTCCAGTACATCTAATACTTTTTTTAAACCTTATTTTTTTTTTCTGAAAATAGAATGCACCTTTCATAACAGAGGTCAAAATAGCTCTTTTTAAACTGGCTTTTGTAGTCGCAGCAAGATTAAGGCGTCTAAATTGAAAAATTAACGAACTGTTGATAAAACTTTCTTCAACTGTAGAATCAATCACCTCTGTATGAGAAAGATCATTTCGCACATTAAGGTGATTTTGATGGCGAAGAGGAAGAAACAGAGAAAAATGAATGATGATGGCAAGGAGTCAAATGGTAATGACATTGTTTTATCGTACTTCTGAAGGTTCTGGGTTTCATTTAACTTGAACTGAAAATTTACCAATTCTTAGTATTGCATTCGTCAGTAAATACAGAATACTTGTATTTTAGTTTTAAATAGTTTATTATAAACTGAAACGGGATAAATTGTGTAACATTTAAAACCTTATTGGAATTAAGAAATAAATAAATATCTTTGTGCCGAGAAGTTACAAGAAATAACCAACGTTTTTATAGCGCAAATATACAGATTACTGAACACACGTGCTTCGGGGTTTCCAGGAAACCTTTTTTCAACTTTATGTCCCTTATCCAAATATTCACTTAAATCTTCACATTATTGGCAGCATAAATAAATGTCACGCGCTTCACTCTTTTAATACTAATTTAATCTCCTACAAGCTCAAGTTGTTATTTAATTTTTTGCAGTGCATTCAAAAGCTCACAACTTTGAAATAAAAAAAGGATTTTTGTAAACCCCAAAACAAGTGTATTCAGTAATATGTATGTTCATGCTACAAAGCATTGATTAGTTAATGTTACTTTTTAATTTATTTCCAATATTTTTTAATTTTTATATACCTACCTATCCATCCCCTTGTTTTAAATTTTAAAGAACAGAAAATGTATTTTTGAACTTATAAAAAGAGCATTGAAATAAGTAAATGTACAAAACATTTTTGTCGAAATTGTATCAAATTGAATTAATTTTCCAATCCTTGAGTTTTCAAATTCAAAGAAAAAGCTCTAGCAATTCGCACTCTGAATGTATGCGAGGGGAAAAAAACTTACTTTTCACAGTAATTGCTACTCTAGTTAACACTACAAGAAATCCTCATTAAAATTAATTGGCATCTTCCAGTACTACATAACCATTGTTTAAATTACTCGGACAATGCGAGTACGATTTTTTGACATTTTTTGCGTCTGGTGCATTCAATGCAATTGCGATACAGACAATAATTGTGCAAAAAAGTAAACGTCGAGACTTTAAAATTGTATTCGTATGAAATAAATAACGGCTCGTCTTTGTTAAAGTATGACAAAAAAAAAATTTCAAGTGCATTAATCATCTGAAATCTTATTTCAAATTTTCTTGAAGATCAACCACCTTGCAATCTAAGAAAAAAATGTCTTAAAGATAAATTTATGGAAGAATTATACCGAAAAGGTTTTTCTAGAACTAATGAAGCATATTCTTTTGCTCTTTCTCTTCATAATGTTTTATGCTCTTTGAAAGAGTAAACTAAAAATTTGAGACAGCAAAGACAGGAATTTGTCTCCCACAGAAAGCCCGAATCATAACATCAAAGCAAACAGCAGTATTAGAATAAAGAAATGACAGTCATATTAAATATCTGAAATTAAAATAATTAATTATTCCAATTTTCATTTGCCTTTTTCCGAGTCAAAAAATAAGGAATAAAATTCTTACCAGTATAAATTTGAAATTTGGCAATTTTTAATTCTTGTTCATTTAATGGAACAAGGTCCCTCGAGACTTAGAAATTCTCTGTGCGACATAAATGACGGCTTGTCGTTGCTAAAGTTTGACATGAATAATTACAATTACATTGATCATCCGAAATTTCATTTAGAATACGTATTAATTCTTAGACATAATTTTCTTTAATGTCAGTTACCTTACACTGCAAGAAAAAAATATTTCAAGCAGAAATATACATAAAGCAAACTACAGAATTCCGTGTTTTTTTTTTTTTTTTTTTTTTTTTTTCATAACTGAAAGAAAAATACGAAAAGAAAATATTTTAATATTTCTCTTATTTAATTGGCATAAGATATTCTTCGAATTTGCCAACGATTTTTTTTTAACATAAATTTAATAAATTTTGGGAATTTCAGCAGAAGTTGATGAATCACATGTTAAGAATACTACCATTCGCAGCGTGTTAAGTACTTTTCCTGTGTTACCTCATTTATAAAAACTACTTTTTTGAAATCTAAAAATGTTGTCAACATATTAAAAAATATTACAAATATAAGATAAAAAATGCTATTTTTCAATTTTAGTTACACTTAGATATAGTGGTGTGTAGTGGTTATTAAATGATTCATTTTACCCCACCTGACCCTATATTACGGAAAGAAATATTTTTTCCCAAAAGTTAAAAAAAAAACATGTAGGTCTGCCTAGTATAGAAGTTAGACATTAGTTCTGAAAAACTAAAAAAAAAGGAAAAAAAAATGAGTAGCTATTTATCTTTTTACATGAATACGTTCTGAAAAAAAAAAAGATTTAATTTTAACACATAGGTTTTTTTTGTGGGGGGGGGGGGGGATTCTGGCTTGATGGACAGTCTTCTTCCACATTCACACATAATAACATTTGAATAATTTATCTAAATAGAAGCTAGGTTTTGTCCGGTTTTTTTTTCTTTGTTCCTTTTTTGTTACAGTATGTACAAAATTAGTACATACGTCCGTTCCAAGTATATATATATATATATATATATATATATATATATGTGTGTTTTGTGTGTGTGTGTGTGTGTATAGATATATAAATATATAATATATATATATATATATATATATATATATATATATATATATATATATATATATATATAGAGGAGAGAGAGAGACACTGGTGGTGCAAAAATTAAGGACGAAGTCGAAAAATTAGCATATCAGCTGAACGAAGAGGCAAAGCGGACAGAAAGACCAATCAGGAGATTAAGTAAGGTGATGTACGGTAGCACATGCGCAGATATGCAGGCAGACGTAATGGGGGAGTGTCTGAGTAGTATAAAGCATATTGTCGGTGTAAGATCAGTATTTCTGGCAAAGAGATTGCACGCCGTATAGCAGTTAAAATCACACCGAGTTGCTGCCTCAGCGAGAAATGACGAATAATCAATCTTTTAGACGACATCTGGATGATTTTACCCGATGGTCGAATCATTGGGAAGTTGGAGGAAGGCCGCAGTGTGACAAGTGTGACTGCAGAGTTCGGAATTGTGCTCACAGCATCGTTTCACGACTTTGGAGACAATTTCAAACTACAGGAACAGCTATCCGGGGGTTCAGTAGTGGTCGCCCACGAGGAACCACATCCGCAGATGACCGGTATATTGTCTTATAGGCCAGAAGAAACGCAGACAGCGGGAGAAATCGCTAGACACACGACACAGGCAACTTCACGACCGATATCGCGTTTTACCGTGGCCAGAAGACTGCACGGTGGTGGTCTGTTTGCACGACGCTCTATACGGTGAGTACCTCTAACGCCTGCCCATCGGAGAAGGCGTTCTCTGTGGTGCCGGGAACACCGGAATTGGAGAGACAATGAATGGGGACGAGTACTCTTTACAGATGAGAGCAGATTCAGTCTGAGTAGCGATTCTCATCGCATACGGGAGAGAGCGGGGAAGCCGCAATCATCCCTCGAGCATCATTGAAAGGGACAGGTATGGAGGTCGCGGTGTTCTCGTTTGGGGAGGCATCATGCTTGGTAGTCGTCCTTAACATCTTCGACGCACGTTCAGTCAACGGGACCAGTTATTGTAACGAGATTCTTCTTCTATATGTGCGTCATTTTAGAGGCGCTATGGGTCCGCAGTTCCTTTTCATGGACGACAATGCACCACGTCATCGCACAGTAGCTGCCGAACAGCTCTTAGAGAGTGAGGATATTGAACGTATGGATTGGTCGGCACGATCTCCGCGATCTCAATCCCATCGAGCATGTATGGGATTTTCTAGGCAGACGCTTGGCAGCTCGTACCTTACCACGCAGTAACGATCCGGGAAGCTTCGATTGGCGCTGCAAGACGAATGGGCAGCAATGCCTCAACAACTCATTGACACCCTCATTCTCAGCATGGGCAGACGCTGTGAAACCTGCCTAGCAGGTCGGGGGAGATCATATCCCCTACTAAAGACCGGATTGCCTTGCTGGACACCCATCACAGTGATGTTTCGGCCTTCGGTCGCATTGCGCTCCATGCTACTTTTTTCAATAAAGCTTATTTTTATCCCTCTGATTCCTCTTTTAGGTAAGTGTTGCTTACATTACACATGTCCTTACGTATTGGGGATCTTACGGTATTAAATGTGTTGATTTGGAAAGCTTTTGTACAAAGTTATATTGAAAAAACCGTCTCGTCCTTAATTTTTGCATACCAGTGTGTATATATATATATATATATATATATATATATATATATATATATATATATTAGGGTGCCCCAAGATATAATGGCGAAAAAAAAAATTTGTGAAATCGAATACCCTCCAAATTTTTTCCATTTCACCTCAGAAACATGAGAAAAAAGTTTTATTGCAATAAAATAACGGGAACCCGTGCCGACTTGAGGTCAAAGTTGAACCTGAAATCCTGTACGACGACTACAGTGAAAAGATTGCTAACTGTATAATTCCTTACCACACGCAACATCACTTTATTTAAAGCAGATATTTACAACAATATTAGACTATAAAAAATATTAATGTACATATTTTTATTTCAGTGTTTGCTTTTTGCAGTCAGGATAGAGGCTTCCGCTGCTCTTGAACGCAACGTAACACATTGTTTTTGTTCCTCGTCAGCTGTTAGCAAACCATGAAAGTCCTGCATCATTTTTATCCCTCTTTCACCTGCATCGTTACTGCTCTAAGCATTGAGACAGTCTTTTTCACATTAAGCAATGAAATATTATTGACCATACCATAAAAGCTTGATGAGATTTTGTAGAGTAGTTTTAGAGATGATTGGGTTCACATTTTCGTACTTTTTTCAAAAAGCACAAATTTTTTTTTTTTTTTTTTTTTGGTGCTTTGACTGCCAAAATGCATTGAAGCCATGGTTTCACGTATATTGTCACTAAAAACAAGCAGACATCAAACAATGCTTCATTTTCCTTCGTATCTAATTTTAGTTATGAATTAAACAGCAGTAGTTTTAGGGAGTAAATCGCTCGAGGTGCATGGCTCCTGATGGTCTTATTTTAAATTCATTTTCTATATCTCCACCTAAAAATATGATAGGCAGTTCTATCAGCTCTTGATAGTCATCCCTGAACGTAATATTAGTAAGTTCAGCACGGTAAAAGTCAAGTAAATTTTCCAAGTTAGGGTACAGTTCGGAACAACTCCGCAGCTTCTCCATTGCACTGTATTTTAGAAGGATAGATCAGTTCATATATATGATGGCGGCAAGCAAAGGAAAGCATTTCTCTATCAATTTTTTGCACAAGTATAGCGCAAGAACCACTTAAAGGACCTGTTTTGGAAGATGGAGTATCACTACAGAGTTTTAACTTTGTCTTCGAGATTCCAATCTAAAACTGCCTTTCAAACAGCCTGTGTTTGTTCTTTTCGTGTAGAATTATCCAGTTTAGACTCAACAATGAGTTGTTCGTCACATCTATATGAAATAACTATAGATGAGCGATCGTCTTTTGATTTTTTGGGCACCCAAAGTAGGCAACAGTTTCATATCCCAAGGTAAATTCACTACGTGGTACCTCGTACTGAAAACCAATTTTTATTCTTTCCTTGTGCTCCTTCCGCTTTTCGGTTCGAATTCTTTGAATTGAAGATTTACCTATGGGAAATTCATCAATGTTACACCCAAGTGCGTCAATAGTAGCTTCAATTAAACACATAATCTCGTATACTTGGACACCTGTCCAATGAAGCAACTGACTTTGGAGTAATAAAATCGCTCCTCATTACATATTTACTTGCTCTAAGTTCTGATAATACTTGTTCCAGGTTCTGGAATACTTGTTCCAGCTTCTGATATACTTGCTCCAGGTTCTAAAATACTTGTTCCATGTACTGATTTATATGTTTCAGGGAAATCTTCTGAATTAAAATTTTCACTAGAGCTCGAAGAGGAATCTTCTTGTACAGGTTCATACAATTCCGAGGATACTGAAGTGGAATCGTATTTAATGCGCCTGTTTTTTTCTTTGACCGTTCTAACTAGAGCCCTTTCCTCTTTGTCGGTCAGTTTTTTATTCGCTCCACCTAAAGTGACCACGTCGGCCGAGTTCTCTTTGGAGTTGCAAGAAAATCTCATCTTCCTCCATTTTGATTAACCGAAGTGCATCAGCATGTGCAGTATTGAATAAATTGTTTAAATTACTCTCAATTTCTTGTTGGCGCTGCCTGAATACTTCTTGCAGTTTCTTTGCATTTTTTTTTGTAAGTCTCTCCAAATTTGATACAGGTTTTTAAGTTTATTCACACAATTTAGCAACGATTTGGTGGGAATGCGTGCCTGTTCACAAAAGACGATGGATTCCCGAATAGCGAGATTTGCACTTTCACTGATGGTTAAATTTACTTCTCGAATGTCATAAAATAAAACAGACAGAACTTGTCCGTTAGAGGGAAGTTTCAAGCTCGTAATTTGGTGTTTTACGCGACTCCTATAAAAAATATCTCTTTTTTTGAACTTTGCAATTCCACTGCCATGTTTCGTTCCCTATGAAAGGAGTATACTGCGCTCGCTGACCGGAATGTATTCGTACTGACGGTTTACAAATTGCCACTGATAACCCCCCCCCCCCCCATCCCCAACATATGTTTTTTTTTTTCATTTGTTTTCTGTGCACTATTTACAGATGCTTTGAGCTTCGCAAAGTATCTCTTCGCCAGTGTTCCATTGCATATGAATACACGTTTAGGCCTTTAGGCGCAAGTCGGCACGGGTTACCGTGCTTCAAATTGCATGAAACTTTTTTTACAACGGTTTTTATATAAAAGGAAAAAAATAAGAGGGTATGCGTTTTAAAAAAACGACTTTCATTTTTTTGGGACACCCTAATATATATATATATATATATATATATATATATATATATATATATATATATATATATATATATATATATATATATATATATATATATATATATATATATATATATATATATATATATATATATATATATATATATATATATATACTTTTTTTTCCTGACGTAAAAAAATAGGTTTATAACATTAAATAGACAACACTATTCCAGCTACAAAAATTTAACTCATATAATAGTATGAAATATTTATTCAGTTTGCAATCTCAAACATTCTATGAAATTTATTTGAAAGTGAAAGTAATATTCTCTTTCATATTATCATTTAACATACTGAACATGCAGAAAACTGAATATTTTAATACATAAATGTCGTTTAATAACGAAAATGTCCTAAAGGAATAAAGAATACAATATGATTCATCAGGGAAACCATTTTGTCACATGCAAAATTGAATGAATAAATAAAAGCAGTTTTTTTGATATTCTAATCCACGTGTATAACATTAACTTCCAGATTTTTTGTGTTCTTTCTTTCCATATTGGGAATGATAAACTTTAAGTTAAACCTAAATTTGAAAGAATTCGTGTCACATCTACATATACAAATTCTTCCAAAGTGCAAACTTGGATTGATACATATCTCACTGGCATAAAAATTTTATTTTCTGCTGTGGTGTTTGAGTTTCATCAAATATTTTTTTCCATTCAAAAATGAAGAACAGTTTACTACAAATAAATTGTTCATGAAAAAATACCTAAAAGTTACCATAGATTCAGTTTCTCAAGACGTCAACCTAGATGTGGTAATTATATTTTTTGAATAAATAAATTTCTCTGCTTTAAATAACGCACCATAAAATTCTGAATTGTCTGAAATCTGATATTATACTGCAATAAAATACTACGACATTAGACTTTCTGAAAAAGGAAGACCGATTGTGAAATTCTGTCTCGAAATTTCCGTCAAACAAAATTTGCGGAACAAGGAAAATCTTTTGGAGGTCACAATGACTTCCCATGGCTTCCCACCAGACCACCCCCAGGTGAAACAGCATGAGATTGAGATTTAAATATTAAGGGCAGAAAAAAAAAATATGTCAACATACGTAAACTGTTGAGTAATCGTTCCCATGTTTTGTTTAAATAGATTTTATCGTGAATGGTTGCAATTAGTTGCTCATTATACTAACAACTAAACTTGAATGTGATGAAAATAGTTATTTTTCACCCTTTTGTAATTAAAAAAAGTTAATGGTAAAATAATCTTTGTCTTTTCGCGCTCTTTGTTTTGTTGTTTTTTTTTTTTTTTTTTTTTTACTTCGTATACAGCTCTTTTATTGTGTTCCATTTCTGAATCAAGATCTTTTTTTTTTAGATCAGGGTCTTTAGTCTCTGTGTCTCCCTTTGAGCATTAATGTAAGTTCAAGGCCCCACAACCACCTTTACAATATGTGCTCTATTCAAGCATTACAGTCGGAAAATTTGGAGTTGGTCACTAAGGATAATTAGGACATTTGAAATTTGACTATTAAATGAAGTTCGTGCATGAAATTTGATATTACCACACATAACTTTATTTTGAGTTGGTATAATATGAGCATATGAAACTAAAGAAAAAGAGAACTTAGGGGCGCTCACAAATTATGTCATGCTTTGATGAGGAGGAAGCTCGTGCAAATGTGACAGTTTGTGATAAATTGGAGGGAAGGGGTAACAAGAAGTGTGACATCACATATTTTTATTTCCAATGTGCTTCTGAGAAATTGCGTCGCATACTCACATCTGAAGACGGGAGTTGAAGAGTGGGGATATAAGATGAAGTGTGTGTGACATCTTGTGACAAAAGAGAAGAGGAGTCAAATTTGTTGAAAAAAGGGGGATATCATTTATGGACAACCCCATACATATTAATTTGAGTTAATCTATGAGAAAAGTTACGCTTACTTAATAGTTACTTTCACAGCACCAATGTGAGGACAGCCACTAACCACTGTTTATCTGACAAGTATTTGAATACTAATTTGGAACTGTGAGAAAGTTCACCTCTAGTCACTTTTAAAGCTTTGTTCGATATTTTGACTTTCTATATGCTAATGCTGAAAATCTGAGCTACATTGAGATATGCAGATGAAAACTGCACTAAAAACTCAAAAAAAGAAAAGAAAAGAAACGCTATACGCAAATATCTACAAGTGACCATTTTTTATACTTTTATTTTTATTTATTCATGCTTCCCTTTGATATCTTTTACGCCCCCTAGGAATGAGTGCCCGCCAGGTTGAGAACACCTGTTTTAAAAGTATTATTTTTTCGCAAGATTTTTATTCCAAAAATGTTAAAAATTTGTCTTAGCGATGAAAATCTGATTTTAATTTAAAGCTAGTAACAATAACATTTAAAATAAATTATTCATTTTAATGAAATTTAAATACACGAGTGTATCTTAACCATTTGTTATTTTATAGTATTAAAACTGTTTTAAGCATAATATGGTTTTTGGTCAAATGGGAAAAAAAATTATAAAATTCATTTTACTTAACTTCAATTAAAAGTTTCAATTATTGTATAATAGCTACATTACAAGGAACTTGTCCTCATTATTGTAAAATAACTATCAGGCCATTCAACGAAAAAATCAACCCTTTGTCTCAAACGTGGCGGTTTATATATTTCATCAAAAAGTAACTACTTTAAAGTGTAATGACGAAGTTTTCTGCTGAAGAAATCACACATAAGTATATAGCTGTTGTGCAGAAAAAAATTGTTCATTAATATTTTAAAGTATTATTTTTAATGAAATATATGGATGCCTCACTTGCCAAATCTATTAACTCCATAAAACAAAAGGTAGAGAAAAGTTCTGTTAACCCCTTCAGTCGGAATTATGAAATATTGGACCAAAAATGTTGATATTTAGTACACAGTGTACCATGGTAAAGGGTATCTTATAGACAAAATTTTGAGGTTGTTGGAGAAAAATTAAAACTTATGACACGTCCAATATTCCGGACTCATATTTTTGAAATCACTATTTAATATACAAAAACGATAAAATACCGAACAAACTTCAGTGTTGTCAATCCCAAAACGAAAAATTATTTTACAGATTATGATAAGTAGAATGTAAAGAGTCAACTACAAAAAAAAATCAACTAATTAAATCAATTATTAAATGATTAGCAGCTGTTTAAAGTGTATGTCCGATATACCGGACACCATGTCTTAAGGGGTTAAAGATTATACATAGGAGTAAATAGGACCTCGAGTTACATTTTCTGCCATCACATAGTTAGAAATGTACTAAACCAAAACTTTAATATAAATTCACATGCTAAGCATTGATTAAGCACTGTTAAAGCAGAAATGATGATTTTTTTTTTAAAGTGGAGTTAATCGATTTGGCAACTGAGGCATCCATGCGAGACTTCAGGTGCAGGACAAAATAACCGTTTTACAGTGGAATGACAGTGTAGTTATTGAGCAAATGAATGGGAACTAATATTTTTAGATTCAATTTGAATCAACGATTCACAACTTTCTTCCCGATCACAACAAAGTTAATTTCTGAAGACTGGCAAATGAGCTGGGTAGGCTGGAAGACGGCCCCTCCGTTTCAATGTACCATCTTTATTTCTTGCTGGATAAGTGGCTATCATTATTGGCAGCTGCAACTTGATTGGACGGTCCAGGCCTTTCGGCTCGATGATAAACTGAAATTTAAATTAAGCAGTTAATGAAAGATAATACATAAATCCCTACAAATTACGCATTGGTTAAAGCCCATAGAGCTGATAAAAACACTGGAGTTTGTGTTTCTTTTCCCGCAAGGTTAAAACTGGCTCTCAACATGGAGAGAAAGTAGGGTGATGATTTTCATAATTTGGGTCTTTCTCGACTTATCAAAAGGTAAAGTTATGTTACGAGATTAAATAAGTTTGTATACTTGGTTGAAAATTAGACCGTTTCGCTTGTTAAGTGGTAGTGGTAAGAATATTTCATGCATACTGCTAAAAGATCACCTTAGCACGCGCTCTAGCTCTGTTGTTACTCTATGGCAAAAACTTTAAAAACCAACCAGATTTGAAAGTTAACTAATAGTTCTTCTAATAAAAACCACTCAATAAATTATTTTTTCAAGCCTAGTGGAAGTTAAATAACGTCAGATCCCATTCCCTAAATAGAGCGTATTTTCGTAGATGTAGTATAACTAGATACGCAACTCCGTAGCTGCAGCCATTGGCCGCCATTAAACGCGCGAATCTTGGAGCAAGCGGACCTTTGCTCGTCTACAAAGTTGGTCTTGATTGCGCATAGAACCGGTTTATCGGTTTTTATCCAGTTGATACTACATCTATGTTTATTTCTGCAAATACATGGTGCACACTATTGGAAAACGTTTGACTACAGTTGAGGGAAAGCTAAATTGGCAGCATTGTGAAGGCTACGCAGATCCTACTCACAGCTTTACGATGCTGCCAAATTAGATTTGCACAACTAAAGTTTACTTCTTTGTCCTGTGAGATAGATCTCCATTTCTAAGTTTGAGTTAGTCATTTGTGTGTAGTGATTAAATGTTTCTTCGTGTGTTCTACGAAACTTTTGAGGTATCACTTTGAAGCATCATCTTTTCATTTCCAGATACGACTTATTATACAGAGTGGTTCCAGAATGTGGGTATACCTTCTTTCCCCTTCTATTTTCAACATTATGTTGTCTATTTTCAACGTTACATTTGAATGTTTGTTATGCATATTTACTTTGAAGTCTTATGAGCCATAAACATCGGTGGAACATCATTCATGTCGTAACACAGCGTCGTCGAATTCTGCGCCATGCACGCGTAGATGTTTTGCGACAAAGCATACCCAAATCTCCGAAGCTCCGAAGATCATTGCGAGAACATACCGCATAGTTCAGTTGTGTTACGACACGATTGTTCAGGGAATTCATATAGGCAGGTTTTTGGAATTTTTAAAAAGACTCCAAGAGGTCTAATTTCATATTTTGAGTCATAAAATCGCTCTTTCCTGCCGAACCAATTTTTGTACAGTTATGAATTTAGTCTAAATGAAAAGCCAGTAAAAAACTGCCCTAGATGAAGTCTCTTAAAAGATTAACTTTAATCGTTAAATTTGTGAACCTGGGTTCGATGCAAATGAAAACGGTTATCAACATATAACCACCAGGAGCTATTTTAAATGCAATCAACACAAAACGTATCCTGAACGATGGCCGTCAATGCCTTTTAGCGATTAGCGTTAAAGCATGTTTGGCGAGAAAGCCGTAGATATAAGAAATGGTGCTGTACATCGTTTCTTAAACTGCGACCTACGAAGCTCAAGGGGTGAATTGATGCTACTGTTGGTGCTACTTAATTTGAATGCTACTGTTTAGTTATAATTTTAAATATTGTTTAATTATAAAATCCACAACAGTGAGGTTTCGTGTAATTTTTGATCAATGTTTTTCCAGTTAATAGCAGAGAAAATACAAACATGAGTAAGGTAATAATAGTGCATTCAATGTTGACGTACAATCTTCGACTGTTTCAGCATTAGACTACTGTTATTAAAACCACGTCTATTTCATCCTTACATTCAATTCAATGTTCTACGATTCTTATCAAACCAATTTGCAATATGTAAATTTTCTTTATATTATTCCTTGATTTACGTCGAATCTTTAAGTAATTCAGTTCAACTATAACCGATAACCTAATTCGGTTTAATAGAAGTCGCTTCAGGCTCTCAAAGAGCAGGGGTAAAGGTACTAATAAAGCAAATAAATGGCAAATTAATCATAGTAATGCACAATAGCGCATTCGGAATTTATCTTTCAAAAGGGAAGAATGTGGTCAAGGCTTTCCTTACATGTATCTATATATATCTATATAGATAAAAATGGATGTATGTTTGTGGGTGTGTGGGTATGTGTGTATGTTCTTCATACAAATCCACATTTTTAGTCGGATTTCTTCCGAATTTGGCACAGATGTAAATTATTGCTCAAGAATTCATATAGGCTGGTTTTTGAAATTTAAAAAAGATCCAAAGAGGTTAAAATTTATATTTTTAATCATAAAAGGGCTGTTTTCGACATAACGAGTATTCATATTGTTATGAGTTTGGTCTGAATGAAAAGTCTAAAAAGTGCCCTAAGTGAAATCACTTGAAAGATAAACACAAATCGTTAAATTTGTGAACCTTGGTTCGAAGCAAATGAGAATGATTAGCAACTTATAACCACCAGGGGATATTTTAAATGCAATCAACACTAAAGGTATTCGCAACGTCGGTCATTAACGTCTATTTGCGACAAGTGTCGAGCTGCCGTTTAGCGTTCTTCGAGTAGCATCCTGCAAAGCAGAAATGCATTGCGGTCTACTTGCTTTGGTATTTCCGTAGCAGAATGGTAAAACGAAAGTATAGATCGGTATTTTCCACATGAACAGCCCAGAAAATACCAAAATTAGTTCGGTATCAATAATTCATTCATTATCCATGTACAAGCTTCAATAATTTAATGCTGTATGGTCCTTAAAATCAATATGCATATGTTCTTTATACATGACTTATGTCAGATCTTTACCTAATTGGATTCAACTAAGTTTAATCGCTGAAGGCTAACAAAGAACAGGGGTAAAGAATACTAATTTCTCAAATAATTGCAAAATAATCATATTTGTGCGTAGTAGCGTATCTAGAATTTGTTTTTCAAGGAAGAGGGGGGATGGTCATGACGTTTCTTACATGCACATAAACTACCATACTAGGATTTCCAATGTGTGCTAAAATTACAGGTTGTGCACCTTTTTAATCCACAAAACCACACGGAAATATAATTTGGCGGAATTCATACAGTTTGGGAGGGTTGGAGTTTAAAGTTTGGAAAAAATGCAAATAAATATTAATTTGAATTTAAACTGTTTTAACCTGCAAAAAATTGCTACGTTTTTTATATAAACAAATTTCTTCATTTGAAATTTTATATTACCTTAATGCTCGAGTAATAATACACCTGATGAAGCATCTTCGCAGACTAGCAATAATTTTAAATCTGTTAGCGGGTATGATGCAGCTTTTGACACAGATATTTCTTTTGAAAAGGCATGATGGAATATTGCGCCACAATACGAAGTTTTTTCTTCATCGTGAAATAAGTTGAACAAAGCTACATTCCCAATTACGAAGCTCAGTTCGATAACTGTTATGTAAACAATCGAAAATTATTTAAGTTTGTAGCTACCACTAAGCATTTCAACAGTCATTGAAGAAGTGCTGTGAGATATGAATAGAAAATTTTCACAGTTTGAGCTATTTAATAGCTTAAACTCTCTGTAACAGTATAGGGATAAGGCGAAACACTTTGTATCTCATATGCAACCACAATGGACCTTTTTTAAACTCCAAAAAGATTGGAATCTTCAGGGAGACTTCTGTTTTCCATCACGAACAAGAAGTTATAAGAGCAATCGATTAAGTGCTGTAAATGCATTTGAGATGTAACTATTTTCGATATAGATAGCTTTATGTTACTTGCTCGGTTGGTTTCACTCACAAATGTAATTCTTCTTACTGCTGGGAGGGGGACTAAGAACAATAGTTAGGAGAAAGTTTTGGGTTAAATTTATGGATCTGTAAAATTTGAATCATTCAAGTATTAAATTTATGTTAACGAAATAATAATATAAAACGAAATACATTTCGTTTGCTTTTAAACTGTAGATATGGGGAACAAAATATGCAACAAGTTTCTGTAAAATATAAACAAAAGATTTGTCTATTATGCAGTTGTAAGTACAAGCAAGAAGTTTATTTTTAATTTCATGGCCTGCAAATAATTTTTAAAAAATCTAACACGGATAGTGACGAAAATGCGCACACCTACTTCTTTCTCTTTTAACGCAGTTTAATTGACGGTTTTTAAATAGTTCGTTCAATAAGTTCACGTCCCCCTACTTCCATATTTAAAGTTTTACATAACTTAAAATAATAACTGTAATGTAGTCAGTGGACCCATTCCCACCTCTCACGACGACTGTGTCTCAATAAATTAAAATTTTGGTGTTCTCTAAGGAATAATCTGTCTAAAGCAGCAAACTTAAATACGTGCTCTCTCTACCTGCATCAGTGTGAGATATCATGTATAACATTTACGGCGGCTTTAAAAATTTGAACTAGAACTTAAATCTCGACCAATTTCAAATCATTACAAGACATTAATATTACTGTCTAACTATCATTTTTACGTACGAAAATAGAAATTTGACGTCAATATAAGAAAATAAAATGTAGCTGACGTGCGTCTTTTCAGGCATGTTACACTTATCCAATTTTACTCTAATGCACGGCACTAAATCACCATGGGAAGAGCGAGCATACACATTTTGTAAAGATTTTTTATAGTAAGCAAACTTTTTCTGCGATATGTGCTTGCCTGAAAACATACAAAATAACGTATCACTTGATACTTTCATTCGAAAAACACCGCCAAAAAATCCGTAAAGCGAAGTGTTATCGTCTACACTGGCGATACACTGGCTAAATTCTAAATATTCTACATATATTCTAATATACTACACTGGCTGAATTCTTTATTTTCTGTACGGTGACTATCTGTTTAGCTTTTGGACATTGTGGATGATTTTAAATTAATCTGAAAATATTGTAACTGTGTCCAAGAAGATTATTCTGTATATATTTGTCCTGATAATAGGGATTGACTTAATGATTTATTTCCGAATAAAATGTACGTGAAAAATACTGTTGCATTTTTTTACGTCTTGGGGAAAGCAAATTCTACAAAGGAGGCACAACGCTTTTCTTCACAACCTTTTACGTGATGCTTCTTTCGAAGCATCACGTAAAAGGTTGTCCCACAAGATGTGCAAAATACAATCATTTGTCTTTGCCATTAAGACAATTTATGTACCGCCCGTCTGATTTAACATCTGACAACGTACCAGTGGACACTACAGTCTAGACAACATGCCTCATAATTTTTTGTTTAAGTTGATGCTACTTTTTCGGCAAATGCTTGATTTTCTGTACTATGTAAAGTCTTTTGAAGATTTGAGCCTAGAGAGCGGTGCAATTATTTGCGCTCATTTAGATAGAATTCATTCATTTGACTACCCAAAAGATATGTTGCATTGAAAAGCACCCGGGCAACGCCGGGTAGTAAGCTAGTTAATTAATAAAACATAACAGAAAAGTATGAAAAAACTCTTTCTGTCATTATTTTATTGCCTTTGTAATCAAATTAATAAGTTTTCATTTATAAATTTAATGAGTTTAATTTTTTTAATCCTGAAAAATCACATTGGCTTCTGAAGGACTCATAGGTTGATCAATAACCTCTCCATGTGCGTAAATCAAAAAGGGTAAATGAACTTCTGATTTTTAAAAATTTTAATAAAATTAACATGTTTTTCTAATTTATAAAATATAACAGAAAATTATGTAATATATTCTTCATATTATCTTTTTATTTGATTAACTTTGCAATCACATTAATATTTTTCAACTTTTTACAGCTAGTGAGTTAAAACATATATTTTTTTTATCCTAGAAAATCGCATTAGCACCTGAAAAACTCATATAGTGAACAATACCCCCTCTCAACATGAGTAAATTGAAAAGGGTAAATACACTTGCCATTCTAAACTATTTGTAGAAAATTAGAAGGATAAGTAGTAAAATTGAGCAAAACGTTTTATACAAGGGTATAAAATCTGATATTCTTTGTATTGGAGAAGGAAAGTAACGCTTTATGCCGTTTTTTCTAGTTTGGTGCTTTAAATACTTTGAGGGCTAAAGTTTGATTTCAGATAGTTAAAAAACATTCAGTGGGTTATGTATACTTTTTCCAACCTTTGTACAATCTAGCCCAAAGGTGGTGAAATTGATAACTGTGGACAGTTAAAAATTGATAAAGTTAGTAATATGTATAATGTATTTTACAATTTGTCTTAGAAAACGTAGAATTGAAAATTATTTTACTAAAAATGCACTAAAGTGTAAATTTCAAATTAAAAAAAAATGTCATAATACTTACATAAACATCGTACTGTATCCTTATCAAGTGACATCCCCTTAGATTAGTTGGTGGTAGTGGAGGGATGTGTAAAAGGGCATTTTGCCACTGGTCACCTGCACCGCTAGCAATACGTCCTTTTTGCAGCGAGGCCAGCTCTCTGCTTTCAGTGTGGACTAATTTATTTTTTGCCGTATATTGTACTGTCTGTAAAAATAAACATGCCCAATTAAATTTTTTAAAATCTATATCAGATCTATAAGAAACAGCTAATTCATTTAAAGAATTCATACTTATTGACTTAAATTCAGTGATTAAAGCATTCTTCGCTAAAAATGACCATGAAAACAGAAAAGCAATTAAAGAACAATTAAATGGGTATGGTTTTTCAATATGTTACGTTTGTTAGGGTGCAAATACAAGCGCCATTTGTTTAAAAAATAATGTCAAAAGTAAGCAGTTTACAGCATGCATGCGTTTCCTTTTTGTTTTCTAATAAAGATAGAAACTCAATAAAACGTTTAAATTAAATTACTTCATAGAAAATAAAATAAAACTAACTCGTTTTAAACTTTAGTTTTTTCCTTCAAATGTCGCTAGTTTAAAAGCAATAGTATGGAAAAGGAATGAGTTTCTTTAGTATTTCCGTTAACTTTCCGTAACAGGCATAGTTTTTCAACAAACTTTACTAAACTTTCAGAAAACTTGACAGCATGCAGAACAAAGACTGAAAGAAAATTTTATTTCCAAAATTTGAAATAAAAGAATTGAAAATTTGATAACCATAGACATGGGAACCGGTTCGCTCTCGCTCACTTAACTAGATGGATCAGCCTACCGAAGTTCAGAGGGGAAAATGATTCTCCCTCGGAGTACACTCGACCGCCATTGTGAGGGCAACTATATTGGTGGTTGAACAGCATTTGCTTCGTTTCTCAAAGTTTTTCAGGTGGATGAAACTCAATCATGCCGACTTCGTGTTCAGCTTTTAAGTTTACGAATAGAACAAAGAAAGGAAGCAATGTATCTTTCTACAGATAAGAGTGAGTTTGTATTTAGAAGCGTAGAATTTAGTTTGAGCTACTATAATGTTAAATAATCAACAGGAGTAAAAATATTGTAACGCATACTGCTCTATTTGATAGGCAAAATAAAGGAGGGTTGACGAAACCGACTAAGGATAGTGTTAAAATTTGCTCAGAAACAGAAAAGTGTATCCGTAAGTATATTAACAAAGGTTTACCAAAAATGGTCAAAATAAGAACCAAAATTGTCAATTTAGTGCTAGCCAATTTTACTTGCATTTCATTATTTAAAGAGATGATGGCAATGATGATAAAGATAGGGAGCATACACTTCAACTACACTGTAAAAACGATTCAGAAACGTTCCTGGAAAATAATGGGCAGCTGATGTGCCTAATTTCTGTAACAGAACTTGCAAAAACCAAGAACGTTTTCTGCCAAAATTCAGTAACCGTCCTGAAATTATCCCGGAAGCTTCCTGAAACATTCAGAAATCTTCCCGTTAGAAGCCAGTCGTGTCTCCGAAACTTTAGATTAAACTTAGGAATGTATAATATAATAGCTCGGCATCTTCCTGATTTACCAAGGTAGTTCTAAGAGCAATATTGGAAACATGGCCAAAGCTAAGCCAGAATTGCAAATAAATAACGAGAATTTTACCCGCCTGCAATTCTTGCAAAGCAAAGTAGTCCACACTTATTCGCTCCCTTTGGAAACTTAATTTGCATGGACGGGCCGTAATTGAACTGAAGCCGATGCACTTTATAAATACGTTTAGTTAATCTTTAAACTGGGTGCTAAAAATATTTTTGACAACAGTGAGAAGTCTGCATTCGTGCGACTTATAGCAATTCAGGAAACTTTTTGACACGGATACTTGATTTTTCCAGGAAGTGGGTAAAAACCATTAAAATCCCGAAACGTAACTCGGAAATACTCAGTAACGTTTCGGAAATTTTTTACAGTGTAATAAAATTACTTGCAAACCAATACAGTCGGACCTCCATATATCGAAGTAGCAAATTGCCGGAAAAAAATTCGATGTATATGGAAACGATCTTATTTTATCATAAAAGTCTCCTAAAACATTAAAATAAAAGCTGACTTTCGTGTATGATACCCAATTTATAATTTACACGAGTATCGGATTAATTGAAAGTTGATGATTAAAAAATTAACAGAAATGATATTTTTACGCCAACTATACATCTTCATATTCTTCGGCAGTTCAACTTGATCGCAACATTAGGGGATTTTCGTTTTAACAAATGTGATCGAGAGAAAAGTAAAAAATTAATCTACTTAACTTGAATGATTTTTACTGAAGCTAAGAAGACTAGAAATGATAATCAACAAACAAAAGGGATAATTTGAAACTGATTTTAGTGTTACTGGTTACAGCTAAGTTTTGAAATAAACTTAAGGGAATTTAAGAACTTCAGAACGGAACAACGACGTAACTACACACCTTTCAACCCCAGATTTCTTGTGAGTTCCGTAGTAACCTTTAGTGGACGTAATTTTCTCCTCTAACCTTCATTTTTCATGAGACAAACAGTCTAAAGAGGAAAAAAAATCTACGAATGTCTCGAAAGAATATCGATATATAGGGATTTTTTCGATATATAGAAACTATTTTTCTATATGATGAACATAGAAATTTGCTGGGATTTCGATGTATAGAAAATTTCGATGTGTGGAAGTTCGATATATGGAGGTTCGACTGTATGTTAAAACTAGATGTCACCATATTTCTAAGAATCTCAACTGTAAGCGTAGTAGAATCAGACAAAAATTAACAAAAACCATACTCTTTAATAACGATTAAATTATCCGTTAAGTATAAAATAGCATAAATAAACTTATACCAAACAGCATTTTATTTTAATTTTGCTTTAAGAAAAACATGAACAATTAACAAGTTAACATATAAGCTGATTACGTGTAGTTTTATGCAATTTACTAGCTTTTAGAACAATATAAAGATAACTAATGCTTCAACTTTAAGTTTCAAAGATACTAGGAAACCATACGATAGTGTAATAACGAAAAAAAATTGATGATTTAGTAGCAATGGAAAGAGCTAAGTACAGCATGTGTCTATATTCGTAAATTTTTTGCCTTCGTGTCTCCGTAACCGAAATATGAAGTTTGTAGGTCTCTCGTAATTTTAAGAAAAGTTTAAATTTAGCAAATTTCAGTGAGAAATGGATAACATTTTTCACACGCATGCAGGCAGATACCGCTCAAAAACTAAAGTCTTTTGTATTTTTAAAGACATAAAACTTTTAGATCAATCAAAAATTAGCGTTGAAAAGTTGTCACCATTAAAAACTGCACATAATAGAGAATTAATAGCAAATTTTCGTGTTTTATCAACAATTTAGTAGCAAGTGTTACATATTATTTTATTTCATAATATTTGTTATTGATTCTGATCCGAAAGTGGATGTGAGATTTACAAATCTATGTACCTAATGCCATTTTTGTTCAATAAAAATATTTTGTAAATTTTACTTCTTGCAATTTAAAATACATATTCTGATTACGAGTAATTAAACATGTTACCATGACTTTAAAAGTCATTCAATATCAAATTTGATTTCTTAAATAAATAATTTATTACTAACCAAAACTACATATAAATTCACCCATGAATTGCAAATTTTATGCAGTAAACTTCACAGATATATCCGAGTTAATTTAAAATCCTTTTATTTCAAAATATGCGAGAATTCACACAAGATACGAGATGCAGCCTAAAAAATCCTCGTAGTGATTAAAACTGACTTATCCGTTACCCAAAAATTAATTTTTCGTTAAAGACAAAAGTATACTTTAATGTTTCGCATAATTCCGAATGACGAATGAGTTACAAATTAAGAAGATGCGAAATCTATTTTCTGTTTTGAAATTACCTCCAGTAGTTAATTTCGAACAGAAAAATGATTTTGGGGATTTTTTTTTTTTTTTTTTCAAATTAAAAAAAAATCTTTCACTGAAAGTACTATTTTAAAACAGAAAATTGCGGAAAACGTACCGATAGTAAGCTTATGTGATGCGCGGTGGAAAGTTCTTGCCCTACAAATGGCGGACGATCGTTGGTTGAAAAGGAATCACTTTTCTACCACAGGATAATCCATCTAGTTTAAGAGAGCGCGAGCGAACCGGTTTCCATGTCTATGTTGATAACACATAAAAATTTAAAGGAATAATTTTTTCTTTCTTTTACGCGGAACAACTCTGTTACACAAAATGAATATTGTTTTCAACAGAAAGCGAAAGTAAGCTCAAAACGAGGGAACGAGAACTAGTCAATGTTTGTACGGAGGCCACTGCCATCTATCGGAAATATTAGAATTTAACAGGGAAGAAATTAATATTGGTTAGTTTCTAAATTTAAACTTAGAAGTTAACCAATTAAAATTTGATTTGAATTGCTTAAATGCATTGTGATTTCAATACCTTCATTGGATGGTCACTGGGTAGTTCGAAGAATTATTACCATTTATGGAATTCACGAGGCGAATCTTAGAATCCATCGCTCTGGCAACGCCATCCTTGGACTGCCGCTAGGTAGCGCTCGCCTCCGAACAGTTGTTCACCTTTTGGTACAAATGCATTTAGTATTACGGGGGACTTGGTTTAATATCGTAAAAATCTTAAACGATATCGATGATTTAGTGAATTATATTTCAATGATTCTCGGCAAAACGTTGAATCGAGAATGATTGTTCACAAATTAGTAATAAATTCAGTATTAAATTCCTCAATACTGATGCGAATCGAGACAAAAACAGATTATTAACAGACAATCACTTGCAATATATCCACTATCTGAGAAATATTAAAATAAATTTCATTTCATCGACAACATCTTGACAATTTTTTACGATATTAAACTGATTATTTTAAGTTGCCACACCGAGATTATAAGCTTCGTGAATTGCTATATTTCGCTCATGCTCAGGGAACATTTGTTCCTTTTAACTGTTCATATTTCATCAAAATCTCAATATTTTTGTATAAAATTTCGGGGTAACGTTTTTCTTGTGTGCTGTCAAGTTTTCTGAAAGTTTGGTCAATTTTCTTGGAACGCTGCCCATTATGAACCAAAAACCTTGCAACAAAAATTGAAAATGAACAACGTTTTATAGCTGTGCCATGAAACATTGCTCATTTTCTTCTTTTATTTCTAAATTCAAAATTGTTTATGATTATTTGAAGAATCCGTTTTTTCTTTATTTTTTTTCTTTTTTAATTTTAATTTTCAAATTTATACAAGTATAACTTTTTCCCTAAATACGTGGCAAAAAAAAAAAAAAAAAAAAAAAAAATATAAGACACTTTCATTACCTCCGTCAAGATGGCCCGAGTTCTCTTAATAGTAACTTTACTGCTGTTGTCTATCGCAGCAAAAATGCAGATATTTTCACCTGGAACGTATCCTCCTCTGTCTAGCCGGATTCGGCACAAAATTGTGCCGGATGTTAAGCATGGTATTCCTACTTTCTCTTCTATCTCACAATGAAAAGGTTGCTGCAAGAATAAAACCTCAAATTACAAACGAGAAATGTATATTTTAAAAACATATACCCAGCAGTAGAATACAGCAGCTTTGGGGGAGGAGGGGGGATAGCCTCATTTACATTACTTATACCCAGAGGCGTAAACAGACTTCTGTTTTGAAGGGAGTTTTACCAAACACATTTCTTTTATTATTATTAGTTTTTTTTTTTTTTTTTTTTTTTGAAAATTTATGTAGTCAATCAAATACGTATATTAATTTTTGTTACCATAGATTTTTTAAATCGAGGAAGGGAGGGATGTTCTTAAAAAAAAAAAGGTTATAATGTTGAAAAATAAATAACGTTCTCAATAACTAACGTAAAATGAGTAAGCAGGTAAAGTATAAATTCAATACAATTTTTCAGTAATACTAATTTAATTTTTAGAACAAAATATAAATAATAGTGATCATGATAATAGCAATATTATTATTTTCACTAAAATAAAGAAATAAATAAACAATGAGAAGCATTTTTTGGATGAAAAATTTCGGAGGGAATTTGAACCTTTTAAACCACCCAATTGCATACAGCCTTGCTTATACCATTATTTTACGATTAATGCAATTAATAGGTTATCATATATGATAACTAATAACGAAGCACGCTAAAATTCATTTAATGAAGCAATCTGTGAATGACATTAAACTGTGAATATCCGTGATGGCCTGATCGGTAAGACGTTGAACTCGTAACTGAAGATTCACTGGTTCAATGCTTGGCTGTACAATAATAGTGATCGGTGCACGTTAAATCTGTCGTAGTCAAAGTCCTCAATGTTCCCATTCCAAATCAATACATCTGGGGTTGCTGAATCAGGGATACTCGACTTGTGGTCTGAACTGAATTAGATACATACAGAGCAGTGTTCAGGGTCCCATCCAACCGGATCACCCACTTATAGTGTTTGCAGGGGATCCGGAAACAATGCTCACAACTATTAATAACCTCGACTTAACGGTTAATGGGATCATGTAAAGAATTATTTTATCATAATCGCATTTTACTTGTTTTATAAGTATTCAGTTCTGCGAATCTACGTAATTGACCAAGTTGTTCAAAAGCCGAATATGCGCTGAAACTGTTAAACGAACTGAATTATTCATATAGGGGAGAGTGTTGTACCTTGGGACACTGCTATTTTCAAAGAATCTACTATTAGCAGCCATGTTTTTGTAATTTCTAATGTTAACCTTCACCATTAAATGGTGCCATAGTAAAAATGAGCATCAAATGGGTAAATTTGACGATTTTGTAAGAGAAAAAAAATTTCATGACTCAAAAGTAAATATTTTGCTCATTTTTATTTTATTTTCTGTCTTTGTGCTTGTTAATTTAATCAACTGAATTTAATTTTGTTATAAAAGAGAAGTACTTTAAATAATTTGCTTATGAGAAAATGATAGTGCATCTAGATTAACCATTATTTTCGTTTTTCTCAAACCGTTTGGTGATTGTACCTTGGGACAGCCAAATATTTTGTACCTTAAGACACGTTCCAAGATACAATATATGCATGGTTCTTAATAATTAAGGTATGTTGAGGAACGTGGAACAATGTTCTAACCTTATGTAGTCTTTTAAACACATTTGATGTTAGATAATCATTCATAATTAAATATTCATAATCCATTATTAATTATTCATGATTTAATTCACTACCATGAAAGAAATATATATATATATATATATATATATATATATATATATATATATATATATATATATATATATATATATATATATATATATATATATATATATATATATATATATATATATATATATATATATATACATTTTTTTTTCTTTCTGATTTCTGGTGCAAACTTGGTTTAAGTATATGGCGTTTTCGTGAATCATGAAGATTTTCCCATAAACTTAACTTTCCCCTTGGAACTTTTACTTCAAATGGCTGGCAACATTTTATTTTCAAACTTTCTGAATTAAAAAAAAATATATTGCACAGAAGTATGTTGGGGTATTTTAATGTGACTTTTAAATTTTAAATTTGATTCAAATGATTGACATTAAAAATTAAAATATAAAAAGTGTCCCAAGGTGCAACACTCTCCCCTAACCTTCAAAACAGTTATTGCCATATACTTAAAAGACATTGCCAAAAATTAGCTATATAGCTCTGCTTTTAGATAAATAATAAGGTTTCAGTCGAAATATTTTTGACTGCAGTCAGAGAAACTTAAGAATAAATGAATTTTGCTCAACGCAAGCGTCTAAAGCGGAACAGAAAGCCAAAATCGATAGAGAGAATCTTTTGTTAGACCTCAGATGAACAAAATTAATTCTTAGTATTTTGCAACTTTCGTTTAAAGAGGACGAAGAAGAAAGAAGATAGCGTCGGGTTTATGATTAAAGAAACCCACGATAAAAATAGATACTATTCTCTTTGTCAGGAAATGTTGAAGTCATATCTTTTTTCGTGACGTGTTTGCGACCTCAAATGAAAAATATTCCTCCTCTCAGCATTTCAGCCTCTAACTCATATTTCTTGCAGTTCTTCCGAAAAATCAACACTGTGTTTTTATGCTTTAAATAGCCATAGGCAGTGGCGTCGCTATGGGTGCTTGGGGGGGGGGGGGCGATCCGCCCCGGTTGTCACCAGACTGGAAGTGATACCCGGGGAGGACCCCGGGGGCTTACCCCGAGGGTATCATCAGTCTGAGGGGTGACACCCGAAGTGGAATTGCAAGGTTTCGAAAATATGAAGCTAAAATGCATTTTTAAGACTACAAATTTTTCGGGGGGTGGGGGGGGGTGGCACCAAAAATTACCGCCCCGGGTGTCACCCATGCTAGGTACGTCACTGCTATAGTTTACTAAAAATTCCGGACTGTCTGGTATACCTACGTCGGATTTCGAGCATTATTTCTATAGTCTTTGAATTAGCTAAGGTTCCATATTATCTTAAACATACCATTTTAACGATTAAATCTGATATCTAAAAATAAAATATTTCGCTCTGTATGTAAAAATTCGTAATGTACAGAATTGGTACAAAATTCATTTTCTGCAATTATTAGGCAATATTTTTCAGTAAATTTCAAACGTTATGGAGAACTACTTGGAACACTTTAAAACTCAATAATTTTGTCTAATAGTCTGGCCTATCTAAGAGATTTTTTAATCTGCCAAAAATATACAATGCGACAGCAATGATCTCACCAAAAAAAAAAAGGACGCAATTTATGATGTAATTTGACGTTGTAACTGTGACAACACTTGAAGAGTACGTTAATACGAATGCATTTCTATTTTCATGAGCATTATTGGAATCCAAATCTTTATGCCCTGAAATACCTCTAGATGCTAATGGGTACTATCGCAAAATCTGCAGGAATGAGTATTCGAGATAATATTAGAGAAACGCGCTTTGGATACTAACAACAAGGAAATGTTGAATTAAAACGTTTTTTCTGCGCTTTTTTTCAATAGAAAACAAATAAGCAAGCTTGCACAATAAAGCTAACGTACAAGAGATGACAAAAATGTCAAAAAAAGGGTCATACATGAAAAATTTCCAGTAACTGTTCTTGAATTGCCTACGGCAGAATACTTGAGCGGCTCAAAATTTAACACAAAAATGTACAAACAAAAGGAAAGATGCGAGAATGAATGGGGTCGTTTCCTAAATTTTGAAAGCATGTTTTTCTGAAAGAGCATGCTTAAAAACATAGAATTTGACCATTTTTTAAATAATGTAACAAAGTTTTTACTACTATTTAAAAAAATATTTAAGTCAGTGCGCAGACTCAATTTCATTTTCTACGCTTCTGCGCATGACATCACAAATGATGAACTGCTTTTCGCTGTTGCCATCCGCGCAGAGGGTAATATTTAATTCGCTTCTTTACTCACATGTATGGCAACGATATGGTTGATAACAAGGGTAGAGCGCAATATTAAATTTGCTTCTTGATTATCATAAAGTGGAATCCCTGTAGAGAGCAAGAGTAAGCGTCAGTGCGCCTATGGAATACGCGCCTAAGTTCATCATTTGTGACGTAATAAAGACCACGCCTTGTTTGAAAAATTGGACATTTAAAAAAATTAATTTAAAGATAACTGTTAGGAAAATGAAAGTATTTTCTGGGTCCATGTTATTTTTTTTGCTCATTTTATCAACTTCAGTGACTAAAAGTAGTACTTTTGACTGAAGGAAACCACTCCATTGTCCTCGTCGAGGTTTTTTGAGCAAAAAAAGGTTCGGGGGGAAAAAGTGTTGAAATAGGAATATTCACTCAAAAGTTATTCTGGGAAGCACAGACTACCGACAGAGGCACATTTCTCCACTGTAAAAAAAAATTGTGTAACCTTACTCTGTAAAATCGATGGCAGCTTAGTTGCCTCCACTGCTCTGGAGTAACTTAACTGATATAACTGGTGTAAAGTTACGCATCACTTGTGGAAGATTACGCCATGGTAATGTAACTATAGCGTAATGACTCACTAATTTCTGCGTTAGGTTACATCAGATTTTTCTGTAAGCTTACAGAGATATTGCTTGAAAGGCAAAAACTAAGCTTTCACCTGACTTTCTCAGACGATGTATCAAGTTCATGCTTTTTAACAATCAATTTGTACCAGTTATTCATTTATTTTAGTGTACAAACAAGAAATGTTTATTGCACTAAGAGCGGAAATGACTTGAGTGGTGTCCGAACCCACAACGCTAATCTCAGACAAGTTGCAAGGCAAGACCGCCCGGCTACCAAGGCTGAGTTTCGTTTCGCTAATAAGAGTTTAGCTGCTCGGCGCCGGTTTTTATCTTTACGAATGCGCTTTGAATTCTACTGAGAAACCATAGTGCAAAGTTCCTCCAACAATTTGAGTTTTTAAAACAATGAACTGCACTCTTCAAAATTCGTGTAACATTGCACCCATTAATATTGGTAACCTTAACAGTATCTCATCTCAAAATCTTACTTTCAGTTTTTTCTCCAACATTATTAGCATTTATTGCACCTGTTCTGTCGTTTGTGGGTGAGACGAGCTTTCTAACAGCCGGCAAAGTAAAAATCAATAATAGTAATTATAAAGTTAATTTTGTTAATAAAGTTAACAAATTAATTTCAAAACTGAAATTAAACAAGCATAGATTTGCGGATGTTGGATGTTTGAACCATTTTCAAATGTAACAGGAAATCAATTCATCATGCTTGCTTTATAATTTTGTTTACTGCTGAATTTTCTTTGTTTTTAGCGATAGTTAAACAATGCGTTAATCTCTTTTCGTTTTCTTTCTTTCTTTCTTTTCTTTTTTTTTTGTTTTTTGTTTTACTGGAAAGTAAATTAAAAAACAACACCGCTTGTAAATAGAACAGCATAAAAAGGTATAAATAAACTGAAATCTTTATCAAGATGAGGAACATATTTTCTACGGTACATTATTCAGTACATTATACAGTCATATATTATTTCCCAGGGCCATGGTATCTCAAAAAATATGAATCTGAAAATTTTCAGATGCGTCTGCCCGAAAGATTCATTTAAGATTCTCGGTCCGCCCCATGAGTTCAAGTTCACTGTCGCAATTTGTGGCATTAGGGCCACAGGAAATGATTAATGGAAAATTTCATATCTGTTCAGCTACATTAAAATATAGGTAAAAATTTAAAATTAGTAAAATGCTATTTATTTTACACGTGCTTTAAAAAAATAATTATAGATAAAAGTACAATATACTATCTGTTGTCGCAAAAATTAATACCGGATTTTCTCTCTCAAATCTTCTAAGAATGATCACTAAGAATATCACGATAAATTACATATTACTTCATTTTCTTTTATATTAGCTGCAAGTTCACGGTGATGCCTGTGCTAAGAATTTAAGAATTAAATCCCTTGAGTTAGTAAAAACCTCCTCAACAAAGTAATAAAAAGCTTTTGACTAAAATGCACACATCTTTAAACCTAATATTTAACTTTATATTTTATTTTATATTTCACAATATCAAATGAGAAATAAAAGTGAAGTACTTTTTCCTTTGAAGATAACAAGTTTTGGCGAAGTTAGTAAGGTTTTCAAAGATTATGTCATAGTGATATGATCATTAGTGTACTTTCAAAGAGCAAATCATCGAATTGAACTCAAAACACGAATACTTGTAGAGAAAATACACATAACTATATTCGTTGTTATTTTCTATTTAATTTGAAAGAACATGGAAAGACCTTATTTAATAAGACTTTATATTTCATTTAAAAGTAAAATGACATTACCATTAGTTAATCCCAGTTTTGGCTGCATCATTCGTGGTATTTATAATAATAACCCTTTCGATTTGCTAATTAATTCAAACTTTTATTCTGCCGACTAGCTCAAATCTCAGCAATTATCATCAACTTTCAAATATCGTATGAACGCTCTATCAATTTTATTTTCGTAAGTAATAATGGATAGCTAGTTCTAAAAGATGAGGAGAAGTCGATGTTCTATCGATATGCAATTTTCATTCTAATCGGTGAGTGACGCTTGAGTAGGTTTACTCTGTAGTTCAGACCAGTTTAAAAAGAAAAGTTGTTCGTCGGCCAACTGCGTTGGAGGCAAAAGGGTAAAAACTGAACCAAATATGTTCGATGAATTCTTAGAATGGCCTTATATCAAGTGTTAGGGCACACTGCAAATAATGAAACAGTTTTTGAACACTTTTTCACACGGACACTTGTCTCCTTTTTTAGAACACTTATTTCGGAACATTTATTAGAACCGTTGTAAGATCACTTTTTAAAACATTTTTTGAACACGTACACTTGTCCCCTTTTTTAGAACACTTTTTGGGGTCAGTTTCCAAAACACTTCTAGAAACACAGTTCGGAACATATATTTAGTTCAGCATTCTTTTTAGCTCACTTTTTAAGCACTTATAGGATCGCGTTAAAGACACGTTTTTGAACACTTCATTGAACATTTTGTGGCGCACATACAGATACAGTTTCTAGAATGCGTTTTAGAACAATTTCTTCGCACTAATATCATCCGAGGATACCTACCGCACAAATATAAAAGTAGCTTTTAGAAATTATAAATATGCACTAGATTCGTGTTCATTTTGAGACTGCAGGCTGATGATGGTTTAGGCTTTGGACGAATCTAATTATTAGTCAGCATAGCTACTATGAAAATTTAAAATAAAAAGATAATTCCAAGATAATTGACTAGCTTACAGCAGAATTGCACCCGAACAATGTTTACCAATGAAAAGGTTGCAGGAAAATGTAGTGCACAATATTACTTACTACAGAAACTGCATATATTTAAAATATTAATTTCCATATTTTAGTTTTCAAAGCTAATCCATACTGTAAAACGTAATCAAAAGTGTACAAACAAAGGCTCACATAACTTCAGTTTGTTGCTTCATAAATTTCATTTTCAAAAATTTTAATTTCTCAAGATCAAAATAAATTTGCCTTCATTGTTTGAATTCGTGCTATTTTGCTATTCAGTGATCTATTGCTTGGTCTCTGATCAATGACCTTAAACATTAGTTGTGTTCTTTTAAAAATGTAAGTGCAGTGGAATTCTTTAATGACTAATTATTTCCTTGAATATTAACTAAAACGATGAGTGCTGGATCTGGGGGCGAAGGGGGGGGGTTGGGATCCTTGCCCCCGTGAGACAATTTTTGGGGGACAACAAATTTGTTCTATTTCCGTGGGGGGGGGGGGGGGGGTTCGTTGAAACTCAATATAAAACTTGAAGGAGAATGAGTAGGAGCATCAGTTTCAAGCTTTGCCTTAGCTCGGAAAAATAGTATATCCGGCACTGACAATTATCAATTACTTATTTTTAGTTTTAGTTCCTTGCATAAGGAAGAAAAGTGTTCGCGAAAAACAAAATAAATAAAAAATTACTTAGTCGTCAGTGGCTGGCATACACTTTCAGTTTAGTAGCCCTTTTTTCACCATTAGTAGCCACTTTATTCAAAACATTTATTTATTTCTTGAATGGGGAAAAAATGTACTACATTAAAACATGTGCTGTGGAAAAGGTATTACCGTATGAGATCTAACTGAAATTCCATTTATTTGCCTTTTTTCTATCCCCTCCCCCCCCTCCCGCCAAAGGTGAGTACAAACCTTTTGTATAAGCTTCCAGGTTTGTGCTTGTTTTTAAGGGGTGCGGTTTGGATCCTGAAATTAATAATGACTTTTATTATTGATTGAAAGGCAACATGTAATACTAAGGTTGGGATTGTTATTACATTGCAAACCAATTGCTTCAAAATAGAAATGATTTGTGTATGAAAATTCATTGGTGCAAAAATTGTGTAGCCGTTTCGGTTCTTAAGACGTGACTGGTTGAGTACTCTTTTTAGCTTCCATCGTATTTCATTTAATCTCCAGATGACAACTAAATGCCATACATTCAGGTCTAACTCAATCAGACAGTTAATATCAAGTTCATTAACTAATGCAGCTAAATTTAAAATACGCATGGGATTTATGTTTCTAACTTACGCACATAACACTGAACTGAGTTTATCAAACTTATCTAGTCATTAAACACAATATGTTTAAAATGAATTTATTTAACTTTATAGATACACATTAAAAAATTTACGTAACAATGTTTGAAACTATCATTCTTCTACAACCGGGTAAACCATTACCTAAAAAAAAATAAGAAAAAGCCTTTTTTTTTTACAAACATACGCTTAATTACGAGAACACAAGAAATACGTTATACATTTATTTGTAGGCTGTAGGGGAATGTGGGGCAAAGTGAAATGGTGAAATAATTACTTTTACTGCCAACAATCTCGTTATATTTTAACTATATAGTAGCACATGTACTCTATTCCAGTCAGGAAAAAAAATACATCTGAAGCTTAAAATTAATGATAATAATGGCAATTTTCAAAAAAGGACATTCATATTGTAATATTTTGATGTAAGTCAAAAATTATTTTTGTAAGAATAAAATGATAAAATTGTTGTTAGTAACATTTTAAATATTAATTGAGACCTTCTAATATTTAATGCGGTATTTTTTACTTTTTTCAGTTAATTTTAAGCTTACTAGTATTTCTAATATTGGCAAGGTGAATGGAACAAAGTGAAATAGTTTATTTCGTTTACTCACTCAATTACTGTTCGGCAAAAAAAAAAAAAAAAAAAGCTTCAAAATGTTTCTGACATTTTGTCGGCTGATTCTTATGTTAAATGACCCCCTGAATCCGAATATGACCTCCGTTTTCTCCCTATACGTACCAATTTTTTTTAAAGGTCCCCCAAGTTTTTTTCAATTTTCCTTAGTTTTAGTTTTAGTTTTTTTTTTTTTTTTTTTTTTTTTTGGGAGGTGAAAGGAGCTTTATATTAACTGCTAACATAGCTTTGGTGGGCAAGAGAGGTTCAAAGTTCAAGATCATGGACACCCATCGCCAAAAAGGGGGGACTTTGGGTGTATAGCCCCCCCCCCCCCCAAATATTAGAAAAATCACGAAAAACGATCTTTTTATTCTATTTTTAAAAAAAGATGTTTGTAAAAAACATTTCGGTGTAGAATGAGAGCATAAGACTCTCCTTCTATGACTCCTATGTGCAAAAAAAATTTCGCGATGTAAAAAAAATTAAAAAAAAAAAACTGTCTCATGAATGTCGCACGTTGCATACGCGTTGAATCGCAGGTCTTCATTCAAATAGATATTCTTCTGGCTGATTCTTATATAAAATGACTCCTTGTTTCCAAATACGACCATCTTTCCCCCATCACGCCCCCTTTTTAGAACCGAACCCCTCCCCTGATTCAGAGCCATTTATTGTTTTAAATTTTGAGGGGAAAGTGAGCATTACAATAACCGTAAACATTATTCTGAATGACTAGAGATGTGCAAAGTTCTAAATCTTGAAAAAAAAAAACTTTGCCCTCTCCCCCAAATAAAAAGGGGGGGGGGGGAGTTGTACAAAAATCGGTACATGTAGGAGGATAACGGAGATCATTTTTGGATTCAGGGGGTAAATTTGCAGAAGAATCAGGCGGATTAGCCTCAGAAGCATTTGAGAGTAATTTTTGCTGCACAGTGTGTTTGGAGGGGTGCCCCCCCTCCCCCTGTTTTCCTTTTTGCTACATATGCATAAGATTTTGAGCTTTGCACATATCTAATCATTCAAAATTATGTTTACGGTTCTTGTAAAGCTCTTTTCCCCCTTCAAATAAAAAATGGCGGGGGAGGGGAGAAGGGGGTAGGTTCTAAAAAGGGGGCGTGATAGGGAGAAAGATGGTCATATTTGGAAACAAAGGGTCATAGGGGTCATTTACATAGAAATCAGCCAGAGGAATGCCTTTTTGAATGAAGATCTGCGATTTAACTCGTATGCAACGTGCGACATTCACATGATATTTTTTTTTTTACGTCGCAAAAATTTTTTTGGACATAGGAGTCGTAGAAGCTTAGTCTTATACTCTCATTCTGCTCGGAATTTTTTTTACAAACATCTTTTTTAAAAAAATCAGAATAAAAAGATCGTTTTTCGTGATTTTTCTTTTATTTTGAGAGGTTATACCCCCCCCCCCCCCCCAAGTTCTCCTTTTTGCGATTGGTGTCCATGATCTTGAAATTTGAACCTCTCTTGCCCACCAAAACAATGTTAGCAGTTAATACAAAGTTCCTTTCACCTCCAAAAAAAAATTAATTGCTCTAAAACTAAAGAAAATTGAAAAAAACTTGGGGTCCGTTAAAAAAAAAAAAAAATGGTACGTATAGGGGGGAAAACGGAGGTCATATTCGGATTCAAGGGGTCATTCTATATAAGAATCAGCCGACAAAATGTCAGAAGCATTTTGAAGGGTTTTTTTTTTTTTTTTTTTTTTTTTTTTTTTGCGGCGCAGTTTTATTTACAAAATCACTTACGGTTCATTTATTAATTTATTTACATTTCTTCATTCATTAATTCACTTATTTATTCATGCCTTCACCCATTTTCTTATTCATTCTCTATTTTATACGGTCATTTATTTTTCTTCATGTATTAAGTATTTTATTTATTTAAGTATTCGTTCATTGTTTCATTAGCTTTTTATTATTCATTCTACCCTTCTTTTAATCATTCATTTGAACAAATACATTTTTTATGAGTGAATAGAACATTTTTCATTCAGAAAAATATTTTATTTTTCACTCGTTCTATAAAAAAATAAAGGGAAAAATTTCCACTTTTTTTTTAATGCTCTTTATTTGTAAAGTGTAATTTTCAAAAAAAAATTCCAATTTGTTCATTTAAAAAAAAATCTGGCCAGCTTAGCAATTTCACTTTACCCCACATTCCCCTACTATTTTTTCTATAATAATAATTTTTCCGAAAAAAGCCCCTATATACCTGTCTTCCTCCTCTTCTCTTTACATCATCAAAGATAGCTAAAATGTTTTAGACGCGTCAGTTTTTACAATTTTCCGGATACCAGCCCCCCCCCCCTCCAACCAAAGTTTCCTTCTTCTAACATCACCAAAGATGGCTTTGAACTATACTTTTAAAAAAAACATTTTCAAAATATTGTGGTTAATAATACCCTTATTCCTCAAGTTACCTTACAAAAATGTTTTTAACACTTTAGCTTCAAAATATTTTCCGCTGAAATGAACCCCGGAACATAAAACACAAAGTTCCTTAAAAATGCCCTAAATGTACAGTTTTAAAACTGCATTCTTACATTTTTTCCTAGAGGTATCCTTCCCCCTTCTCCATACTTTTCCCCATCTTTACATAATCAAAGACAGATTAAACATATTTTGGACTAGATAAATCTCTGAAGGAGATCTCCCTACGCCCTTTCCAGAACTGTAAAAATGGCTTAAACTTGCGTTACTAATATTGAATTCATTATTTTTCAAAGAAAAAGGTCTGATATTTCCTGTTTCCTCAGTCTGTGGTCCATCCTTAATCTATCTCTCAATGTGATAGAACATATAACAACGAAATTACAATTGAAGTAGTTTTTACACTGCAACAGACATCGCGTTTAGTTATCCAACAATTTTTACTAAGTCTTTCATGAAACTTTTCATGATTAAAAAAAAAAAAAAATATGTGTTTGTGTTTACGTTATTAGGTTGTACCTGTTTACAAAGAAATAAAGGTTTTTCTTTTCAAAGAAATAAAGGGTGAAATTTTTTATTCACATGTTTTTTATCACACGGCAAATTAAAAAGTGGGATTAAAGAAAAAAACTATTAAGCATTTTTTTCTGAACTAGCGGTTTTAACTATTTTTGTGTCATGACCCCATTTTTAAGAACACGACACCCGATACATGTATTGTACGTACTCAAAACACACATTTATATAAGGCTTCCTGTTGGCTCTAATTGCTTTAATGATTTCAAAACTTTGAGTAAGATACTTAATAAGATTTTTAGCTAATGTTTTGAACTCATATTATTCATTCGAACAATACTTTGCTTAGCATTTCTGCAAAACATCGATCATGAAACTCAAATTTCATGATTTTTTTAAATTGCAACAGATAATAAAATTAATTATCCATAAATAAGATGCTAAATGGTGCGCAATATTTTACCTCAAAATTCAAGATAAAATTGATTGATATGAAACATTAGACAATATATTTTGTCAAACATCATTACTTAGAAGAATCTTGATCTCTGGACCTAGGTTCGAATCTCATTCATACTATTGTGGTAGATTTTGATCATATTCAAGTTTAACCTAATCTAAGCCGCAGAACCTCCAGCGATTCAGTCTTTTTCGATTTGTTAAACCAAAAAGTTGTGCACAAGATGATCGATCTTATGGGATGTTTACAAGCAAAAATACTAACGTATCAAAAAATTGCTAACCAGAAAAATAAAATCACCTGAACTATTTGTAAAAACAAAAAGTAGATGACAGAACTTATAAAAAGCATTTAGATGAAAGAGATGCTTTTTTTTTAAGATTGAAATTGAACAGCGTAAGAAATGCCCTTTGACCTTCATTAGAAATGTTTTTGGGTCATAACCCGTAGTTTAGGAGCCCTTGTTTAAACCTCTAATTCCGATGCTCTTAAAAAATTCTAAATCGAAAGATAAGGACAGGAGCCCTAAATCAATCGTCAAGTTTCAAAATTAGAATCGTAACACGTTACAGACCAAGAGCTGAGCCCCCAAAACACGATTTATCTCTTTTATGGCTTGTGACCGGTTAAAATAGTAAAAAATGCAATGAAAAAACTTTGGCTCTAATGCCCCCCACTAATTTTGGGTCACACGGCTGCGTGGGTGGATGGAAGGTCAAAAAAAAAGAAAAATATTAAAGTGATGAGTTAAATGGCTAAAAATTATATAATAACATTAAATTAATAAGAAAAAACACGTAGCAAATTTCTCCCCCAGCTATGTTGGGGCAAACGTGGTGCCCCCCAGGGGTAAAGTATCGATTATTAAACTAAAAAAATGATCACTTTCGTGGGGGGGGGGGAATTTTACAGAGTATTAGTTTCATAATTTTGATTGCCAAAAAAAAAATTCCCCCTCAGTAACTATGGGTCAATTTGTCAAAAAAAATTTTTTTGTTCCTCTTTATTTAGTCCAAGTCGAGTATTATTCGAACTTACGCATGACTGTTTAAGTTGCAAAAAACCCCAGTTTGAACGTTTATTCGTTAAAAAAAACTCGTAGCAATTCCCTCCCCCCCACACACACCCCTATGGAGGGGGTTGCTACGCGGTGCGCGGTTTTACAACGTGGTGCCCCCCCCCCAGGGGTGGATTATCGATTGATTAAATTAAAAATAAATGATCACTTTCGTGGAGGGAATTTTACAGAGCATACATTTAATTGTTTTAATTTCAAAAAGAAAAAAAAATCTCTCCCCCTCCCTCTCCAGTAACATGGATCAATTTGTCAATTTTTTTTTTTTTTTTTTTTTTTTTTTTTTTTTTTTTTGTTCCTCTTTATTTGGTCCGAGTCGAGTACTATTTGAACTTTAGCCTGACCGCTTAAATTGCAAAAAACAAAGCTTGGATGTTTATTCGTTAAAAAAAACTCGTAGCAAATTCCTCCCATCTATTTGTGGGGGAGGGGGGTTGCTACGCGGTGCGCGGTTTTACAATGTGGTGCCCCCCTCCAGGATTGAACTATCGATCGATTAAATAAAAAACAAATAACTGTCGTGAGGGAATTTCAGAGTATACATTTAATTGTTTTAATTGCAAAAAAAAAAAAAAAAAAATCTCCCCCTACCCCAGTAATTATGAGTTTATTTCACAAACAAAAGTGATTTAATGTTAAAATTGCAATAACGATTTTTTTTACTTGTAAATTTTAATACGTTAATCCGATGCGTTAAAAGAATTTTTAAAATAATAATTTGGTAATTCATATAGATTTATTTACCTTCATCATATTGGTTGTGATAGTGTTTATCTAGTTTGATAAAAATGTTCCTACTATCTCGATGATCTGCTTCTGTTAAGAACTCGGAAAAATCTAAATCACGGAATCTCAGTTTTCAGTGTTTTCGAATCTTTGAAACTTTTATTCCTTCAAATAAAGTTTCTGTCAAGACATTCAACTTACACTTAAAATTACCCTTTAAAACACTGATAATATAAAAACATAAAAATTTATTTTTGAAAAAAGGATTTTTTTACGTTTTCAGTTAAGGATGCGGTACAGCGTGCTCCGAAAAGAAAAACCAACAGCTATAACGACTTCACTGTGTTGGCTACAGTTGAACACTGATGTACGGACGATGAATTGCTTCCTTTCATTTGGAAAAAAAATATTTCAAAATTTCTAATTTAAATTTTAAAAAAAATTTTGGGGGAGGGGATTTTTTTTTTTTTTTTTTGCTACAATCAAATGTATACTCTGAGAAAATCCCCCCTCTCTACGAAAGTAATCTTTCTTTTATTTAATAAATCGATAATTCACTCCTGGGGGCAACAAGTTCGCCCAACATAGCTGGGGGGGGGGATTTTCTACCTGTTTTTTTTTTTTTTTTTTACCGAATAAATAATTGCAATTTTCTTTTACAATTTAAGAGGTCATGGGAAAGTTCGAATAGTACTCGACTCGGACCAAATAAGGAGAAACAAAAAAATTTCTTTTGACAAATTGACCCATAGTTACTGGTGGGGGAGAGATTTTTTGGCAATCAAAATAATGAAACAAATACCCTGTAAAGTTCCCCATCCCCAACCCCACGAAAACGATTTTTTTTTAATTTTAACAATCGATATTCACTTTGGGGGGGGGGGGGGGCTCCCACATTCGCCCCAACATAGCTGGAGGGGGGGATTTGCTACGTGTTTTTTTATCAATTTAATGTTATTATATAATTTTCAGCTATTTCACTTAATATTTTTCTTTTATTTTGACCTTTCATCCACCCACGCAGCGTGTGACCCAAAAATAGTGGGCGGGGGGGGGGGAATTAGAGTCAAAATTTCTAATTACATTTTTTTATTATTTTAATCTGCCACCCGCCATAAAACAGATAAACCGTGTTTTGGGGGCTCAGCTCTTGGTCTACAGGGACGACGGGTTCGAAATGAAAAATTCATTTTGTGTTGAATAGTCCATTTATTGAGGAAGGCTATAGGCTATATAACATTGCGCTTTGACTAATAGCAGTGGAGCAGCAATAAGAAATGTAATGAAAACGGGAAAATTTATATAATTGTATAAAATGTTTGGAACGCCGAATACACGTACATTTTTGAGGTAGACCGTGCAACGCCGGCCAATGCAGCTAGTAGACTCATAATTGCTGGGGAGGGGAGATTTTGTTTTGCAATTAAACCAATTAAATGTATACTCTGTAAAATTTCCTCCACAAAAGTGATCATTTTTTATTTAATCAATCGATAATTCACCCCTGGGGGGGCGGGCACCACGTTGTAAAACCGCTCACCGCGTAACAGCCCCTTCCATAGGTGTGTGTGGGGGGGGCGGAATTGCTACGAGTTTTTTTTAACGAATAAACGTTCAAACTTTGGGTTTTTTTTTTGCAACTTAAACATTCGAATAATACTCGACTTGGACCAAATAAAGAGGAACAAAAAAAATTTTTTTTTGACAAATTGACCCATAGTTACTGGGGGGGGGGGAATTTTTTTTGTCAATCAAAATAATGAAACTAATACCCTGTAAAATTCCCCCCCCCCCCCACGAAAGTGATCATTTTTTTTAGTTTAATAATCGATACTTTATCATTGGGGGGCACTACGTTCGCCCCAACATAGCTGGGGGAGAAATTCGCTACGTGTTTTTTCTTATTAATTTAATGTTATTATATAATTTTTAGCCATTTAACTCATCACTTTAATATTTTTCTTTTTTTTTGACCTTTCATCCACCCACGCAGCCGTGTGACCCAAAATTAGTGGGGGGCATTAGAGCCAAAGTTTTTTCATTGCATTTTTTACTATTTTAACCGGCCACAAGCCATAAAAGAGATAAATCGTGTTTTGGGGGGTCAGCTCTTGTTCTATTAGTCTTAACGTAACCACACAGTTTTAAAACACAGGATTTCATTTTATTTCAAAACTTAAGCGGTATGGTAAATTATTAGTTTATTTAAAACAAAAGTATGAAGCTCAGTAAATGTACAAATACAAAAATTATCTGTAAAGAACATAAAAAAGGGAAGTGGCGTACCTTTTGAGCATTCAAAAATATCACGAAAATGATTGCGGCCGATCCAGATTGTTTACAAACATGGCGTAGCTAAGAAAGCAGTGATTTCACAAGCACTCTTAAATCTGCGCGCTATGTGTTCTCAAGTGTATTCCCAAACTTCGGCTGAATCGAGATTCCCAGCAAAACACATTCGGTGCACTTTTGGAACGTTTTCTTTAAAACGGAATGGATTAGTAAAACATTTCAGCTTCATATCTTTGTACACAACACATTCGAAATACATTTTAGCACATATTCAGGCAACTGGAACACTTAAAGAGTTTCAAATGTGTACCGATTATTTGCAGTGCACATTGTAGAACAGAAATGGCAAGAAAAATGGATCTGGCGGTGAACACCATTAATAATTAAAATGTTACATTTTTTAAATGATTAAATTACGTAAATATATATACATTTATTTCGTTAACTTTTGAGGTTAATTTGCTGGAAGTATATGTAAAATGCCAAAATATAAGAGCAAAAAGGGAACAAAACAGTCGTCATTAGTGAAAAGGCAATTTTTTAGTCAGAATTAAACAAGAAAAATCAGATGCGCACATATATGAAACATATAAGGTTGGGTTCAGTGCCAAAATTTGTGCCATTAGACCTCATAGGAAAAGATTCCTAAAAAATTGAAACCATTCACAGTAACATTCCCATAAAAGAAAAATATGTGTAAATTTAAAGCGATTCAGCACGTTTGAAACTTGCGGTGATGATCTCTAAGGAATGGATCAGAAGATTTATCACATCGCATTTTTAAAATATAACACGGTGGAAAAAATATTTTCAACTCCAGAGAAGCCTTAAAACTTTTGCAATTTAAAAACTTTTAAAAACCTCAAATCCGAAAATCTTTGCTTTCTAAAGTTTATCTTAGAAATTATTTTGTTAACTTTACTAACAATTAACTTCATAATAACTCTTTTTTGGCAACAATTAAAAAGCTTGTTCCGCCTAAGAGAGGGAGAGAGAGAGAGAGTATGTATAATAAATAAATAAGGTGGTTGAGGCAAATAAGGTCATGCAGACCAATAAGGTCAACCCCTCACTTTTTAGTACAACAAAAATGGGCTAGATTGTGACTTCATCACCTTCATAAGGCCTAACAGACAATAAAAGGTTATCAACAAGCATTTCGTTACCGACAGGTGAAAGTGTAGCAAACTTTATCACAGAAGAGTATTTTAAAAACTTTCCTGCTCTTATTTCACAGTAAGTTTTTTACCTTCGTGACTCGTCACAAAGCAGCAGTTTACTTACAGAAGAATTTACGTACAGCAAGACAACACTTACAACTGATCTTATTTTATCGTAAGCTTTGTTTCTTCAAAGTTCACTGTAGTTTACTAATATAAAAAAATATTTTAATTGTTCCTTAAACTGAACGTATACAGTTGATGAATTCGAAGGGGAAATTGCTGTGTACCGTCATATTTTCCTGTGATCTGAAAACCTAGAAAATTAATTGTATGCATCTTAATAAGACCAGGGACGCCTAGTCTGTACTCCGGTGTCCTAATAAGTTCACCAGGGGATCCGGTAGAAGATATGAGTCTGTGCTGCATATGTTGCATTTATCTGTATGTGCATGAACAGGGCGCAGGAGCGACCGAAAAAGGAATATTTATTTATTTTTTTAAATTTCAAGTGTTTTTTGGCGTTCTTTCAGTGTTTATCTTTATGGAACGCATATTCCTAATAAGAGTCGAATCATCTTTCTTTGTTAAAACTGTTGAAAAACATGACTGAAAACTAAATTTTTAGATGGAATTATTTATTTCTTATTTTATATGAATCATCTGATGAATGTGCAAATCTTGGAGTCAATTCAATCATAAAGTAAAGAGACACTAGGCCATGAACCTTAGACTGGTTTTATTTCGCACAGTTACCTTATAAATA
This sequence comes from Uloborus diversus, assembly GCF_026930045.1. Classification (NCBI taxonomy): domain Eukaryota; kingdom Metazoa; phylum Arthropoda; class Arachnida; order Araneae; family Uloboridae; genus Uloborus; species Uloborus diversus. The sequence continues at coordinate 177,372,705 of NC_072731.1, forward strand.
ATTGGCGACTCTTTTCTCAGTCGCAAAATCAAAGTTTTCCAACTTCATACGACAACAAAATTTTAGTTTTTTCAACTAATACTTTCGTAAATTATAAATTCTATCTTAATGGACAAATCTAAATACTTTTGAATTCTGCTCCGCCACAATGTTAATTTATAAAATAAGACAGTAGGGCTTTACAGTGAAGAGTTTTGAAACCCAAGATATATACCAACTATGTTTCCAAAATTTGTTTGTTTGGGCAAGAGGAGGTGTCGGCGTTAGCTATCACTGCATCTTATATTGATTTGTTGATTTAAAAAAAGAAAAAAGCTTTTTTCAAAAAAAAAAAAAAAAAAAAGTGAAAAATAATGAGTAATTCCTCTATGATTGAGCAATTCTTCATATGTATAATAGCGAATTCATTGATTTAGTAAAGCTCCCGACGTCATCAACAATGAAACTAGCGCCAAAAAATATGATTTGATGATAATTTTTGGCAATTGTTTGACATGCAGGGAAATGCTTTATTTTGTCAAGGCTGAACTGGATCCGGTAACTTAACTAGTTTTACTGGAAATATTGTCATTTTATGAAACTGAAGAAAGGAAAAGGGTGCATTCACTGGAGTTACGGATAAAATTTCAACTATCAAACTATCACCAAAAAGGCAATTGCCTCGTTCAAATGTAGAAACAATTTTCACCCGTCATATCTCGACGGGCAATTTTCTAGTAGATTTATAAATTGAAAATGTTATCTTCATAGCTCTACCTGTTTATGTACAGCTTAGGTACAGTACTTTTTAAGATACCTCTGTTTAACAACGCCTGGTAACTTTTCATAATTTGCACATTTAATAAAAATTGTTTAAATTACAACTTTAATATAAAAAGAGTATTTACGCTCATTTCTTTAAAATATCCATTCATTATATAAAATTGGAAATAGAAATCCACAAACATGTCTACTAAATAAAATCTAGACTTCTTCATTGAAGTTTGGAAAAAGAAACAACAGCGTAGATGATATTCTCAGAGCGTTGACTGCAAGGAAAGTTCAGATTAAATGTTTTCTCCAAACGTTAGTGTCTCGGGGGACGCAAAAATAGCGCCATCAATGTAAGAAATTCTCTGCTGAATCGAATTAAATCTAGAGATCTCAGTCCTTTTCTAGTAAACAAGAAGAAAGTTTTGGGAATTTTGTGATAAGGAAATTGGAAGAAGTGTCACATTTTTTTCCAGCAGAATAAATGTCACCATTCCTTTACACTTGTCCGCATGTACGATGCAGATCTGTCATACGACATTTATTCAGAAACATCTGTTATATACATAGTGAAGCACCGTTTATACGTTTCTCTTTTATACGTTTTTGTCATTTATATGTTTTTCAAATTGGCCTCTGCAAAGTTCAATAGATATTAACGAATACCTATTATACGTTTGTTTTTTTTTTTTTCATTTCTACAGTTTTTTTCATGGTGTCCCTTCAAAAACGTATAAGCGGTGCTTGACTATATATATTGATTTTATATTAGTCATTTGAAAAAAAATTAAGACAAGTGTGCAATATAGGGCCAAGTTAAAGCTCGTAATTCAGCATTTTACTTATTTCTGACTCAATTAGCTCCAAATTTTGCACAATCATCACATGATTAAAAAAATAAGAAAAAAAATTGACTCCATGTGAACATTTTAAATTTTTCTATTAATATATCTTTTAATTATCTGTTATAATTATATTTTTCAACAGTTTAGCAAGAAAAAAATGTCAATTTCGTCCTTTTAGGAACATGGGTCTTAGGCCAAATCTGAAAAAACACCAAAAAATATTATGAAGCTAAAAAAAATTAAACTCTTGTATTGTCAATATAAAAACTATTAAACCACAATTGATAAACTTAAGAACAGTATCACAGACTCCATTCTACCTCAATAGAAAGGAGAACTATTAATCGTTACATTCGAGACACTTATAATTCGTTATTTTCTGTTTTTTTGGTTACTCTTACGCACATTCACTTAAGTGTAGCTAAATGCCTGCTATTTTGCTCTTTAGACAATAGTAAATAAATAACAACAAAAAGAAATAGATAACACTTTGAAAATATTGCTATGTATGATCTCAGGACAAGGATTGCATCTCTCTAAAGAATTGCCCATTTATACACGCACACACATATATATGTATGTATATATTTGTGTGTGTGCGTATGTGTGTTAAATTCTCTTCTCATTTTTGAGACTATTGTGTAAAACTTTCGTCTCAGATTTTAGCATGAGACTAGTTTTTTAAATGACTTTTTTTTAATATTTTTTGTTTAATCTTTCACATCTTCATTTGAAGAATCAATACAATTTCTCTTTTTCCCTATCTCTCACTTGAATGAACTTTCCGTATGAATTGAATTGTTAAAAAATGAGGGGATTTTTTTTTCCACAGTAATAGGTCTTCTTACCAAATATAAAAGAAACAACAAAAGACCTGATATTTTTAGAAACACACTTCAAAGAAAAGTTGCGATTAAATGTTTTTCTTAAAAGTTATTGTCTCAAGGGAAAACCAAATGGAGCATCAATGAAGAAATTTCTTTGTCAAGCGGAATTAAATCTCTGAGTTTCTCTCGACTTCGGTAAACAAGAAGAAACTTTTGGGGTTTTGCTACAAAAGAAATCTAAAAAATAAGTTGTATTTTCTGGTGTAAAAGTAATTTGCGTCGGGCTCTTTTGTCATGATCATGTGCATTTTCCAGAATCCTTTGATGTTAGTCACTATTCTGTCTCTCTAGAAATAGCTTCTTTGAATCATGCCATGAACTAGAATAAAAAGTTTATAAAGTAAGAAAAGTTTTTTTTTTTATTTATTTTTTTCTTTTTAAAGTCTAATAAGCGTGTTAGTTCTTTTTATTTTGTTGGATGATCATTAATAACTCTTCAAAAATTACTAACTATTTTCAGTTATTGTTCGTTTTTACCTACATTAAAATAATTAGGGGAAGGTCGTTTAGTATCGGACAGCGGGTAGTATCGGACAAGGACTGCTTCTTAATTCTTCCGCCAGGGGCACCACGTACTGGGTCAACTTAGTGTGCCGTATTGGGGAAGAAAGCTGCAGACGCCATATTGGTTCAAATCAACCGTTCGTTCTGGTGTGCAAAGCTAGTTCTTTGTTTGTTGAGAGAATAGCAGTGCACGAACTAAACTTCTGTGGCATATATTTACACATAGAGTAAGTTATATTGTTTCATTGTTATACCTTTAGACTGATAGTATTTAGACTGATAGTAAGATTAGACTGATAGTAGAAATACCTATAGACTGATATTAATCTAAGTATTATGAGCTATAAAAGTGTCTAGCTTAAGTAATAACCTAGTGGTGGTTAAACAACTGTAGCTTTACTGTCGGGTTGTATCGGACAAACCAATTTCGGGTTGTATCGGACAAAGTTACTGGCACCAAAATAAAATGCTGTCGGTGTTTTTCTTTGTCCAACAGGTTTAAATGGGAAAATCACGACATAAATGGGATAAAACAAATATGAAAGAAGCCATTGAAAAAGTCGGACTTAATAAAATGACAATTAGCCAACCATAGGCTATATTTTTCAACTTTTATGAAAAATTATTACTTATTTTCATTTTTAGACTTGTATACTATTCTAAGTAACCAACTACTTTGTTCGTTTCATTTTTTTGCACATTAAAATGTCATTTCTGAACTATTTGTTTTTATTTCAACATTTTAATGTTTTGTCCGGTACAACCCTCCAAAATTTAAAATTGGCCAAAAATAGAGTTTGACAAAAATGTGTTTAAAAAATACGACACCATGCTTTTTCACCAAAGTTTACAATTTATATTAGGTAACTTAGTAGAGCAGAATTTAGTGTAAAAATTAATTCTTTACAAATAAAACAAAAAGTGCTATGATTGAAATGGCTTAGGTGTCCGTTACTACCCGACCTTCCCCTAACGGAACTAATACCGGCATCCTTTATTTTAGCCTTTTGGAACAAATAACTCCGTGCGTATTTTTTTTTCCGCTACAATATGATTACAATTGATGGAGATCAGAAGATTTACTCTTTGCAATTAATGAAAAAATAATGTGAATAATTTTGACATCACTGTAAAAACAATTCAGAAAGGTTCATGGAAAATTATGGACAGCTGATGTATCCAATTTCTCCCAGTAACATATCTTGCAAAAAAGAGGGATTTTTTCCGCTGAATGTCAGTAACCTTTCTGAAATTATCCTTTAAACTTTTTGAAGAATTTGGAAATATAGTACATAAATCAGTCATATCTCGGGAACCTTTAAGAAAAATTAGGTAGGTTTAACGTATTTGATTAAAACGTTCTTGATTTACCAAGAAAGCTCCAGAAACATTAACGCAACCATGGCCAAAGCTAAGACAGAATTGCAAGTTAGAACCAAGCTCCTCTCTTGCCTTACAAGCCTGGAACTATCCAGAGACTAATTAGCTCTTATTGGGAGCTTAGTCAAGCTGGACGAGCAGTAATCGACCTGAAGCCGATACACTTAATGTACAAGCTCAGTCAATCTTTAAACTGGTCGATGAAAATATTTTTCGCAACAGTGAAAAGTAGCAGTTCGGGAAACTTTTTTGCAAAGATACCTACTTAATTTCACTGGGAAATAGATAAAAACCAGTGAAATCCTGGAACGTCCCACGGAAATAATCAGTGCTGATTCGGATTTCTTTTTTTACAGTGTAATTTCCGAGGAATTTGATCTTATCTTGCGAGAAAAAATCTTGATAGAAATTGTAAACTTGTTTGGATTTGTATGACGTTCAAACCGACAAACCCTCTCCATAAGATTCAAAGGTATAAACTATGTTCATGTTCTGTAATGTACTCACGGATAACAGGCGTTTTTTTCTCAGCTCATATGCAGATTCGTAACACATAATTTAGTTTTTGTTTCTTTCAGTGTACAGGGTGTCCAAAAAGTCATTGACACATTAAAAAAAAAACTCATAGAAAGTCTACAAACTGTCGTATGATATACGGTTTGCACTGATATCGTAAGAAATAACTTCCAAACTGCGCTATGCAGCGATTAACAAATCAGATGTTTCCTTCAGTCAAAAGTACTACTTTTAGTCACTGACATTAGTAGAATTAGCAAAATAAAAAATAAAAAAATTACCTGAACCCAAAAAATACTTTTATTTTCCCAACTTTTAATTTTTTTATCAATTTATCAAAATGCGTGACTTTTGAACCAAATCCTGTGACGTCACTAGTGATGAACGCCATTTTGAATCGGAGCACGTGGTTGTCTTTTCTGGCAAGGTATCGCCTTTTAATGATTTTTTTCACCGCGATCAATTTGTTAGCGGAAGGAGAATTGTTAGTTAAATAAAATATTCATTTAGCGAAGTGTGGCAGTGTCCTGAAACTTTATTTTGGTAACCCTAGTGATTTGCTCACTTATGACGTCAGCAGCGAAAATGAAAACAACGGCTGAATGTAATTTAAGATTTTTTAAGAGAGAAAATAAGCCAAAATTGAGGAAAATAGTAACTTACCCTATGTTTTTGACCATGCTCGTTCAGAAAAAAATATTTTTGAAAAATGGGAAACAACCCAAGCGTGCTGTATTAACGGTAAAGAGCAAAGCAAAATTGTCGCTGTAGCATCATTATAAGAAGAAAAAACGTATTGTTAGGTGTTTAATTATTTTATTAAATAGAAAGCAATACCTTTCATTACTATAGAGCTCAATATGTGCATCATTTGATGCTCTAACTACATCTAAACGTTACTCAAATTCATCACATATTGCAGCCAGCATAGACAGCGAAACAATTTGTGCTTCACGAGTAATTCGTATCTTCAGATCTTCATTGCTAGCAATGTTACACAATTTGGCACAAATGAACACACACAAAAGAAAAAAAATTTTGTGAACCTGTGAAGTATTCTTGTGCAGATCTCATATTTATGCGAAAATTTTTTGCTTTTCTACAAATTTATTAAATGTGTCATGAATTTTTCGGATATTCTCTACTTTATTTCATAAAGAACTAATACTCTTTATCATATTTACTCCAAAAGGCAAGTTGTTTTTGTCTCTGACTTTTACACATAAAATTGTTCAACTGCTGTGAAGAATTTTGGGTTTAAAAAATATTCAGAAAATTTCGTCGCCAAAAGAATTCCAACTATATTGATAAACTAACTGTAAACTGTTGGTTTACAGTTAGTTTATCAATATAGTTGGTTTATCAATATAGTTTAACTATATTGATAAACTATATTGATAAACCAACTGACTAATAGTAATTAATCGATTCCTGATTTTTAAATAAATTCTCTCTTTATTATACCTTATTTGTGATTTATATTATAAAAAAGACAACTCACATCTCATGGACATGCTCGGGACAAATTGAACGCAACTGAAAAATCTCTGAAAAACCGCTAAACACGTTTGCAATTGTATTTTATTAGTTTTTCTGAAGTGAAAACTACTTTAGGCGCATTGAGCATTTTTGAAGTGGGGGAAAACCATCCATTTTGCGACACCGAAAAACCGTCACCTCACCGACGTCTTTGCATTGCTTCAAGATAAAATTGGGAAGAGCTTTGATGATTTACCAATGATTTTGAGAGGGGATTCCAACATCAACTTTGCAGATGATGAAAATCTACCATTAATTGAATTTTAAATAGAGAATTTAATATAACGATGTCCAACAATTGCAATTTTAGCACAACGAGAGGTATAAAACTGTAGTTGATGCAGTCTTTAAAAGATACTTAAATAGATTCAAATCAAAGTTTTTTTTATTTCCTGTTTTAGTTATCATAAACGTATAGTATCAGTTTTGGAATACAATAATAATAATGATGATCAGGGCGTAAAAAATCATGATATTGAATGTGAGTGATATATATGAATTTGAAAAAATATAAAAACACTGGATTTTTTTATTTAAATCATATTTTTTTAAAATTTAATCTGATTTTTTTTTTTTTTTTTTTGAAATGAACCCCGAATTCTCTAGCATGCCTCAAAATTCGAATTTCTCGGCATGCTGATCAATCTCACAGCATGTCGGCTCAGGTAATGCAGTAAATTAATTGCGTGGGAAGTTCAGTATGTGTAGTGTTTATTATTTTTATGCATGGAAAACTGAATAACACAAACTAAGAATTTATTTTCAAATATTTCCTATATTTGCATCAATATTTACTTTACAAACGAACTGAAATAGATCATTCAAAATGTATATAATTGATGCTCGGATTGCTGATAAACGTAAAAACTAGGCTGTAACTGATATTTTGTGTCTACAAATTATAAAATTTTACTTTTTGAAACTACAATTAATTTTAAATGCAAATTAAACTAACACACACACCACACACACACATACACACGCGGAAAAACAAAACCAACTACAAAAGTAGTAATACAAAAGTATTTGTAGACACAAAAAGTAAAATTTTATAATTTGTGTCTACAAATTATAAAATTTTACTTTTTGAAACTACAATTAATTTTAAATGCAAATTAAACTAACACACACACCACACACACACATACACACGCGGAAAAACAAAACCAGTTTTATTTTGTAGTTTTAAGTTTTCACTTTTGTGGGCAGTCCCATGACTGCCTTTATTTTTTTTAAATTTATTTATTTATTTATTTATTTATTTTTTGTATGAATCGACTCTTAAAAGACACATTAAAAATGCCATAAATCTTAACGAATTAAAAGTTTAAAGTATTGCTACGCAGCAGGGGAGAATCACCCTGAGTCTTCGGTTTTACTATATATTGTCAATCTCTTAGAACCTAAATTTATATTCATATAAGCACCGTTATGAACCCCATCCAGAAGGCAAATTATGTCTGCGTTAGTGTCCCTAATGATTTCTTTTGAACACTCTTATATTTAACGCTGCAAAAAAGACACCACCTTCGCTCTCACCACTTAAAAAAAAAAGAAAGAAAGAACATCAGAAAAAGTGAGGAACTGATGAAAAAAAAAATCTTTTCCGCCTTTCAATTTCCAAAAGCTTCGATCAAATAACCATATGATTTTTTTGTCATTTCATTCCATGTTATTCAATGGTAGCAGTCACTCGGAAAGTTTTTACGTAAAAATCTTTTATGCCAGTTGTTATCGTCGAAAGGTGACATATCTCGATTTGGAGGGTTTCATTTTTGTGACAGCCAGAAATAAGCGTCTATTTTTGGTAGATGTATAAAATACAGTTTCTGTCAGTATTTTTCTCTTAGATCTTTAAAGTCCGATCTGATAGACACACATTTGTGGTAATAATCATAGACTACAATGAACTTGAATATTAATTTGTAAAATATTTGTTTTTCTTATTTGGCCAAACTGACCGTTTTGTTGAAAATTTGAATATCGTTGTTGTTGCTGTTGTCGGGTCTATGGAAACTACATGGAGCCAAAAGCGTTAGAAGATGGAGTCGCCAGTTCTGGAGCACGAGGGGTATACTGCCTTGAGCAGGTAAATGGCAGTATCTGCAGAAATGAAGTTTCAAGGCTTTTGAAGAAACGAGTTTTGGATTCAAAGGGAAATGTTCGAATTAGTAGGTAAGAGTATTGACAAGGCGGTCGGATATTGCTTCAACTTCAGGTCAAGCGAAGATAAATGAATATGATTGGCTTAAAGGTTATGATGGTAACTTGACTTCATACTTTCTTTGAAAGCACAGCTTTTACTCACAAATCACTGAGGAAGTGATCCCCTTACCAGACTTCAGGCGCAGTGACTCAATGTTCAAGCAACAGACTTTTTCTCGTTTATTTATTTATTTATTATTTATTTATTTTTTTTCCAGCAGAAACCAAATAAGCAAGCTTGGGCAATTAAGCTAAAGTACAATAAATGACAAAATGCAAAAAAAAAAAAGAAAGAAAGAAAGAAAGAAAAGAAAGAAAGAAAAAATTTGCGGTTACTGCCTTTACCTGCCCACTGCAGTATACAGGAATTACTGTGGTGGTGTTCTAAGTTGAAAAATAGAAGTCAAAATGGCTTGTCAGTCAATGATATACGCATTTGAATGTTAACTCAGCCTCTTGTACTAAAACATCAGCTGAGTTTTAAACGGTAGTTTTTTTTCTTTTTTTTAATGTAAGAATAATTTAATATCCAACTAATTTAAATATAGTCAAACTTTGTTTCCACAATACAAAGCATTAGAAAGATCTTATTGGTGCTTTAAAACCAATTTGTTAGCCTTACATGAATTGAAGATGAACTTTGTACTTAAAATGAAAATACAAACTCCATATGTTAAGCAAATAATTATACGTGACAATTAAATAACCTTTTTAAAAAATGAATTATTCGCTAAAGGTTGAAAAAACAAAGAAAAAATTCTTTTCAGAAGTGTTCAAATATTTTTTTTTCATGAAAGGTTAATTTGGTTATTTTGAAATATTTTTATAATGAAATAAAAATTCTTCGGTAAATGCGTTGCTGTTCTTAGAAAAAAAGTTTTTTTTTTAAGTTATTAACTTGACATTTATTAATGAAGCGATGTGAAATGTATTTTTTATTTTAGAAAAAAACGAAAGGTAAACGTGAAGACTTACTTCCGAGTCGTCACTTCTAATTTTGTTTTCAAAAAACAATCTTTTAACCTTATGAAAATGAATTTTTCTAAATGATTTATGCTTTCTCGTAAAAAAGAATTGTGAATTCCTTCTGGATTGCTTAAGATGTACGGTATTTAATCAGCGCAAAGTGTTTTTAAAAATATTTTTATGCAAATACCTGACAGAATGGAAACTTTAATGAATTCGAAAACGATTTTCGATGAAAGCAATGATTTATTTCATTCAAAGAAAAAAAGAATAATGTTTTTAGTTAATCGAGGTATATCTCTACTAAAGTCTAAAAATGTAAGCCATGAGTGGCTTTTACGTGGTTCTATGTTTCAGATCTTATCATTTTGATTATTTTTCATTGTTTGATTATTTTTCATTTTCGAAATTGTTATTTGTCTTTGAATGTCAAATTTCATGGGCGTAAGGTAAACCTAGAAGAGTTTTGGCACAATGGGGTCGTTTCCGAAATTTTAAACGTATTTTTTCTGAAAGAGCATAAGATCTGACCACTTTTTAAAATATTTTGACGAAGTTTAACTTTCAAAAAAAATTACTTCAATCGATGCACTTTCATTGTTTACGCTTCTGTCGACGATGACATCACAAATGATGAAATGCCATTCACTGATGCCATTCGCAGAGCACAATATTTAATTCTCTACTTTACTTATGGGGCATTCCAAGGTATTTTTGACATTATGTAGAGTCCGTAACGTGACCTTTTTTTGCCATAACTTTTTAATTTACCGTTTGATTTGCAAATTATTTTAATTTGAGCTGGTATGTTGGTTGGTAAAGATCAAAATAAAATAATATGCTAATCAAACAGTAAATTAAAAAGTTATGGCAAAAAAAGGTCACGTTACGGACTCTACATAAATGTCAAAAATACCTTGGAATGCCCCTTATATGTCGTGGCAACAAGATGGTTGATAGCAAGTCTGGAGCTCAATATTTTCAAAATCGGACATTTAAAAAAATAAATTAAAACATAAGCGTTGGGAAAATGAAAGTTTTTTCCTCGCTTCATGTAATTTTTTTTTTTGCTTATTCTATGAGTTTTAGTGACTAAAAGTAGTACTTTTGACTGAAGGAAACAACCCCATTCAACAGAATATTAAAAACATACTTAAGTCATTGGTATTTTGCTGAATCATTGTGTGTAAATACCACAATAAACATCCACCTAAGCGACTGACAACCATTTAGATCGTCACATGGGTCTCTTTACTTGAGAAGGCATAAAACACTGATAACTTCGCATGAAAAAAAAAAAAACTCAGCTCGAGCACACAAAATATTATATTGCAACACTTTAAAGTAAACACTTACCATAAGTAATGAAGGCTCTAAATTTAAATCTATCGGGTTCATGACAATAAACACTTGTTGATTTTTATGAGTCAACCCACAGGCCTCTTTAAGCTCTGCTTTACAGTAATATTGTACCCATCCGTGTTTGGCAAGAAATGTTGAAGGGAGTCCCAAGGGAAGACCAAGTCTGAAGGGGAATGTGTGAACACCAGGAGAAAGCACCATTACTCGACCACCTCCTGCAATTATAAGTAGAAAATAAGAAGTGTAAAATATGTTCGTATAGGTTGACTTTAATTTAAGGTATCCGACTGCGTTCGGAGACATTTTTTTGAAAAATAAGTTGCACATTTTTTTTAATGTTATTTTCTAGCTACAGATGTTTCGAAACTATGAGAAAAATGTGAAAACAAACTTTCAAAACATTATTAAAAAAAAAAAAAATTGGTCAAATATGAAGAAAAATAACGGAAAAACTTGTCTTACGCTAACAGCTATGGACAAAATTTGGTTCTAATCACACATTAATCCTTGTAGCAAAAAATTTGTATACCATTAATGTTTGTTTTGGTCTAAAATATTTCGTATTTTTCAAAAAGGTTCCGAAATATAGTTATACTGGTTGCTACACTGGTACTTTTTTGTAAACATATGCTTTTGTTCAAACTTATCCACATAGAAATATTACTTAATTCTAAAATTCAACTTAGCTTTTAGAGGGAAACATAAAGCACAAAACAATGTCAGAAAATTTTACATTAATACTTGAATAACTTGTTGAGTTGTTACAGTAGACAGCTTTCTTCAAAAATATCATTCTTCAGAAAACACATTTAAATGCAACTTCCAGCCTGGAGTTCTGTGTACGATTCTGTAATAATACAGCTATAATTCTAGTTGTAATTCATGTAGAGTAAAAACCAAGACAGTTTTGGAAAGCTAATGAATCAGACTACAAAACGGCGTCATAAAAACGATTACGAATATTTCATCAAAAATGTTGATTTTAACGCAGTCGGATACCTTAAATGAAGTCTTTGAGCAACTACTGAATTCAGTGAACTAACCATTCGGTAAAGGTAAGGCGATCTTTGATCTAAAGAAAGTTCGAGGTTTATGACTGTCGCCCAGTTACTCTACTAGTAAATAGCATTTCACAACTTTCAGTTATTCCAGCTTAGACAAACGAATTATTCGAAGACAAAACCTCTTCCAGCCGAAGTATTACCACATATTCTTGCCTGTGTTAACCAAACGATTCAATTCTAAATCGGAGAGCCAAAACGAAGACATTCTTCAACTAATAAAAGATAGCTTTAATCAGCGATTCGGGTGCCTGACAGAGACTCAAATACTCTGGGGAATATGGGTGTCAGTTTTTGATGATGGCTTATAAAAGTTATGAAGCTTTTCCGACTTTCTTATTTAGGTTCGACCCAAATTTGTCTACATTCAAATTTTATTTTGTTACCTAGGCTGAAAATTTTCTATTGAGTGTTTTGTTGAAAGGCTTCAATACAAGAATTCAAAACTTATCTTTTTTTATGTTAGGAAATATTTAAGTAATTTACAGAAGTAATTTACAGAAATAGAATCCGTGAACCACATCCACCGTCCAACGATTCTTGTAGAAGTAAATGGTGCGCTGATAAAAAGGAAGCAGTAAAGATTTTGAAAATCCATACTCATATCGATGTGGTTGAAAACATGTTTAATTTTCACTTTGAGCACTTGCACTAACCGGTGTTTGTTCATAAAACTTTAGATGTTAAACACCCCCTAAGGAAAAAGTCGCAAGAGATAAATTTACGCCACTTAGCGCTCTAGCTCTGATTACCACGGTGAGAAATCATTTGGAATCATAAGAGCACTTGATTACATTAAAGGTGATAATTACACAGTTTGAAAATTAAACTAATGCAATATGTTTTACTTTTCATGTAATTTCGAACCAATTTGCGACTTCAATAATTTAACTGAATCCCTCACTATTGGTTTACCTTACCGGAGTCATATGTTTTTCTTCTTAAAAAGGTTTGGTAAATTGAAATATAATGAAATGTAACACCTAGCAGTTCTAGAGAATGCATGTAATATCGTTTTCACAATAATTAATAGCTTTCTACTTACATAAAGATACATATTTATTAATAAAAATTTTTTCAAATGATGAAAAGTTTAATTTGAAAAAATTTAGAAATAATAACTTTTCATAACTTATGACACAAAATCCATGGTGGTAGGCAGACTCACTTAGTTCACAACGTATCAACGGCATACAATTAATCGGTGACATTATTTTTTTTTTTTTTTCAAATCTGGAATGGAAACTGTAAACAATTCTATTGTGTCTAAAAATCATATTTAAATAGTGTTATCATTCCATCTTTATGTTCAACTGAAGTATTTACAAATCAAGAATAAGTTAAATTGGCGCAATAAGTGTCCGAACGAAATGTGGTAAATTTCGCGGAATGTTATATTTTGCTCTTCAAAAATCGATAAGCTCAAAATGCAGCGCGTGAATCAATATTTCTATAGAGTAGTCTCGAGGCTTTTCTGTTCACTGAAATATCGATTAATTGTTATTTATAGAATTTTCTTAATTCTTCTCATTAAAATCGCCTAATTATTTGTTTCTTTGAGTAGAAATATTATGCTTCTTAGAACTAACTTATACGAGTCAATTTTAATTTATTGCTTCTCATCGTTTTCACACATATTTCTATTTTAAAGGGTTGCCAATTTCTTAGCGATATAAAACTTGTGTGGTTTGTTTTAAAAGTGATATTAACTTGATTAAATTGCTGAAAATTAATGAAGGTTGCTATGTAAAACCAAAAATAACTTATACTTCAAAACCAAATGATTATCTAAAATAGCCGAAAGCAAACATGTTTTTTTCTGGTACATGTTTTTCTGGTCTCAATACCATTGAGTTCTAATACGAGGTATGTGAAATGGCGGATAAAGATTGAGTAAGTCAAACAGACGACTTTTGCTTTATAAATTCGATTTAGGCGACCTGTCACCAAACTTATGAAACCACTTAACAACCGTGCCGTTTTAAATCAATACTGTGAACTACTCTCAGCCTAAAAACAATTAGCTTTTTAATTTACAATCAGATCTTATATTCCAGAAGAAAGGATTTTGATACCGTTATTGACATTTCATAATATTTTTCTTTTGTGTGAGCAATATATTTTTGCTTTCTTTCTGAAACACTCGCTTTTCAATACAAATAGTATTAGAAAGTGAACTATCAATCAATGTTGGCAAAGGAATTCATGTGTTATAAAAATAGCGGATAGTGCAAAGTATATATTCTGTTAGCTTTCGAATTGCGGCTGCGGTCTACGGAAAATTTCCCGTTGACCTACTACCTCGATCAACAGTTTAGTGAGCTCTAAGTTAGGCCACAACGCAGCCATGCCAAGGTACTATATATGGTGGGCTAAAGGGGAATACTTAGTGAGTCACATCGCTGCAAAAAGATGGTTATTATAATATTAATATTAATTATTATAATGATTGTGATTATGGTCACAGTAATTATAACAAAATGCGTTTATAGGCTTGATATCAAAGAAAAAGCTGAAAGATGGTACAAAATGGTAGAAAATAATGGTGAGTACTTCGAATGTTAGGTTTCTATCGATAGCAAAGAGTCAGGATTGGTTGCATATAATACGAAGGGAGCTGGTGCCTTTCCCAGGGGCGGATACAATTTTTTTTTTGGAGGGAGCCCAAAAAATTTAAAATCCCCCCCCCCTTAATTTCAAATTTTCATAAAGAAGTTTTCATGACTTTTTTCTCAAATGTGTTTTTTTCCCCTTTATTTTTTTTTTTTCAGGATCCCTTAAGGCCAATTAATATACTTTAAAAATTCATAAATACTATGCACTTTTCTACTTAGAATGTAGAAGTTAATTATCTTTAGCATTTCAAGCCAATCGAACACTAAACGCTATATAATTTCACCGAGATGCTGTAAAATGAGCGGTTTTCATTAGGAACATTTCCATAATGGTTATGACATGAGGACAAGGTTATTAAATAAACTCATAGTTTTTAAATGAATTAATATTTTAACAACAATACATTATGTACATTAGAAAATTATAGCTTTATAATATATAGCTTTATAATATATAGGTTTGGTTGAAGAATTCAGAAGCTACTTCTTTGCGAGCTGTATTGTTCTTAAAAATTTAAACACTACATGCCGTTTTAATTAATATTATGGTTTTACCAAGAACTTATCATGCGATTTGCTTCATTTTGAATTTTTCATAAGCTGAAAAAAAATGTTATTTCGTAAATAGCTTATTGGGAATAGGAATGACTTTTCTAGGCACATCTTAAAACATTAAAAAAAAAAATATATATCAATTACTGATTCCATCAAAGAAGAATTAATAGACGAATGGGGGTATTACGTTCCTTTGAGTTCGAAAGCAGTAAGTTTTGCCGCTCTGATCTCAACTCTTTTGCCGCTCTGGTCTCAGAAATTCAAATATGATTTGTATCTATTGTGTTCCTTTTAAATACTGTAAAACATTCTTTCATGTTATGTTGAGAAGTCAATTAAAAAAATTAAATAATTAAATTAATTTTTTCTTTTGGGGGTTTCCGGGCCCCCTGCCCCGCCCCCCCCCTAAAACCCGCTACTGGCCCTTTCCTGATTTCTTTGCATTCTTTTCGTCCCTTAGTTCCTTTACCACCATTTGATGTAGATGTGGAAGTCATTAGGGTGGCATCATAACAGTTGATTTCTAGGAGATAGTTTCGATAATGCTGTTATTTTGTCGGCCTTGAAGTCTGAAAAACAGGCTGTCATTTCTCCGAAGCCTGCTGATTCGCAAAGAGTTTAAGGCTGCAATTATAATTCAAGTATATTGCAGACGCTACGTAAAATAGTTATTTTGCAATGGTTTCCTTCTCACTGTGGAGTATATAGCAATTAAACAGCTAATTTTCTATCAAAAAAGAATACCAGAATATTACAGATTCCATGGGATTCTTTCCCTTATTTTACCACATTGTGTTTACCACATATAGTAGAAAGAATGAATAATGGCTTTCGATCCAGGCACGCAGATCTATCTAAAGATAAGAGCTGTCACTAGAAGATGTTCTGTAGCAGTTTTTTGTCTGGAAACCCAGGCATTATTGTTTTGGTGGACATTTATTTTAATTCAATATCTTTTTTTTCCACAAAATGCGTATTGGGCGGGAGTGACTCTCTTATGGATACCTCACATCTCTAAGAATGCCATGGAGTGTCTGAAAACAAGTATGATAGATACTGGATGACTAGAGACTAACTTCATAAAAAGATTAACCGTTTTTACTTTTCACTTGTCTTTACATTTTATATTTTTACATTTTACCGAGTTCTTTTTTCATTTTTACATTTTACGTTGTTCCTTTTATGTCTTTATATACTTCACATTCTAAATTTCTTCTATTTATGCATTTGTGTTGAATGTACTATTCTCACTCTCTAGTTGATGATTCTTTTCTGTGCTCAAATGCTACTGCTAATATTATTCTTTTTAAAGTAATCAAATGATTAAAATAATTTGTTGCAAAACTTGTAACTCGCCCTAGTAGGAAACGCCGAGTTTAAAAAATAACAAGACAATAGTAATAATCCCCTAAGTCTTAAAAAAGCAATTAAAAAGAAGGGAGAATGCAAATTCACACAATTCAACTGAATGCTGTCTAAAAATATTAACTACATTGTTGAGTGAAGTAAATATTAAGTTAATATTTTAGTCGAGCTTTAAAGACAATTAAGATTCAAAAAAGTGACTTTATGTAACGACAAAGTTATTAAAATTTGAATTGAATTACCGTGCAATTAGCTTTGAGATTAGACGATAGAGCTGAAGACTTCGTTCAAACAAATAAAATTAACAATGTCACGTTTGATGTCAATGTGCAAAGAGAGTCAAAAGTATTACCTTGTTTCAAAATATAATAGTATATCCGGTTACATGATGCAACTAAACACTTTTGAGCAGCTCAAAAGTTTCATTTAGAATACGGTTTTAATTTAGCTACTCTGTTTCGCCAGAATGTCTGCTTGAAGTAAAAATTATCCTCACATAATGATATTTACAATTTAATTTGCGAAGAGTTTTCAAATTATTTGTAAGTTTTAGATTTTCTCCATTTCTTACTAGGAATGAGTCGAAAAACTTCAATAGTTTAGTGAAAAATATTTAGAATGAGTGAGTAAAAAAGGCTTGGTTTAATCGGTTGATTTCCTATCAATGGAAATACGGTAAACATTTGACTTAATAGATTCGATAGAACTAAAGAAAGTTACTAAGTCAAAAAAATTTTTTAGTTATTCATTATCGTCTGGAAAATGGAGGAAAAACATGCTGCAAACTAAAATGAAAAAAAAAAAAATACCATTACATCTTTCGGGTTAAGGTGTAAAGCATATTTTGCGTTTTTGAGAAAAGTGAGAATGTGAAAGTTTAAACTAGTAACTTGGTCACCAAATGAAGGTTCGTGCCATTCTATAGGAAACTCGAATATGAAAGACACATTTTGAGAGAAAAAATATACATAGCTTCAAAATGGCAAAGTTGTTAAACATCATAAGGCAAGGTAAATAATCCGGCTCTGAAGTTCAATGTTTGATATGCGCAATGTGATTTGTTTGTTGGCATTACTGATATCATTAGGAGGACTGAAAAAAAAACAATACTTTTATTTCTAAATACAACCTCTGACTATAAGATTCAATGAATGAAGTCAGAACGCCTGATCTGGCAACACGGACGAAACAAAACGTTGCATCTGAACAGCGGCAGATGTTGACCATCTGCCCCCATCGTTGTTCAGGTGAGCGTCGTTTGAGTTCTGTGGAAGATTTCTTTTACAAAGTGCAAATTTAGTGCGTAACAGGAAAATTAATGAATAAGAGATCAATTGAAAGTTATGTTTTAAGCTTGGCAAAACACCGAAGCATCCACAGTACTCTCCAGAACTTTTCCGTTAGTCGGGCGCAAGCGAAAATCACCAAATGAATATGCTCAACGCTAAGCGACTATTCGCCAAATTGACGCAGAAATTCGCTAATTTTCTTACAACCCTTGTCGGGCGCATTCGCTTGGCGTGGGGCATAATCATTTGGCGATTTCCGCTTGCACCCGGCTAACGGAAAAGTACCCTTCTTCCTATGCTCACGACTCAGAGTGGCTGTCAAAGGAAAAAAATATGATGATATTCCTGACATCCAACAAAACATATATGGTGAGGTTTTTGAACTTTATCTCAAATGAAAAGTTCTTCCAAAGTTTCCAGGACATGTAAAGCAGGTCGCAATGGTGAATAGTGATGGTAGGTGACTATTTCGAAAAACAGTGAGGTAATTTTCGGTAATACTATTTCGTCTCCATTAATGTTACAGGACCATTCCCCGAGCTTTATTATCAGAGGATGTAAAGATCTTTAACAGCTTTTTTTTCAAAAAAATAAGTGATGTGAATACATTCGTTTTGACAACTGTTTTGCCATCTAACATGCGAGTTTTCATCTCCTGATAGAAAGAAAGTGAGAAAGATTTGAATAAAAATAACTAGGTATTTTTTTTTAACCTGCAATCCGTATATGTTTCTCATTTATAATCAGTAGACTATACAGAACATGGTACAAAAAAAAAAAAAAAAACCCTTCTAATTCTCAGTACTTACCTCCCACTGGAGGGCCTTCTCCAAGCATTCTCATTTTGAAATCGATATAGTTTTCTTTGTCATTATAACTGGAACTTCCGCTCTCTGATAGGCGAACAACTCCTTCACCCATAATGTGAAAAAATAAACCTAAAAATAAAAAAAAACATTATATAAAAGCAACCGACAAAAAATACTATTTCTATATTGAGTATTTAATAAATATTAACTATGTTGAGTTCCTGAGGACAAAAGACATACCATACACATTCCGGGAATTTTTTAACCTTTGAGCAAAGCACGATCGCCTTTCGTAATGCCCTTCTGCAGGTTTTTGAACGATTACTCATTTCAAATGTGTTTGATATGCATATGTAGGGGAATGTGGGGCAAAGTGAAATAGTTAAGTTAACTGATTTTTTTTTAATGAAAAAATCGGAAATTCATTTTGATGATTACAGTACATTAAGAAAAAACATTGTATTTTATAATAAAACTTGCATTGAAATAGTATTTTTTATTTTTGGCAGTAAATTTTCACTTTCAAAAAAGGGTAGAAATTTTTAACTTTTTTTTCATAGTGTAAAGTGAAAAATGAAATATTTTCTATTTGATTTTACAAATACAAATACAAATGTGACGACCAGCAACAGGCTCTGGGCCCAGCTAGGCTGGACCTAGTCAATTTATTAGTTCTCAATGAAGATCAATGACCCTTTTAAAGATATCCTACCCCCTTGCTCATTACCACCTTTTCCGGTAAGCTGTTCCAAGTGCCCACAACCCTACTATAGTAGTAGTTTTTCCTGATTTTCAAGTTAGCCTGAGATTTAAATAGCTTAAAACAATGACCATGCGTCCTGCTTTCCGAGTAAAAATTCAATCCATTAACAACTTTCATTTCGATAAATTTAAATAACTGAATCATGTCTCCTCTGACTCTCTTTTGCTCCAGGCTATACATATTAAGCCTATTAAATCTGGTATCATAATCTAAATCTGAAAGTCCCCTTACTAGTCCAGTTACTCTTCTTTGAACCCTTTCCAATACAGAAATATCTTTCTTCAGATAAGGCGACCAAAACTGAACAGTATACTCCAAATGAGGTCTTACTAAACTCTTATATAAAGGTAGAAGAACCTTCTAGATTTGTTTGAAATAGATCTATTGATAAACCCAATCATTTCTGTTGGCTTTGTTACTTGCAATGCTGCACTGTTGATTAAACTTGAAGTCCTGATTTATTAAGATACCCAGATCCATAACATTTTCTGCCTGACTAATGACTGAACCCTATAAATGATAACTCGTTTAGCTTATTTCCAAGACCTAAGTGTAGCACTTGACATTTAACAACATTAACTGCCATACCCCATTTATCCGCACACTTTTGAAAGTATTTTTGATAAAATGAATCTCTTAATAAACTTTTGATTGAATAAATGAAACAATAAAGGAATATTTAAATTAATTAACTAATTAATGTATGAAGAAAAAAATATGAGTGAGTTAAAGAGTGAATGAATAAGAAAATAAGTGAATGAATGAATAAATAAGTGAATTTGTAAATGAAGGAATAAACGAATTAATAAATGAATACGTAATCGTTTTAGCAAATAGTTGAGTGAGTAAACGAAATAAGCTATTTCACTTTGCCCCGCATGTACTCGACTACTAGAGTGAAATATTTAAAATACAAATGAGCTTAATATTAAGTAAATAAATATTGCACTACATATTAGAAGGTCTCAATTAATATTTAAAATGTTAATAAGAGGAACATATAATTTTATAATATCAAAAATTATTTTTGACTTCTAACAAGTATTGCAATAAGAGTATCAATTTTTTGCTTGTAATATCATATGCTTTCATCTTCGGTGGTATTTTTTCTCTGACTGGAATAGACTACATGTGCAACTACATTGCTAAAATACTATCAGATAGGTGGCACTAAACGCAGAGTAAATATTTCACCTTTTCACTTTGCCCCGTTAATTCACTTTGCCCTACATTCCTCTACATAGGAAGCAGTCAGAGGCAAAGGAATGTACTAAGTGGACTTTTTAAAATTTTAGTGAAGCGTGTGCTGAAAGTTCAGGTTCTAGGTAGGCTTTCATTGAAATTTTTCTACAACATGCTGTATAGCACTACCTACCAGGGCTACTATTACCATTCTTTGCTACAAAACAGAAGAGGATGTATCCTACCATTTTTACAAGTCTTCTCCAAATTTTTAATTTTTGCTCTTACTCCCTTTTGCTTCTAAGCACTTCATATCTGTACCTGGGAGGTAAAGGCATTAAATCAAAAAATAAAATTTAGCAGGAATTGAGTTTAAATTTTTTTTCTTCTGTGGGGATTTTTATTACTGGATCGTCATTTATACGCTTATAAAATGAAAAATTGTTCAGATGAATTCTATGCTTTATTCATCTGAATAGAGTATGAAAATTTAAGTACGACGGTGCTTAAACACTAATTTAAAAAAAAGCAAGTACATAGTGTCCTTTATCTCCTCAACACACACACACACACACACACACACACACACACACACATATATATATATATATATATATATATATATATATATATATATATATATATATATATATATATATATATATATATATATATATATATATATATATATATATATATATATATATATATATATATATATAAATAAATAAATATATATAATATATATATATATATATATATATATATATATATATATATATATATATATATATATATATATATATATATATATATATATATATATATCTGTAACTGAGAAAGTAATAGTTATGGGCCTCGAAAAACTGAGAGACTAACTCTATATTCATCGAAAACAAATTTATCATGCAAAAATTTAACTATGAGTTCAAGCTCCCGACATGTGGTTCCATTTCCACGAAGCATATACTCCGCCAACCCATCCTAATTCACAAACAGCAGTTATCTTTGCTGAAAAGTAATTCCTGTCAGAACTTAAGACTGTATTAAATGTAATTCAAATTCATTAAAAAATATTACTTTCTAACCGTATCAATTTCTAAAGCAGTGTTTCCCGAAAAAATCTCGATTCCTTCCAATGAATAATTAAATCATTCATCTCAAACCAAACTGAAAAGGCTAAATAAAATTGATCTAACAAATTAATATTCTTTCACTTCAGCTCCGCCACAGCACCGTCATTGCCAATTATAATAATAAAAGAAGCTTTAAATGCTATTTTTGCAAAAAGTGGTTTTCCCCCTATATTCTATTTTCTATCCCTTTATTAAATTTTCGTTATTTCCTTTGCTTTCTTCTTTTAGTCTTGCTCTCTCCATGAAAGATATTCTAAATTTAATCCTATTTCCTAATCCTTTTCTCAAGGGTGATTATGGCTTCTGAGCAATTATCTTCAGCTCTAATCTTTCTTCTTCATTTTTTATGTGTGACTGAGTTCCCTATCTTTCAATTTCTTTTTATTGTTAATAAAAACTCTCCCTGGTTCAAACTATAACGAATGTTTAGAACACTTCTGGTTTTCATAATTAATATTGATTAAATAAAAACTTTTTTGTGCTGAAAAGTTAAATAAGAAATAACAAAAAATAGAAAGACCTCCGACACAAATCTTTCTGTCGGATGTCTTTTCATCCATAATTTCTTTTCTTTTGCATTGAAAAAGGCGTTCCTTGTATTGCTGAAACACTTGTCTACAGAAATCTGCAATTTTTGCGTTTTGACTTTGCTATTTCTTATTTTAATTAACATTAGGTTTAAGTAAAATACTAAAGTAAAAAGCATTTCGCTCAAAAATTACTTTTTCTATATTTAAAAACGAAAACAGCAAAACTCGCTATTACAATTTATAACTGAAGAAGCAAAGTTGAAACTCAGCAGGAGTTATCAACAAAAGTCTTCGAGCAATTTAACAAGTTAACAAGTCTGTCATTGCAGACTTGATTAATTAGAAACATGAAAGCTAGCTACTTAGACTTGACTATGTAATAGAATTACGGAAGGTAACTATTACAGATTAAATAAGTTAGATTTTTGAATTAAAGCTTTACAGAGTTAATTATGAAACTGAAGTTGATCTTTAAAGACTTGGTAAACTAGTCTTCATATCTCAGACACTTCAAAAATAACCACTACAAACTTCGTTAGTAAAACCTAATTTATTTATCATTATACACATGATTTTCCGGATGAACTTCAACTTAAAACACAAACTAATAAAACTTGAAACGGAAACTAGTTTAGGAGAACATAGCCTTATGAACATGCAAGAAACAGTACATAAATATTTGAAACGTCAAAAACATTTTTAAAAAAACTAGAAATTTAATAATCATAATATATATACGATTTCAGATTTGGAATATAATTGTTACTGATAAGCGTAATAAAAGACATAGGTAAAATTTAGGTATAAAAAACTCATGTTTAATCAGAAATTCTATTCATTACTGACATTAACAGTAATCTTTAAACAGCTTGAAAGTTGAAGTTAATTATTAAAGTATTTATAGATCATCTTTAATAATTATATTCTTGGATATTAACATAGTTTGTTAATTTAAAAACTTGAGATAATTTAGTATCTAGTTCTTAGAGTCTTAGAGTTAATCATTGTAGGTTTGAGTTCTATGTCTTGGATTAGCGTTCATGATTATTTTCAGGACCACTTCGTTTGAGACAACAGTTGGAGATTCGTTGTTTACTCGTTATAGGATGGAGTAGTATCTTCGTTTCAATATATTTTTAATTATAATCAGACATTAATCAATCCACTTATAAGAGCTTTGATGTTTTGAAATCACATATTTAATGTGTTGGAGACTTGAAAATAGAATACCATACCAATACCGTACAGAAACAATTAAGAAAACGCAACGAGTATAAAGATTATTAGAGATATTAGAGACTAAAAATTAACTCATTTTTAATTTCGATAAATTATACTATCAAAAAAATGTCACGGATTTTTAATATTAAAGTTACTTATACGATACATTTTAAGTTTAAAACATAGTTACTAATTGCTCCTGAAAGTTACCTATTAGAGGCTTTATTATTTAAGGACTTAAATAAGCATTGAGGGACCACACGGGGTTGATGTTTTTAAGTTTTTTAGTATTTAACAGTTATGTAGCATAAAACATATTTTCATGTTTTTTTTTTTTTTTTTTCATTTATACTTCCCAAACACAAATCTCCCAGAAACATTAACATTGAAAATTCAGAATCGTCGCTTAAAGCTATCAAGTTTTATTAATTTATATTTGGGAAAAGATTAATTCAAGGTTCAGTTACTTTTAATAAGTTGTGAGAATTAAGAAGTAAGCTACTTCTCTTAAGCAACGGCTAGTGCAGATAATCATGCAATACACCGACAGCCCTGTTATTGCGTCCAGAGACTGCAGTGTCATAACCGTGGTGTCGGTATATTGTATGAAGTTGTGAGTAATTACCATTAGTTAATCTGTCAATAACAGTTTTAAGCACACGTTTTGAGAAACTAACATTCTTTACTAGTAATACATCAGTGGCGCAGCCAGAAGGTGGTTTTGGTGTCAAAACCCCTCCCAGAACTCTCGATTTTAACACGAACTGCCAAGCCTAATAAAGTAGTGGATATATATATATATATATATATATATATATATATATATATATATATATATATATATATATATATATATATATATATATATATATATA
Organism: Uloborus diversus; assembly: GCF_026930045.1. Lineage (NCBI taxonomy): Eukaryota > Metazoa > Arthropoda > Arachnida > Araneae > Uloboridae > Uloborus > Uloborus diversus. Next base: position 177,397,060 of record NC_072731.1, read on the forward strand.
TATATATATATATATATATATATATATATATATATATATATATATATATATATATATAAGGATAGTTATGACGGAAAATCCCACGCAGAAGATAATTTCTGGCAGTAAAACTGGACTGCATTAGTGATTTCAGTAATCAGCTAACATGAAATATTACAAGAAAAAAATGCAAGTTTATGAAATATTATAAATATTTAACATTAATTTACGAATAATAACACAATTGTGTAACACTCAAAGATTTTTTTTTAAATTTCTGTTGAATAGATACAAATCGTTGTAGTACTAAAACATTAGTTAATAAATATTTTTCCCATAATTCCAGTTCTTAAATTCTTTTTTATGGTGAAGGATTTTCTAAACATTGGTTTTAATGTCCTAGCGTCGTCTTCTAATAAACCACAACACTTTAGTAATTTAACTTGCCCCACTATAGTTCAGATACGCATTAAACACATTGAAATACTGTTTTTTTTTTTTTTTTTTTTACAGTCAATTCACGGTCTCTGAACTTACCCCAAAACAGTTCATCAAAAATCTTTTATTTTTTCACATTTCCAGATATCTTCTTATGTTTATTAAAATTACACTATTTCATCAAACAGTTCCTTGCTAACATCAGCGTGAGCAATTTCATGGTATTTTAGTCACAGCCTTTCCACCATTGATTTGGAGCAGCCATACAACAAGTTACATAAAACAGTTCATTAAGCAACATGAATGTAATCATTCTTCTGCAACTAAAAGCAACCTTAAAGAAGAAAGACAAATGAAAATCTAATAAAAGCAAACGACTTCCATAATCGATACGAAAAAATCGTTTCAATTGAGTCATTGAAACAACAGAAGTGCATTGAACATTAATCAGATACGCCAGGTAGAACTAGAAGTAAAGTTTTCCTGTAGCATCGATTGAAACATTCTTTTTTTCCATATCGGGGAGTAGGAACATTCCAAAGGATTTTCCATGCTGTGGAATGTATTACTTGATTATGTACAAGCATCGTTTCATTGCGCGAAGAAAAAAATAGCTAAAAGAAATTTGATGAGTTGTTTTGATGTAGATTTAAAATCATGATTTAATTTCAGAAAAAAATGTATTGTGGATCTGTAATTTTATCAATGCCCAATCTAAGAGGAGACCTGATATTAATTATTATATTTCACACTGAGCTGTCCAAGTTAAAATATGTATTTATTGTGTTACGCATTTTCAGTTTGTCATCTTTTCCTCTTCTTCAGAGTTTAAATAATATTTTTTCTTTGGTAAATAATTTTTCTTTCATAAATACAAACCAAATTCTTCAATTTTTATTCTTATTTACATATTTATGAAAAATATAAATTCTGCACCAACGACGAGCGAGAAAATAAGCAATTTCGTATTCCACCAGAACATTCCAGCTTCTCTCCCGATCTTTCCTCTCTTTTAGCAGTGCCGTTCCAAAATAAAACAATAACGAGCACAGACGATAATTAAATAAAATAATAGGAAGAAATCTGAAACATTGCAGATGATAATAAATTGATAAATGATAAATATGTAAAGACGATAGCAGCAGACGATAAGTTTACAAACAGCATCAACAGCTATTGACGCTTGAACCTGCAATAGTTTGATTTAAAAAAAAAAAATAGATGTATGAAAAGAAAAGCAATAAATCCTACATGTCAAAAACAATAGGAATGAATACATAAATACTTCAATTCATATTTTTTATAAAACGATTTTTCATTAATTTTGCCGGAAAGTATTTCAGAAACTTCCTTTCATTAGCAGTTAGAGTATTAACTTCTACTATGTAGTTGCAAGCATGACTTATTTTGCATGGGAGCTCACGGGAGCTTAACTCCTGCACGTCCTTTCTATTTCATATGAGTTTTCACACATTGGACGGACTTTAGACTATTAACACATTAAAACAAGCTCCTAAGAATATAGAACTCCCCAATTTCTCACGTAAAAAATCGCAAGAGAAAACATAATCGCAAAAGTAAAGCTTCCTGCAACATGAGAAGTTCAAGCGTACAAATACGTAACACAATGTAAACACTTTCACAGAATTGCTGATTAGTCGCAAGTTGCTTCTCTGTTCAGACTCTAAACTGGGAGAATCCGGATTAGACGCTTCAGAAGGTCAGTGGCCAGATGACTTTTATTTCCGCAAATATTAAAGCCGAAGAAAACCAGCTTTGAGACGCTGTTTTCAGCCCACAAGCAAGAGCATTATTTCTCGGCGAACTCGTATTTTATCCTGACACAACCTCGAGCGAATATGCAGCATGCTTTAAATTCTTAGACGTAGAATCGGTCTGGACTGAATAAATAACTAGTTTCTCTTTAGTGACTGTTAGATGACTGTTAGAGTTTAAAAATAAAATTTTTGTTCCCCAGTGGATTAGTGTCAGATTTCAATAACTGATTAGCTTTTGGAACAAGAATGTTTCGACGTCCTTGTTGGACGTCATAGACACAGCTTTTTATTCGTGCACAGTTTGATTTTTCAGCTTATGAACTTAAAAAAAATTCACTGCGTTAAAAAAAAAAAAAGAAGCAATTACTATTTGTTTTAGCATTATTTTTTCCGAGGCCAAGTTTAAAGGCAGTCAGGTAACTTTTAACCACAACTTCTCTATTTAAATCTGCCCGGGCTCTTGAAATATTGATATAGCACATAATTTGTGTATGTTTAATTCTGAGATGGTGATCAAATTTCTAAACACTTTTGGTTTTCTTTTTGCTTTGTTTAAGACTCCTTTTTCACTCCTCCGTTTATCTGTTAAAAAGAACAACAAAGTATTTCACGTTAAACAGTTTTGGGGTTGAACAAAAATGACGTCACACTTTTTTACAACTAATTTGAATCCCCCTCCCTCAACTGTGTTGCAAAGCGCCACACTTCACCACCCCCTCCTCTTCCTCCCCCCTTTTTTTAAAAACATGCTACGCTATTAAACATATTCTTACTTTAAAAAGATGCGTGATGTCTTATTTTCCCTCCCTCCCACTTGTCACAAACTCCCAATTTCCCTCCCCCTCTCCCCTCAAAGCGTTATATCGTTTGTGGATAGTCCGTTTTTACGGACTAACATTGCAGTTGGGTTGCTAATAAATGTTTCGAGATAAAATAGAGTTTTTTAAATAGTAAGAACATTTCGTTCAAGTTAAAAATTAATTAACTTGAAAAGCTTTGTCTGAATTGTTAATTAGTAAAACGAGAAAAATTTTAAACACGCTTTCGATTAGTATCCACAAAATAAAAGAAGAAAATTTCTAAAAGAAAACAGATAATAACATCATTATTTCTCATCTTAATATTACATTACTTCTGCATCTTTAGCTTTTGTTTTTGCAACACAAAATAACTTTGATTAATTTTAATCATTTTGTAAGAGTGAAAAACGAAAAGCTCCGTTAGCATTGAATTATGGCTATAAATGCGGTTAATCTTACATGCATACAAGAGAGAAAAAAAAGAAGTTTTTCGAGCTCTTTAAAAGTAAAATCAATTCATTTCCATCTCTTTTGACGTTTACCGACTGAATGTGCATTGGTGATATATATTCGAATCTCATAAGTTCGATTTTATGGAATAAAGAAAATGCATTTTCACGCTTTAGCAGCTCTGCTTGAGATGAGATATATTCAGAAGCAAATGAGTTTATGGCGAAGCGAAAATGTTCAGCAAGGTGAAGGCAGAAAACTGGATGAAAGGTTTTCCGTCACGTTTTTTCTGTCACCTGAGAACATAAAGAGATTAAATCACGCATTTAATTTTATTTTACTACAAGGAAGAACAGTTTTTCCAATAAAGACATCTGTATGGAATGAATAATTTCAGATTTATCACAACCCTTTTTTTTAGAGGGTCCAGGACAGGTTTTACCAAAATTTTGGTTAAGTAATAACTTTATTTGTTTATGATAATTATTTACATATTAAATAACAAAAAAAAAAGGTTAAGAAGAGAAGGTTGCGACATGGACAAAGGATTTTTCATCAAGTTATTTCTATCACATGGGAACGTAAAAAGATTAAGTTTCATATTTTATTTTCTTTTATTGAAAAGATCTTCAGATTTTTCCAATAAAGACATCTATATAGAACAAATCCTTTCAAATAGATCACGCACCTTTCTTTTAGATGATACAGGGAGTATCTTACAAAACTTTTGCTTAACTGAGTAAAAACGTTGTAGCTTTTATGATAACTATTATCAAACTCTGCAAACAAAAAAATTTATAGAAGTTTAAAAACTTTTTCAAATTTTTTAATGAAAAGGATTCTTATTAAAATTCATACTCATTATTTAATGTAATGAATTCAAACTTTACATGAATCAAATTTCAAGATGTTCTTCGTAGAATTTCAAATTTACATAGATTTTATTTAATTCGTTTTTCATTTTAATTTTCGTAGAAAAATCGTACATCAAACAATTTTTACATTTTTTACGAAATTTTAAACAAACAAATTCAAAATATTTTTCTTCGAATAAATTTTCATATATGTATATGAATATAACAACTTACAAAGCACCTGCAGTAAGTGTTGCAGTTTTCATAGACGATATTTTAAATATTAAAACAAACTATATCCTTTATAGATCAATACTTTCCCTGTAGAAGCAAATACGGATCGATAAATAATTATCTTCTAAATTATCAATTTAAAGAGATTGAACACACCTGCAAAACTCTTTTTTAATGTAAACTTGCTCTTTTAAAATACGCAGCTATAAAATCTTAAAATGATTTCAATTTCCATACAAATACAAGTTTAAGAAGAAGCACCTGCTATTAAATATGTGCAGTACTTCACGCAAATCACAACTTGAATATTTCTCACCCACGCTATTTACTAAGGGTATCGAAAAGCGAATTTTCGACTACTTCCATCAACATTCTCCAGATTGACATTTATTCTGTGTGCTAAGCAATGCAAGGAAACGCGTATCTTCCCCAAACGAATAACATTCCTGGAGAAGCTAAATTGTTTGTTTGCCGATTTTCGGAGAATAGTTTAGTACTTCGCATTGGGTGGATCTAAAAAAAAAGGTCGTTTCGTGGTGGAAAATATTTTGAGGAAAAATTGCTTTTGGAGAAAAAGTATTCTTGTGAACATTTGTCTTTTGTAAATTAATTTTTGGGTTATTTACAAGGAATAACATAACGTTTTAAAAAATATGCATTATCCTTTAAATTAAAAAAATGATGCATAGAAATTTCTCTGTTTTTTCCCCAATGTAATGAAGATTCATATGTAGAAGCGATTAGTAGTTTAGGAAGATGTAGCCGTAATAAAAACTAATAAAATTATGTGCATCAGGTTTGTAATTTAAAAAAAAAATATTTTTGAGCGAAACATCTTCCACTGTTAAAATCAATTGTGAAAATTTTTGTAAGTTTTCATGATTTCCTTTTCTTATGTGTAACAAAACTCAGTTTGAAACAAAATTTAATTCGTTTGATTTTTTTTTTTCCAACTTTGAACCCAAGCTACAAGTTTTCGTAAATTCAGACAATACGAATAGGATTTTTTTCTTTCAAAATGTTTATTTTCTTTTCTTATACAAAAAAATATTTTTGAGATCAAACATCTCCCACTGAAAATCAGGTGTGAAAAAAATGTAAGCTTACATTAATTCTTTTTCTTATAATATCTAACTAAACTTAGTTTCGAACTAAATTTCATTAAAATAAGAAATAAAAACGCTCAATTGCAGAAAATTGCAAATTATTGCAGACACGTGTTTTAGCGTTACAAAGAACGCCTTTTTCAATGAAAAATAGATGAGCTTATGGATGAAAAGATATCCCGCAAAAGCAGTGTAGTTAAGGATTTTAAAGCTATTCCATATTTTTCTACTGTCTGGCTTCCATTTTTATGATGGAAGCCAGACATGGGGGGTTTTTTTCTTATAATTTTGCCTCTCTTCCCATCCATTTTTATCTATCTTACAAATTTTTTATTTATTTATTTTTTTTTCATTAATTTTATCGATCTGGGTTACTTTATTTTTATTTTATTTTCGCTTTTGTAATGCTGCTAAAAAATTTCCTTTTTCTTGTCTTGATTTTTATTTTTCAGAAATTTTCGTTTTGCCTCATTTACTGAAGTTTTTTCGTTCATTCTGCTTTTTTTTTTCTTACGGTTATTGATATTCGCTTATTTTCCAGCTTTAGTGGCATAACCTTCCACAGATCGAATTTTCTCTTGTGCAGGTTGCGTATCTGAGAGAAAGCTCGTCCTCCTTGTTTACACTCCTATTAATTCTTAAATGGATTATAATTTTCTTACTAGTGTTTCGTTAAGCAGCTATTTTTGATATTTAAGCTGCTTGCTTTTCTGTCTCGTTGTTTTTGTCGCACATCCTTTCATCCATCAGGTCATCTCTTTTGCATTGAAAAACGGAGCATCTTGTAAATCCAAAGCACGTGTCTACAGTAATCTACAATTTTGTGAAAAAAAAATGTTGTTATTGCTTATTTTAATTAAGCACAAAAGTATAAATTTAATAGTTTGAAAGTTTAGTTTTTGTCATAAATGTTGGACCAAAACTACAAAATTACATGAGTTCAGACAACACAAATAGGATTTACTGCTTCAACTGTTTGTTTTAGTATCTGAAATTAGACTTCATTTTCGTAATCAGTATTTTTTTTCTCCTATGTGTTGGAAAATACACTTATCGTATATAATCTTGCAGTTAAAAGTAAACTTATAAAGATATTCTAAATTAGAACACTGATTTTTGAAATAAATTGAATGAATAATCATAATATAAACAATGACAATGAAACAACTTCGAAATAAATAACCATAATATAAACAATAAACCTTACGTTATTTTAATTCTTGATGAGTTTTTCACTAAAACCCTTACTTATTAAATATTTACGTCACACATCGATTTTGCATTAAAAGATGCTTTCTTCTCTGAAAAATAAATTTGTGTACTACAATCAATATTCTTTACTTCAAAATTCAATTACCAGTTTTTATTTCACTAAAAATAAGAAGATGGAGTTAGGAAAATTGATTAAAATATCACATTTTATTTAAGAGGTAGAAAAAAAATAGGAAATTCATTGATTGTTTTGTGTTTAAAATATTTTAGACAAAAATATTAACTGTAAAACTTATATTTTGAAGTAAAAAAACATTCTTTCACATTTAAAGTTTCTTCTTTCCATCTTATAAATAAATAATGCAGTAAATCACCGCGTATATATATATATATATATATATATATATATATATATATATATATATATATATATATATATATATATATATATATACTTATTACTTATACTTTTCTCTTTTACACTTTTTGTCATTAATACGTTTTTTCAAAGTATCCTCAAAAGCACACACACACACACACACACACATACATACATATATATATATATATATATATATATATATATATATATATATATAAATGTGTGTGTGTGTGTGTGCTTTTGAGGAGACTTTGAAAAAACGTATTAATGACAAAAAGTGTAAAAAAAAAAAAAGTATAAGCGGTCCTTCACTCTACTCATACAGCAATTACCTTTTTCCTATTAATTTCTTTCTTATTTCCGTTTTCTTACGCATGATGAAAAGTAAAGTTGGTCACAAAAAACTGCCATTTTTTGAAAAGATTACTATTTTGGATAGTAAGTTTAAACCAAAAAAGTACAAAGTTGTAAATAATTCTTTTTTTTTTTCATAAAAAATGCATTTACTTAAGTAGTTTTTTTTTCTGCAAGCAATAACGAACTCCCACTCACTTTACCCCATAATTATGCCTATTTATTTTTAGCAATATTTGTTTTCAGCACAAAAGCGTAATTTATAATCCTTCAGCTCGATTTTTCTCCGAAGGGTTTTTATGAAAATGAAGTATGTAAATATTTTGGCTGCTGTATTTTTTTCCCTTTAACAGCTTAGTTCAATAATAGCAAGCACCCCGTTGCCATCTAATATCCTGAAAAGCTAAATTTTAAGTGACGTCGTATGTGTTTTGCGCCCACGCTATTTACCAAAGAATCCCAACTGGGGATTATCCTCACCTTTCATCTCCATTAGCCCTACTGGGACATTTATCGACTTTCTCGTAGAATCGATGAATAAATTGCTACTTTCTTAACTCTGTAATTGTCTTTAAAACGAAAACAAAATGGCTATGGATGCTCTGTGTAAAGGTTCCAGACTAATTCTGAACAGTGAAGCATGAAAAATATGAGAATGGAATGGTTAACAACTAACTGAACTCTCTAAAATGTTAAATTGACAATAAAAATTAAAAAGGAGTTATTTGAAATTTTTCCCTTGCGGATTAAGTACATTTTTTCGATTAGTTTATTTAAATTACTCGTTCAAATCGTCAGGAAAACACTCCTCTTTTTTTCACTCTGTTGATAATGAATTAGTCGTATTTATTCCTTATTGTTGGAGTATTTAAACTGTACAAAGTGCAATGAGTTAAAGCAAAGGCTGGTGGAGCAATTTTAAAAATCTGCTTAAATTTACATTTTTTGAAGGAAGCAATCAAGTCAGAAAGTTTTCTGTAAGAAGAAATCGACTAAAATGTTTTGAGCAAATGTAACGAAAATACAAACGATTCCATAACGCAAATCAATCACTTAGAATTTTCCACACATACAGGATGCGACAAAATCGCTTAATTCTTTCAAACCTCAATAAAACCCATTTGGTGAGAAAGAATTGTTTGGTTTTTTATTTTATTTATTTTTTTTTTTAATAACGTAGATACACATACTGAATTTTTCTTTTGCGCGTTTTGGAATCTCACATCAATGGGGTCGTTTCCAAAGTTTTGAAAGTATTTTTTTCTGAAAGAGCATGCTTAAAAACATAGAAGCTGACCATTTTTTATAAATTTGTTTACGTTTAATATTTTTAAAAAATTTCTTAAATCGGAGAGCTTTCATTGTTTAGGCTTCTGCCAATGATATCACAAATGATGAAATGCCACAGTGAAAAATATTTAATTCGCATCTTTACTCACGTGTATTGGCAACAATATGGTTGGTAGCAAGCGTAGTGCGCAATTTTAATTCGCTGCTTAATTATCATAACGTTTAAACGTAGTAGAAAGATGCGGCAAAGTGCATCATTTGTGAAGTCATCAAGACCACGTCTTGTTTGAAAAATCGGACATTTAAAAAAAAATTAATTTAAAAAAATGTTGGGAAAATGAAAGTATTTTCTGGGTACATGTTTTTTTTTTGCTCATTCTATCCATTTCAATGACTAAAAGTAGTACTTTTGACTGAAGAAAACCACCCCATTGTGTATGCTCTGAATAAGTCGGTTTCTGGCATTTCGCACGACATCTTCTACCATAGAATTGAGTATGTTGAGTTAACTTTCAGGCCTTGCAGAGTTCTTGAAAGCAGGGGGGGGGGGGGAATAGAGCCAAAGTTTTTGAAATACAGTTTTTTATTATTTTTACCGGTCACCCGCCGTAAAAGAGATAAATCGCATTTTGGGGGGTCAACTCTTTGTCTATTAGTACAGCACGACGGTTACAAAATGTCTATTTTCTTTTCAAGCTCTTAAGTTCTTTTAAGTTTGTTTCAAAAAAATTAAAAATATAAACTATTCAAAAACTACTACTTTTGAAATAAAAATCCCAAAGTAAAAGAAAACCTATTAAATAAGCAGTTGAAAATTTTTAATTTGTGAGAAAAAATGAATTATTTAAACTAATTCTCAAAGTTTTTCGAGGAAAGTTTTAATTTACTCAAAGAAACTATTTTTGGTTGCAAAGTAATTCAAGACAGAATACGAATGACAGTGCAAATGTAAGAATTGATCTACTCGAGTTTTCAAAACTACCACTGTTTTTCAGATCTCAAAGGTTGCAACCAAGTTTTTAATGGGGGGAAAATGAGTGAAAACAACTTTGCATAGCAGGAAAGATTTTATTGAGAAAAGTTTCTTCGCACAAATTATTATTAAAACGGAGTTATCATTACACAATTTTTAGAACAGCACAAATGATAAAATAATATTTTTTTTTTTTCATATTAACTCTCTCTTTTCTTTTTCTAAAAGTTTTAAGTAGTTATTCAGATGTTCTAAAATTTTGGAAACCGAAAAACCAATGAAAAAGATTAACTGAATTCAGACAAGGATTTCAATATTAACGTAATTTATTTAAGAAAAATGACTATTAGAATTTTGAAGCTGCTAAAGATGCACATCAAAGTGTTTTAACGGAAAATTATTTCCCTACCAATTACTTGCAACTTTGACCTTTCGATACTTGAAACTTAATACCGTGAGGCGGTTCTTGTAAAACTGCTGAGAATGCGAAATAAAATGAAGTAAACGAAGTACTAAAAATCTTTTGTTGTTCATAATTGGTTGCAGTTCCATCAGATAATGACTCTTTTTTTCCTTTCATACCTTGTTTTCTCTCTTTTTTTTTTTTTTCTGGCTACATAAAATGCTTTTTTTTTTATAGTGTGTATAAACTTTGAGGAAATAATTGCTCTAGTTTTATTAAAGTGATAGATAATGAAAAAGCTGTATGTTAGTTTTTCATTTGCTTAAAGCTATTATTGTCAGAAGCATTTTAATTGCATTATTGCTTTTAACTTGTGCTTTATAAATAAGAGCAGCTTATCATAGAAACCTCCATTGATGAATATAGATTTTAACCTTCCAAAATTGGAGGCGAGGCATAATTTTTGGAGTGCATTTTTTACGACAAAGTCTATTACATGTTAAACTGTCAATAATTTACACACGAATAATATTGTTTTCAGCTACGCTTTTTTTCTAGCAAACTACTTCACTACTATATCCGATCAACTACTATTACTTTACATGAAATACATCGCCAGCTCAGTCAATTCCAGTCGAGGACTGCCTGCCTTTGCCTTTGAATTTTTGCCCAATTTTTGCTCCATGAGTTGAGAAAATGGTTGCCAAGGAGGAAAAAATGCAATTTCTTCATATAGGCACCACCGAGGGACACTATTTTAGACACAATAGTCGAAATTCAAAAGATTGAAAATGTTTTAAATATAATGCTAAAAAGGGTGGGAACATTTTATTTCTGATGCGAACAATTACTGTGAAATAAACCTATTTTAAAATAAATATTTCATTATACTATTTATGGGGGGTTTTTTTTAGTAAGAGCATTACCGCTAATATCTCAAAGATATAATGCAAGAATTTGCCTAAAATGATATATACATGTACGGGGACTGTTGACGGTCGAGCTTTGACACAAATCGCTCCATGGGGACATCGAACATTTTTATCTTTGTGTGTAGCTGTTACACCCAAAAAGTGTTGCTACGATTCTAACAAAAATTGGTAAAAGGATGCATCTCAAAACCTTTATGGGAATGGTGGCTGTTCAACTTTAACATAAAATGCTTCATAGCTCAATCGAATTTCGTTTTAATAAGCTTGACTGCTACAAGGAGCAATGCAAATATTTGAACAGAAGCAGGTGTACTGCTGGATCTCAATGGAAGCTTGGTTTTGTAACTTTTTGTTGTTAATCACTCCAGGAGACCGTTACATCTCAAGAAGTAATACAGGAAATCCTGCGAAATTTTGCACACAAATGGTCTCTAAGGTAAATTGGTGGTAGTTATTTTTTGTCGCCAATCGCTCCAGGGAGATAGCACAAGTTTACATTTTTCTTGTTAAGTACTCTCATAAGAGACGTAACTCTGAAATAAAAGCAAGGATCCAAAACAAAATTCTCCCGAAAACATACCAAAATTAATTGAGAAATGACAACTCAAGCATAAAACGCCTCATAAACTGCACACATTTAATGATGCGAGAGTCAAAGCAATTAACCTTTGTAAGCTAAAGCTTTAATAACTTAACTACACTCAAATTTTCTCTTCATCGATTTCTGTAAAATCTCCATTAGCCGGAATCTGCTAATTAGGTGATGGACGAATTATGTCTTCTTCAGAGTTACACGAGGTGAGGTGCTTCAACACTTGGATTCGTTTTTAAAAATTCAATAGACCAAGTGAATTTCTTTCACACTTAAAAAAAAATTCTATCTAACTTTTGCTCCAAAAGCACAAATATGTCACGTAATGTAAAAATATATTATCAGCTTGAATAATAGAAACAAACGATCATTCTCTTATAATACTGAAATGAAAAAAACGATGTAAATTCATTGCAAATTATTTGCAAACCACATTTGAATAAAAGTTTGATTTTTCAATTGAAGCAGACAAAGGCAATCTAAGGCAGACAATTTTTGTCTAAAAAACCCCGTCAACTTTGGTATCCACTTTATGAAAAAGATGGGTTCTCCCAAATATTTTTTCCAACTACAGTACTGTTTTGAATACTTGACGCTTTGTCAAAGTGTTTCGCCAAACTAATCAAAACAAGTTGATTATTTGCCTAGCAATTCTTTCCAAAAACCGTCTGGCTGCCGACGCCCTGTCTAGTGGTCAGAGAAGTCGGACTACGATGAGGAGGTTCCGGGTTCGAATCCCGGCTCGTGCATGGGTGTTCTTTCTCCCTCTTGTCCTATCTTGCTGTGAACATGTTGTTGAGCTTTGAATGGTTGCCTACCCTATAAACGGGTCTTTATGGCATGCGTGTACTGCGGAAGTCGAACTTCACACCAAATTACGGTACAGTTGGGGAAGTGAAGCAGCGCACTCCAAATTGCCGACCTAGCTGGCACAAGACAACAACAACAGTGTGGCTGAAATTTAAAACTAAGCATTTCATTTTAAAATGAAACACACCGTTGAACAAAATAAAAAAAAATAATGAGCCAAGTCACTAGAAAGCCAAATATTCCAAAAAATAGATTAAATTAATAACTCAATAAAAACAATAATTTTTCCATTTGAAAGCAAAATTAAACAGGAGGAGCAAAATAGCAACGCCAATTTTAGCAATGAGAATATTTTTTTTCCCCCCAGTTTTGCCTGTTCCTTGTTATGACGTTTTCAATGTTACGATTTTTATTATGGAAGAAATCCACATTGCTAAACATCTTGAATATTGTTCAAACATTTCTCGAATAATGCGTTTTGCCTGCTCAGAATTTCCAAAAAGAAATACGTTACAGACTGCGTAAACTGAGCATTTTGGTGCGAAACGTACCGTTTTAACAAAAACTATTTCAATAATTTTTCAACACTTTCCAGTAGATGTAACTTAATTATTTTAAAAAGATTTAACTATTTCCGAAAGAAAAATCTGATACTTAAGTGCTATAGTTATAATTAAAAGAATATGTAATTGTGTTTTTGATTGTGAAATATTTCTGTTTACTCTAAGCAAGTTGTGCGCTGTCAAAATTGTGCGTAGTTCAATAATCTTTTGCAAACATCAGTCTTAACATGCATTAAGCTGCTGAAATTACACTTTAAATTTTAATAGATTAGATTTAATCAAAACAGATTAAACTTCAATATGTAGTGATTAAAGCTGCAATTATAGACACAATGCTTGATAATCTGTTCTTATTAATAATGTACTGGTAATTATGATATACGCACCAAAAATTTTGAACGTAATTGTATGTTCGGGATTAATTTACAGGGCAACAGCGATTTTGGTTTGAGGTTTTTGGAACTGATTTCGTATGAATTTGGTACCCTGAGTTCAAATATGACATCAGTTTTTTCCCAGAAGGTCAAATTTCTAAGATATAACACTTAAATATACATAAAACAGGCTGAAGTTATATCTATAGATCAAATAAAACACAAAACAGGGATTTTTATTCCTATTGTATTGTACAAATAATAAGAGATTGATTACCAAACAGTCCAATTAGGATCTCGGATATGGGTCCCTAATTTTTAAGAGTTTCATAATGACTAAAATTGTGGTAGTCTTTCTTAAGAAAACTTTACCTTAATTTTCTTAAGTTTCCTCCTTTATTGATTTACCTTTTTTACGTGTACTTAAGTGTGGGATACTCTGCCTCCCAACAAATATTTTGAACGAGTGGTAAAACACCTCAACACCCCTGAAATGGTGGTTCCCCATTAATGTTTATGTTTATTAGGTTTGATCTCAGAGGATCCCACAAAAAATGTTTATTTCGGCTTACCCGCTATATTAATCAGGCTCTGAAAAATACTGTATACAAAGATCCAGCTCATCACACATCGCAAGAAGCGAATATATGCAAGCCAAGAACTTACAAATTGACCTTAACTTGTTGAAGCGTTATTACTAAATTTGTCAAACTTTTACTACATCTGGTGATTTTTATTTTAAGTTACTAGACTGCAGGGTGAATATTCCAGAAGCAATCCTTGTTTAAGAAGCCTACACTTGCTTTAAAAGTGCGCAAAATGGAGGTAAAACTGTACATTTTGGGTAAAACAGCAGCATTTATTTTAAAAAGTAGAGCTGCTAGAGAAAAACTAATTTCATATTTCTATTCATAGCCCCAAGCATATCTAAAATCAGTTTTCAAACTCTGGGCACCAAAGAAAAAAAAAATTTTTGTTGGCCTGTGTTATGTAACGTACACGTTTCCCGTGCTGCTGAAAAAAAATTACAACTGTCCCATACACCTAAAAATTGTTATAAACCTAGAGATATATGACGCAATTAAGAAACAGATACTGTTGAGAATGTAGTATAGAATCATTACTAAGAGTTTTATAAATTAATGAAGGTAAACTTGAAATGATAATTGGATACGCAAGTTCCAGAGTTTGATCGAACCCCTTTATCATCGCCATGAAATGATAAGAGAGCTACATCATACTGTATTATTTCAATGTGACTTTTTCTTTTTAAAAGTGTGAACTTTGAAAATAGTTTTTTTCTTTAATATACTTGTACAATAAAACTAATTAAGGTAAAAACATGTCACAATTTTGAGAATTTTTGTGTGTATTTTGAACTTTAGTAAAAACTCACATAATACTGAAAAGTATCTGAGCTCTCGCGAGCTCCCATGCAAACTAAGCCCTGCTTATTGCACAAATTAATTTTCAATGACGTTTAGGTTAGGGCAAATGCGAAATAACTGACATGTGCACGTGGAACGAGTTCAAAGTAGGTTGAATATTCCTTTTTACGCCCTTGTTGTATTGTAGCCGTGTATACTCAATGACAAACAGATGTGTGGTTGCAACTCTACGGCACTTACTATAATCATACAATTCCATGGTTAATCGAAAAAATTAGCCCTTTGTCGGGATTACTGTCCTAATATTTCTAAATCAGGTTCCGAATGTAAGTACACTTCGAATAAAAATTTACAATGCACATTTTCTGAGGGATAAATAGTTTCCGATTCCCATGAAGACTTCGAAGACTGGAACCCAAACAAAACTACGAATGTCACAACACTCATTACACTTTCCCGTTTCTTATCATTTACTCGAACTACGGAGTTCTTTCCCAAAATTAAGCAAACTCAAAACAAAACACCGTTTAAAAAACATTTGTTGGCATTAAAATATGCATTTTTTGAATGGGGCGTTTAGCATCAAAATTAGCTCGACAAAAAAATGTTCACATTTTTTTTTTTGAGATTTTTTTTCAATCGTTTGAATAACATTCAGTGTGTTATTACCAGATAATGCCATCATAATTTTCCCATTTCGGTCAAGTTTTGAAATATGTTTCTTGATTTCTCTATTTTTTTCGTTTCAGTCAATTTCTTCTCCCGTACTTTAGTCCTGTGATACCTCTTAGCACCCTCCACCTGGGGACAATGGATTTCAATTGTTTCTATGACACAGATAATTTTGTGTTTTTCAGGAAATGATAATGCTTGGAAAACAAGTATCATATATTGAAACTGATCGCTCAAGTAAAATTAGATCTACTTCCATGACGCAGCATGTTTTCTGTTTCGTAGTAAGTAATGATGCTTTAGAAGCAAGTACCAATTACTGAAATGTAATACTCAAACTGCATAATCTATTTCCATAGTGCAGACTGTTCTGTATTTTGCAATGCGTAACAATTCCTTAAAAGCAAGTATCAATTACTGAAACTGAATACTCAAACAAAATTATCTATACTTAGCGGAGACTGGGGAGACTTGATCCCTAGGTATACATGATCCCACAGCCAAAAATGTACCAAAATCATTAAGTAGAGATTTGAAACCTAGCACATATGTTAAAGATATACTTTTACATAAAAACTGGCAACATTTTGTTTTTTTCAACCCTTTTGTTTTAGCTCAAGATATGATTGTCTGAATGTGTCAAGGCCGTTTTTTAGGAACGCATTCTGAAGTTTATATTATCCGTTATATACAACTTAAAAAATTTAGCAAAGTGTAATGTTAAAGTATAGACAGTCTTTAATAAGTGAGAGATACTTTTTGTAAATTGCCACTTATTGTTAATAATAGAACAAGTATGTTTGTAAAAAGCGCATATTACGGATACTTCATCCCCTCGTTTAGAGGGATACATGAGTTGCCCATTATGTAGACCATTAGCGGATAAAATGCCAAGTTGGATTTCTAGAGTTTGAAATAAGTTTTCTAAAGCGAAAAGGTAATACGCTTAATCAATAAATTTTTTCTGAAAATTTGACAAAATGTGTTTAGCTCGGAACTTTAAGAACTACAACAAATTCTTTGCATTTGATTTTTCAGGTTTTGAAAACATATGCTAATCTTTATTTTCCTTTTTATAAGTACATCGATACTTACATTTTTCTTCATTCTTTTTTAAAATTAATTTAATTGATAAAACTCTTAATTTTATTATTGCAAGACAAGAAGCAAATAAGTGAATTTTTGTGCTTGTCATCCTATTTTTTTATTTGTTGTAATTTTAGCTTCACTACGCTACTTTAAAAAATTGTTAGTTTTATTTATAAAATATATATTGTGTTCACAATTGTATTGGAGAATAAGTAACTAATCAAGAGCATCATAAGTTCATTAAAGTTGTATCCATTTTTTACAAATATCCTAGTGGGATTTAAAACAATGTTATTTTGCGTTCACATTATTATAATATATTAAAGAAAATTAGAAATAGAGGTATTTTTTAGAAACATTATGTAGAAAACTAAAATCCATAAATTAATTGCTGATCTAGTAAAAAGTATATGTATTTTCTCTGTGGGATCAAGTATCCCTCATGAAAGGATCATGTATCCCTTAATGTGGGGATACATGATCCTTTTATGAAGTCATTGAAAATAATTATTTAACCAAAACTATCTGTTTAAAAAAAATATCGAAGCGTAATGTTGAAGTATCGACAGTCTTTAATAACTGAGACATATTTTTAGTAAATTGCTACTTGTTGTTAATAATAGAACAAGTATGTTTGTAAAAATCGCATATTGGAGATACTCGATCCCTTTGTTTAGAGGGTGTATGAGCCTAGGGATAAGTATCCATACGGCAATATAAACACAATGAAAACAATATAACTGTTGTTTACTTAATTAACTTTAAATATTCAAAACCATGTTAACATAATAAACATTATCATAGTATGAGTGATAGACTTAAACAATCACTGCAGTAAATAAAAAAAAATATATTAGTTCGCATTTGTAACCCACATAACACCTGAAACATCTAAGCATAAAATAACTCTACTGATGAATTCTGTTCTAATCAGCCAAATGAGCTTGCACAAGTTGAAAAAGATGTCAAATCCTTGTTTGAATGAAAAGAATAATTTTTCTGTAGTTAGATCTACAACAAACGAGCTGATGTGTGCATCACATGACTTCCTTTTACTCCAATTTAATGTCATTTCCCCATTATTCGCTATTTTAATGTGATTCAATATTTATTCTCTAAATATCACCAACAATGGCCAAATTGAAACCAAAAAAAAAAAAAAAAAACTCCGCCAAATTTGTCGCCAAGTTGGCGACAAAACTTGGCGACCAAAAGACTGGCGATATATCGCCAAGTGTCCGACAAATTATAACGCCACTTGAGTTTACATCGAAATTAACAATGATTTCCCCCCAAAAAGGTGCAAAAGACCCCCTTAGGAACATCCGAAAGCAACCAAAAGGGAAGGTGCACAACTAGACCCCACTACGAGTCTATGTACCAAATTTCAACTTTCTAGGACATACCATTTTTGAGTTATGCGAGATACATACGCACATACGCACATACGCACATACGCACATACACACATACGCACATACATACAGACGTCACGAGAAAAGTCGTTGTAATTACCTCGGTGATGGTCAAAATGGATATTTCGCGTGTCTATACATTCTTAGGCACTTTTCCGCATGTGGTCGAATCGAAAAAAAAAACTCAACATTCATTTGGGGGTGAGCAAAATGGAAATTAAGAGCGATTTTTGAGTGAAAATTTTTTCGCGAATACAATACTTCCTTTTTTGTAAAAGGAAGTAAAAAGTGAGTTGCCATTATGTAGACCCATTGGCGAATAGAATGCAAAGTTGGATTTCTAGAGTTTGAAATTAGTTTTCTAAAGCGGAAGGTAATACTATATACTTAATCAATACATTTTTCCTGAAAAATTGACAAAATGTGTTTAGCTGCACACATCCAGTTGAGTTGAGCGGGACTTTAAGAACTACAACAAACGAATTATTTGTATTTGACTTTTCAGGTTTTGAAAACATATGCTAGGCTTTATTTTCTTTTTTATAAGTACATCGATACTTACATTTTCTTCCCTCTTTTTTAAAATTAATTCAATTGATAAAACTCTTAATTTTATTATTGCAAGACAAAAAGCAAATAAGTTGATTTTCGTGCTAGTCATCCTGTTTTATCATTATTATTATTTGTTGTAATTTTAGCTTCACAAAGCTACTTTAAAAGAAAAATGTTACTTTTATTTTTAAAATATATATCGTTCACAACTGTACTCAATAAGTAACTGATCAAAAGCATCATAAGTTCATTAAAGTTGTATACATTTTTTTTGCAAATGTTTTAGTGGAATTTAAAACAATGTTATTTTGTGTTCACATTATTATAATCTATTAAAGAAAATTAGAAATAGCGTTATTTCTTAGAAGAATTATCTAGAAAATTAAAATCCATAAGTAAATTGCTGATTTAACGAAAAGTACATGTATTTTCTTTGTGGGATCAAATATCCCTCATGAAAGGATCATGTATCCCTTGATGTGGGGATACATGATCCTTTTATGAAATCATTGAAAATAATTATTTTACCAAAACTATCTGTTTAATTTCAGCTAAAAAAATACTGTCAGATAGAGGAAAAAATTGTCTTTGCTCACGTACTTTTTTCTTTAAAAAAATAATAATTTGAGCAGAGAAAAAAAAATTGAAAACTAAAGTGGGGATCAAGTATCCCCAGTCTCCCCTATAAGTAGTAAAACTGCACATTGTCTACTGTCGTGGAATGATTCCTTTTTTTTTTTCTTTTAAATTCAGCTTATAGCAATGAACATGAATATTAGGAATAATATCTACTCACAGGCTTACGTACATCAAGAAATGAATAAATAACTGAATATTGCTTGCAGCTTAATGGCTTGAGAAGGATCGAATCGTTGTCCAATCAGATAGAAATGGGATTACGCTCTCATGGCCATTATCTTCTGTGATAAATTTAATCGTGCTCAAATATATTTAACGACATTGCCGAGGAATTACGGCGTTGAGGTAATTTTGATTAATTCAAGGTAGCAATTTGTATATTAGTAATAAGTCAGTTGATGGAAATATAATGCTGGAGCATTCTGCACTGTTAAAAATTCAGGAATCTTTTATGGTAAATATTACTGTAAAATGAAGTGCTTACAGTACACGAAAAAATTACAGGAAATTGTACGGAAAAAAAATAAACGATTGCAGCGCTAATTGATACACAACGTGACTTACAGTCCGAAGTATATAACACCGTATTTCCCGTCACTTCAGGCGTCCCGACTTGTATGGTGGGCAGCAAAGCCGCCTTCCAATCCGAAGGCCTCGAGATCGAAACCTGCTGCTCGAATTTTTTCATTTTTTTACTCTCCTTTATACTACCGTAAAATTTTACAGTAAAATAGGATTTTACGATAAAAGTTACTAGCAACATGGATACCAGTAACTTTTACCGTAAAACTTCAGGGTCTTTTTTAACAGTGTACGAATTTTATTAACGATTAAAAATTTTGTTGCATAGAAATTTCTGGTTTTATGGACTTTTTTTTTTTTTATTCCAGGACCCCCGTACCTACCACTTTTAGTTGTTTAACCAGTTGATAGGACCTTGAAGACAGCTCTGATCCAGACCCAGAAACTGAGCAATCCCTGGTCCAGTCCCCAGGTGAAAAAATGCATACTGTTCCTAATGACAAATAATGGAGGGGACCCAAAGAAGGAACTGGCCCTATAATAGCACTGATTGCCGTTGTTCAAACTATATGAAACTTTTTTTACAATTGTTTTAATCTAAAAGAAAAAATATGAGACGGTGTGCGACTTAAAAAACCGAATTTCATTTTCTTCGGGACACCCTAGTGTTCGTGTGTCTGCATGTACATGACCAGTTTTTGTGAGAACCCTAGTATAAAAACTACTACATGAATTCGAACGAGGCTTGGTACACATATACATGTATACCCCAATGTGAATTGGTGCCAAATAGTTTATGGCGTAAATTCTACCAGGGAGTGGAATACTCCAACGTGTTCTTCGTTATGCGTGACTGCTATACCTCAGGAAGTAAAGGAAAGATTCAAGCAAAAATTGGTTCATAGGTAGATATCAAAGGGTTCAGGTGCTGATTTGATTTTAGCGGCAATAGCTCAAAGAAACTGCAGCTTTATTCATTATTTGTAACTGCTCAATCTCAAGAAAAAAAAAACAAAGATTCAGTCAACAAATTCGTCCATTGGAGGACCATAACTGGCGCAGAAATTAATTTGATTTTGATACCAATAGCTATAAGAAAAAAGGTGCAATTGGAGGTTTGTTATAGTTCAATGTGACTGCTCTATGTCAAGCAGTAATGTTACCGTTTAGACGAAATTTCGAATAACACTGAACAAACACATATACACATCTTGTTGATTTTCATCAGTTTGTCTTGAATCATAAATGATAAGTGATGCAGATGTACAAAACCTTGTAAACACATCACTCTGTATGAACTCTGTTTAAGCAAAAAGAGCTCTTCGTCAAAAGGCCACAAATAAAAATTTTAGTCACTTGGAAATAA
This sequence comes from Uloborus diversus, assembly GCF_026930045.1. Lineage (NCBI taxonomy): Eukaryota > Metazoa > Arthropoda > Arachnida > Araneae > Uloboridae > Uloborus > Uloborus diversus. The sequence continues at coordinate 177,418,227 of NC_072731.1, forward strand.
AATTAAAAGCTGCCACGTACATCGATTTTCTTTTGAGACACAGTAGGAGGTTAGTCTCCAAAATTTAATTGAAACTAGGTCTCTATTCTAAAGTAACTAATTAAGATTAATCAACCACAAATATAAAACTAATAAAAGAAAATATAAACTTATACATCCATTAAGTTAATATGCTCATGTTATAACAAATGAGAGAGATATTCATCTCTGCAGTTTTCATTTGCTCATATTTTCATAATGTCATGATTCATTCCAAATTAATTTGATCCCAGGGCATTTGGCGTAATATTTCAAAATTATATTGTTCTTCTGTTAATCAACCCTTTCAGAATCTTTTCTTTTTTTTCGACTGATTAGTTTTTACTCTTGGTTTAAGGAAAATTTCATCCTTTAAACTATTATAATGAAAGCTGCCTCTTAAACATATGTTTGACAACACACTTGTTCCAGAGGGAGTTAGTAAACAGATAATTGATGGAGTAATTTTAAAAAGGCAACAGTTTTTATCAAAAAAAAAAAAAAAGCCGTAGAAATTTCAACAGAAATGAGATCGAGATCTCACATTTCATTTAGAGATTACATCGCGTGTTGTGAATTGAAAACTATTAGATGAAATCGCAGAAGTTTCAAAAAAAGTATGTCACATTAAATTTTGATTTTTTACTCATTTATTACGTTTTATTAATGTAAATTTCTTCACTATCAACCTCGAGAAAATAAATAAAAGTGTCACACTGTATTTTGAGTTTTTATAACGGTTATATTACCATGACTTTGAATAAATTTTAAGGAAATCGCCAACAATTGTATAAAACGTAAAAATGAAAAAAAAAAAACCTTTGACGATTTGTTCTTTTTCACTCAAGTAATCGTTATACAGAGCTTAAACACTATACACTTTTTTTTTAAATTAAATTTAGGAACTGAATTTTAAAAGGCTTCATGAATTTCTTACGGAATTTTATGTAAAAGAAATTGTAATATAAAGAATGACAATTTTTTAAATAAAATAATGTTCTCGTGTGCTTAGTTTCTTCAATACTTGCTTAGTTATACATTAGTGAAAATTTATCAGATGAACATTTACAAAATATCAAGTAAAAGCACCGACTCGTACTTTAAATATTTATATAAATCACAATGCTATATATTTATTTATTTATTTAGATTTAACTGTAGAGTTCTTACGAGTTATGAAGTAAATTGGTGGTGTAGTCGAGTGGGATTGAATGGGACAGCCTCAGCCTACTTTTTTATTCTTACACTAGCGTCCCCCAATTTATGATTTCAATAACTAATACTAATGTGTCTAAGCGTTCCCCAGTTCATGTTTTCAATAACTGATGCACTCCTGTCTCTGAACGTCCCCCGATTTATGTGGTCTCAATAACTATTGCCCCTGTCTCTAAGCTTCCCCCAGTTTGTGGTTTCAATACCTAATGCTCCTGTCTCTAAGCATCCCCCAATTTATGTTTTCAATAACTGATGCACTCCTGTCGCTAAGCGTCCCTCAATTTATGGTTATAATAACTATTGCTCTCCTGTTTCTAAGCTACCCAAAATCTATGGTTTCAATATCTATTTCTTCTGTTCTTAAGCGTCCTCCAATTTATGCTTTCAATAACTCATGCACTACTGTCTCTAAGGTCCCTCAATTTATGGTTTCAATAACTATTGCTCTCCTGTTTCTAAGCTACCCCCAATCTATGGTTTCAATATCTATTTCTTCTGTTCTTAAGCGTCCTACAATTTATGTTTTCAATAACTGATGCACTCCTTTCTCTAAGCGTCCCTAATATTATGGTTTCAATAGCTAATGCTCTTCTGTCTCTAAGCTATCCCCAATTTATGGTTTCAGTATCTAACGCTCCTGCCTCTCAGTGTCCCCCAATTTATGTTTTCAATAACTAATGCACTCCTGTCTCTAAGTGTTCCCTAACTTATGTTTCCAATAACTGATGCATCCCTCAATATATATATCATATTTTATCAATGTGTTTCAATAACTAATGCTCTCCTGTTTCTAAGCTACCCCTAATTTATGATTTCAATACCTAATGCTCCTGCCTCTCAGTGTCCCCCAATTTATGTTTTCAATAACTAATGCACTCCTGTCTCTAAGTGTTCCCTAACTTATGTTTCCAATAACTGATGCAGTCCTGTCTCTAAGCTTCCCTCAATTTATGGTTTGAATAACTAATGCTCTCCTGTTTCTAAGCTACCCCCAGTTTGTGGTTTCAATACCTAATGCTCCTGCCTCTAAGCGCCCCCAATTTATGGTTTCAAAAACTAATGCTCCTGCCTCTTAGCGTCCCCCAATTTATGGTTTCAAAAACTAATACTCTCCTGTTTCTAAGCTACCCCCAATTTACGATTTGAACACCAAATGCTCCTGTCTCTAAGCGTCCCTCAGTTTGTGCTTTCAATATCTAATGCTTCTGCCTCTAAGCGTCCCTCAATTTATGGTTTCAATATCTAATACTCTTCTGTTTCTAAGCGTCCCTCAATTTATGGTTTCAATATCTAATGCTCTTCTGTTTCTAAGCTACCCCCAATTTCTGGTTTCAGTATCTAACGCTCCTGTGTCTAAGCGTCCCCCAGTTTGTGGTTTCAATACCTAATGCTCTTGCCTCTAAGCGTCCCCCAATTTATGATTTCAATAACTAATGCACTCCTGTCTCTAAGTGTTCCCCAATTTACGTTTCCAATAACTGATGCACTCCTGTCGCTAAGCGTCCCTCAACTTATGGTTATAATAACTATTGCTCTCCTGTTTCTAAGCTACCCCCAATCTATGGTTTCAATATCTATTTCTTCTGTTCTTAAGCGTCCTCCAATTCATGTTTTCAATAACTGATGCACTCCTGTCTTTAAGCGTCCCTCATATTATGGTTCAATAGCTAATGCTCTTCTGTTCTGTTTCTAAGCTACCCCCAATTTATGGTTTCAGTATCTAACGCTCCTGTGTCTAAGCGTCCCCCAGTTTATGGTTTCAATACCTAATGCTCTTTCCTCTAAGCGTTCCCAAATTTATGTTTTCATTAACTGATGCACTCCTGTTTCTAAGAATCCCTCAATTTATGGTTCAATAACTAATGCTTTCCTGTTTCTAAGCTACCTCCAATATATGGTTTCAATACCTAATGCTCCTGCTTCTAAGCGTCCCCCAATTTATGTTTTCAATAATTGATGAACTCCTGTCTCTAAGCGTCCCCCAATTTATGGTTTGAATAACTAATGCTCTCCTGTTTCTAAGCAACCCCCTAGTTTGTGGTTTCAATACCTAATACTCCTGCCTCTTAGCGTCCCCCAATTTATGGTTTCAAAAACTAATATTCTCCTGTTTCTAAGCTACCCCCAATTTATGATTTCAATACCTTATGCTCCTGCCTCTCAATGTCCCCTAATTTATGTTTTCAATAACTAATGCACTCCTGTCTCTAAATGTTTCCAATTTATGTTTCTTATAACTGATGCACTCCCGTCTGTAAGCGTCCCTCAATTTATGGTTTGAATAACTAATGCTCTCCTGTTTCTAAGCTACCCCCAGTTTGTGGTTTCAATACCTAATGCTCCTGCCTCTAAGGGTCCCCCAACTTATGGTTTCAAAAACTAATGCTCCTGCCTCTTAGCGTCCCCCAATTTATGGTTTCAAAAACTAATGCTCCTGTTTCAAGCGTCACCCAATTATGGTTTCAATAACTAACGTTCCAGCCTCTGAGCGTCCCCCAATTAATGGTCTCAATAACATACTCCTGTCTCTAAGTGCCCTTAATTTAAGGTTTCAATAACTAATTTTCATCTCTGTAAGCTCCCCCCCCCCCCTCCTCTTCCTTATCTTTTTTCTGCATCACAGCAACTGCACTATATTTCTTTCAATGCGCGTATAACCATTTCAAAATTAAATTGTCAGAAGAATTTTTAAAATAGTTCCCATTCTTTTTTTTAATACCACTTGCGAGATCGTTTGTTAAAAAAATATAGTTAAAAAACATCAAAATTTCAATTAAAAATTCGAAATTAATTTTAATACTAGTCACAATTGAATTTCAAAAAATTCTGTAATAAATTGGAAATTTCAATTGAAAAATACATTTTTAAGCTTTCAATTTTGAGCCCGCATACTTGGTCATTTAGTGAAGTTACGTTGTTAGGAAAAATTAAATCTTTTCAGTAAAACTTACTATCGAGTTATTTCAAAACTCCCATAAAATTTAAATTTAACAATACGCATAATATTCATAAATACATAATTCGTTTCAAAGAATGACAAATTAACTTAAAACTTATATAAAATTATTCAAAATCATGGAATGGGGTTGTTTCCTTCAGTCAAAAGTACTACTTTTAACCACTGAAATTTATAGAATAAGGAAAAAAATAAAATAAAATGAATCCAGAAAATACTTTTACTTTCCTAACAGTTATTTTTTAATTAATTTTTTTAAATTTCCGATTTTTCAAACAAGGCGTGGTCTTTATGACGTCACAAATTATGCACTTTGGCGAATCTCTATTATCCGCGCTCCTTGATTATCCACGTTATGATAATCAAGGAGCGAGTTAAATATTGCGCTCTGAGCTTGCTATCAGCCCTATCGTTGCCAGTATACACGTGAGTAAAGATGCGAATTAAATATTTTGCTTTACGCTTTAGCATCAGTTAGAGCTGCTATATAGACAGGCCGACGCATCAGCTTAACGATTTAAAATTGGATTTTTCATTGTTGCACTGCTAGGGTTACCACATCAAAGTTTCGGATTTCGCCCAATTTGCCGAAAATAATATTTTATTTTATAAACAATTCACGTGTGTGTGTGCCGCTAATAATTACTCACTGTGAACAATCACCAAACGCGATAACTCGCCAGAAAAGACAACCAGTCAAACACGCGCTCCGATCCAAAATGGCTAATCTTAAGCTGATGCGTCGGCTCGTATATATAGGAGCCTTAGCATCAGTAAATGGCATTTTATCATTTGGTGATGTCATCGGCAGAAGCGTAAACAATGAAAGCGCTTCGATTAAAGTAATTTTTTAAGAATATTAAACTTCGTCAAATTATTTAAAAAATGATCAGATCCTATGTTTTTAAGCATACTCTTTCGGAAAAAAATACTTTTAAAATTTTGGAAACGACCACATTAAGAGCGCTAGTAGAAATTTTGTTCTTTGAGTCTGAACCAGACTGTAAGCTATTGATGTAGTTGGAGAAAATACAAATGCGTGCAGCACGCAGCTGCTTTTATTTAATACACATACGTACTTTACCATGGTATATTTCAAAACAAACTGGAATTTTATTCTTGATGTTTCTTCAAAGAAATGGCACAATAAATTCCTTGTCGCTATAAAATATAATAATGTGTGGTTATGACGTTTTGAAGCAAAAGGATTCAATGGTTTTCAAGTATGTTTTTGGTTTTTTCTTGAAAAAAAAGAAAATAGAAAATTTATGAATTCCCCCCTTGTATGTTTGTGTGCTTGTATGTATACTTGTATAGGATTCTCTGTGCTTCAATTGTTAAAAAACGGAAGCGAAAAAAAAGGCAAATGACGCAAAAAAAAAAAAAAAAAAGTTGTAAACTGCAAGTATATTTTCTTGTTATTATTATTATTATTAAAGATTATTTCTCAGTTTACTTTCTCCATCATAGTACCTGCGTTTTGCTTCCAGTTTTTAATTGTTGATGAAAATAATGAAAAATAATAGCAGTTATAAAGTTTCCATGCTTCTGCTTTTTAATCCCCCCCCCCCCAAATGATTCAGTGGGGGAAAACTAATTAATTTCACGACTGAACTTAAGCAAGCATATATTTTTGGCGTTTTTAAAGTTTTTTTATTTTTTATTATTATACGTGTTCAAAAGTGCTTTTAAATTCGAGCATACAAAACAGCAATATTAAAAAAAGATTAATAGTAAATTTAACCTATACTAACCTATCCCCCCCCCCTTTTATTTTTCACAGAAGAGTAGGTAAATAGCAAATAGGTTTTAAATTTCAAAAAGTCGCAACTCAAATAAATTTCAGAAATAAAATGTTGAAAATGTTTTTTAATTCTAAAGACTATTTTTTAAGCTTGGATTGAGCTAAAAAGTATGAAATAAAGTAAGTATATGATTTCTTAATTGCAACATTCAAAAATTAAAGTTGATCATAATATCTTCATGTTTAGGTAAATTATAAAGGAGTCAATAAAATGAAAACTAAAAATTTGGTAGCAGAAATAGGGGTATACGGGTTGCTCGGTACGAATAGCTTTTACCATACCGCCTATCTTTCTTCTCCTCTCAATTTTTAATTTCAATTTTTTTGACTTCTTTATAATTAACATAAACATTAAGATTTTAAGATCAACTTCAATTTTTGAGTGTTAAAATCAAGAAATCATATACTTATTTTATTTCATACTTTTTAGTGTGAACCAAGCTTATAGAAATAATCTTTAGAATTAAAATACATTTTTCATATTTTATTACGGTATTCTTGAATATCCATGTGCTTTCTACTGCCCGAGTTAAACAATTAGGCAAAAGCTTTAGCAACGACTTATAAATAAAAAATAAGTCACGTTTCATGCAAGAACAGTGAAAACACTTGCCTTCCTTTTCCTTCAGTTCTAAAAATTTTACGAAGAATTATGTACTGTTTGCTACATTTGCCTTACATTTAATATCTTCCACATCACAAAGAAAGTTATTGCAAAATGTTTTTTTCATGCGTTTAGCATAAATAAATTAGTAGACTTAAAGAAAGTAATTTTTAAACAGTTTCAGCATTTTTGATTTATGGAAGTTAGCTTTCTAAACACTTTGAAATGAGTGACGATACGCTTAACAAGTCTAAGGGGCAGTTCATTTATTCCTGTTGACATGGTACTAAAGAGTTTTTCTTTTTTTTAGAGAGAGTTTTTCTGTACTTTGGAAAATCTACTTGGGGTATCAAGAGAAAAAAAAACGACCGATATCATGAAATGAAGAACATGATTCTCACTGAGAACTTTTCACAATGTTTTTATCTAAATGTTATTTCAGCTTAGTAATAAAAAGGGTAAAAAAGGAAATATAAAACTATTTTTAACCGACTTCAAAAAAATAGGTTATGATTTCGTTTGAGGTTTTTATGTAAGTTTTCGTATTGCTCCAAGAATACTGGACCGATTTGAAAAATTATTTTTTTGTTTGGAAGGGTATACTTTCCAGTTGGTACAATGTTAATTTTGTCTGGATCTGATGAGGGGTCCCGGAGAAATTTAAGAAACTTTAAATTTCATACGTTGTGGCTACGTAGACAAGCTTTCGTTAGTTACGCGATACGTCACAGGTCACGTGGTTTTGGCGAGAGCGTGCATTTTTTCAAAGATTAATCTTGTTTTGAACAATATTTAATTCTCACGCATCGGAATGTTTGATTTTCACGGCGCCTCCTGTTAATTTTAATTATATTCTTACTAATGTATTTATTACGCATGTAGCAAATCAGTAAATTAAATGTATTTTTCTACGAAAATAGTTGAATTAATTAATTTAATTTTTTGTTAATAAATCACTTCATTTAGTTATTATTATTATTATTATTATTTAATGTTTCAATCTTGAAATATATTTAGTGTTCAATTCAAGGGGAATTGAAGACAAACATCCCCCTCTCGACCCCTCCGACGATTAAATTTATATTCCTTAATAAATATATCGTAACTGGTGTCCGAGTTCTGAAGTTTGACAAGTATTCTAGACTTAATATTTCATGAAGCCGTCAGTTTATGGCAATACTAAATAACAGACTTCGTTGGAATTTTTTTATGTACTATGTTCCCCGATGACTAGAAGATGCCTGGACCGATTAGGGCAATTCTTTTTCTGTTTAAAACGGTATACTTCTCCCGGACTTCTAATGGTCTTCAAGTCCAGGTATGAGGAATCCTGAAAAAATCGATGGAACTCTTTAAATTTCATACTCGCTCTTTGTTGTTTGTAAATTCATAGCGTCTCACTTAGTGAAACGATTTTTATGGGTTTTTTCTTGTTTAATGGATAGGAGTGATCTAACTTAGGTCTCAAACCTTTGCTTCACTATACTTGTTCTTTAGAAAAAGGTTATGGGCAAAAAACAATAAACTTCATTTAATTTCAATATTAAACGATTAAATATAAAATCCATTGTTAAAGAAAGTGCCATAAGACAAACGAATTTTCTTTCCTCATTGTTAAAGAAAGTACCATTAAACATTAATATTCATCAGAGGTACGCCCTTAAGAGTGAGGGGGAGTGTTTTGAGGGGTATTTTTCTTTTTTATGGGGGCTCTTGCTTTGGAGGAGTACCCCCCTCCCAAATATTTCCCTTGTATTAATCGTTAGTAGTCATATCGCAAATTTTGAATAAAGACTCCCCTCTGAAGCAAACAGGGAATTCATTTAGTATCATTGCTCTAGTAGTATTTTGATCTTCATATATGCATCATCATTGTAGATATTCTGTTTCTAGTGTGGTGTTGATCTATAACGGGGACAAGTAAAGAGAAATGTGACTTTTTTCACGAGTTACGTAACACGTATTATTGTAAAATACAAAATAGTTAGGAAAACCATTGACATTTAAATGGTTATAATTAAATTAGAGCACAAATCCTGGAGAGGAACAAAGATCAGTTTTTAGTGCCAACCGTATAAAATGTTATGCGTATTAAGATTTGTTCTCTTTTTATCGACGTTCTCAATTCATCGGAATATTTTTATGTATGTCCCCCGTAAACTCAAGCACGCATAGACCAATTTGGAAAATTCTTTTTTTTTTCTCGTTTGAAAAGGTATATACTTCCCAAATGATCCCATAGTCATCAGATCAGTATCTAAAGATGGGATCCTTGAAAAATCAAGAGAACTCTTCAAATTCTATGGACAAAGTTAAAACGATTTCTGTTGTTTTTTTTAGTGACTCGTGATTTTTTTTTTTTTTTTGGAAAGCATACTTTGATAAAGTCAAACTGATGATGAAGGTAACTTTCTTTGTAAATAGTAATCGCGCATTTGAAAAAGCCTTTCTTCACAGTCTTCGGAAGTCTCCAAGACGCTGTGCTCTTTCTCTATTTTGCTCATCTTAGCTCTTTTGAGACTCCTGCGCTCGACGCTTTCTCATTTGAGACATACGTAAGGTTGCCGACAACCCACCAAATCCAGATTTAAACACTAATTTAACAAAACGCGAAAGTCTTTAAAACTAAACCTACTCAGTTATGTTAGGTAGTAGTTTATAGGAGGCCCCGACTTCAAATGGTCATTAAAAATTAAGACATTGTAAGTAATTAGTTAAGTATGAAAATAATTAATCGTATAGTAATTAAAATCAGTGTTTATTATATAATTGAGTGTTGAGTTTAGTTGATTTTTGTACTGGAATTGTAAAATAAATTTGATTTATGCGTTTGGGTAAGAAATCATATGTAAGTATAACCAATTATTTTTTTACTTTTTAGTTCCTCTTTGTTTTTGAAGTCGGTTCTTTTTTTTATTTGTATATTCTCTTTTAGACTCCCATGTGTCAAATTCAAGTCAATGGCTTCTACTTCCACTAATACTATAATAAACTAAAGAACATCCTCATAAGACTGAACTTCTTTCCTCTAAACTTTGTTTCAACTTTTGACAAACCGTGAGTTTATGAAAATACGATTTTCCTTGAACTTTTATAGGCAAACATGTAACTCAAATATAGGAAAGGAAAGAGCAAAGAGTTGAAATGTTTCTTGAAGAAGGAGACATGTGAATATTCGTCAAGAATGCTTTTGTCTGAAAGGGAGCTTCAGCGTTACTTTAATGTTTCACTTTTTCATATTTCTAGGAAGAAATAACACTGGGTTTAAGCACCATTCTTCTACATTGCCCTCTGAAAAACTTTCTCTATTCTACACACTTTGACACGTTTCGACAAAATATAGCAAATAAGGAAGTATTTTCTAGTAAAAAGACATTGACATTGTTCCTAAAAAATGAAATCATATTTTATTATTTTATTGATTTAATTTTTGATTGGTTTTATTATCATTATCATTATTGTTACTTTCGACTCATTATAAAGGAAGCGTTATAAACAAGAAAAATTTTATTGATCATCGCTGCTACTGACGCTCTTATTTCCATTTGAAGAATTTCGGTACAATTTTGACATCATGGATTTAAAAAAAGAAACTGCTTTTCGAGTTTTTAATAGTTTTAAAATTGGTAAAACTATATAGTAGTGATAAAACATAAATGTCGATATTTTCAAAATATCGATATTTTCGTCAAAATATCGATGTTTTTACCATCAATGTTTGAGGGTAGATGTTTATTCCAACATAAATGTTTTGCTTTCGACGTTTTTCCTATGTGAATGTTTTATAACTAAACCAAAAACATCCTTACAAAATGTGAATGTTTTTTACAGTTAACATTTACGATGGAAGCTTTATTTGTTAGTGCGAGATTTATCACATCGAAAGAGATTTCTTTTGTTAGTTGTCTATAGGAGTGTCTTACATTTCAAAAAAAAAATCAATTCCTTTTCCCAGCACACTTAAAAAAAATATTGAGTGTTACTAACGTTTTCCCCAAATATGAATACCAGTTTTTTATTCGCTTTCCTTTAATATACATATATGAACATATATTACATACATATATGTACATAAATGGGAAAGTACGTTTTTAAAAATCTTCTATTTATGTAACGTTAAAAAAAATTAAAGCTATTGACTGTGGGCGCTTGATAATGAAGCTCGCATTTAATATATTTTTTTTAGTGAGAAAGCTTTTTGTTGTTTAGATATGTAACGTTGTGACGTTTGACATGTGGCGTTAGTTATGTGTCCATTGCGTAAAACATGTGAGAATGCTTTATGTTCTTCAGAAAATGTTGTGGAGAAACAAATGCATTATCACATTTCAAGTTAACTTCCGTTTTATGCAGTTTGCATTAGCTATAAAGCTCATAATTCAGTTTTTAAAGAAATTTTATTATCACATTTAGAGCGGTTAAGTAGTTTTCTTTATATTTCATTCACTAATATCAGCATACATAAACCTAAAAAGTCAGTTGAAACTAAATTTTTTTAGAAAGAAAAGAATAAGATTGAAGGTGCCATGTATGATCTATACTTATTTACCTAACTTTTCTTTCGCGTTAAGCATCACTTATGAATCTTTGAAACTTTTTTTTTCTAATTCTTTTTTTCAATTTTTCCCCCCGGATCAGTTTTTTTTTTTTTTTTTTTGCAAAATATTTCTTGCGATTTCATGAAGAGAATTTGTAATGCATTCTTATATAAATGAATAATACACACAACAAATTATGAGTATCATAAACAAACATACCCATTCTAACAAACAATAAATAAAATGTAAAGTAAACATTTAAAAGACATGTATTTGCAATTTGTTCTGAAACTCGTTGAAAGCAAATGCACTTTCGCCGGCAGTATATTGAGAGCAAAAAGACTATTTGCGGATTTTTACTGCAGCATATTCAATCACTTAACTCGGTAACATTTTTCGCAGAGTTTTAATAATCAGTAAGAATATTACTATCAATGTTGCAAGAACTGCAGCCTTTCCGTTGGAATACTTCCCCAAGATTTTACCACAATTGAAACTTCTTTATTTGCACCCTTTCAGTGTCAATGCCTTGAGGGAAGATTTAAGTTACCGAACCATTGACAACTGTTGAATACGCATCAAAAAATGATTGAGTACGTTTCAAAAAGGCGTAATCCAGGAAGCAGAATTTTAAGCCTGTTACTTTTGCAAACGAAATTAAAATCATACTTAAGATGAGAATGCTGAGCTGACGTTGTGTAACAATTTTTCCATAAACATTAATGACAAACACGTTGAGAGTATTTGTACAGTTGAGTTTTTTGTCATCAACCTACTTAATCAATTTCATCTAATGAAACATTTCTCTGTGTTTAGCTCGAAAATAAATACTTGAAAAATGCTTTCTTACTACGTTAAATGATAAATACAATTAAAAACATACAGTTTTTTTTATTTAAATCTTATAATTTTTCCCCTTTATTGATTACACTCACATTTTATTCAACTCATTTTGTTCTTATGAAAATGAATGAGTTTTAAATGTTTTAACTATATTCCTTAAGGAAAAAATTTAATTTTAAATTATCAAGTCGATAAGCAGAGTTTTTAAAATTTTAAATATTGCTTTGTTTAAAAAATATTTTTTTGTGCTATGTTTATTTACAAGCATAACAGTAAAATTTTACCGAACTTTTGAACTAATAAGACGAGAAATGGATGAATAAGACAAATAGTTTTCAGAAATTTAAAATATAATGTATTTTTAAAACATTTCAAATTTTTTAATTACAATCTGTACTTAAGTATTAAAGCTATTACTCTCATTGTCTGTTTTTTTTTTCAATGAAAAAAAAGCTTTTTTAAACTATATGCTCTTTTATTTTATATGACCACATATTTTCATGAATAATTAAAAAGATAATAGATTCATTTAGCTTGATTAGGTGCATTTACGTTTAAAAAGCGGGGGTTGGAGGAGCTATGAGAACCGAGCTTTTAAATCTTTCAGATAGAAAAAAATAGAATGCAGTCAGGGTTACACAGAATCTAATATTTTCTGGGGGGGGGGGGATTGTCGAGTTACCGATTGAAACTTCTAAAGTTTCGAATGATAAAAATATGAACACGTTCACATACCCACATCTTACGAAAAGAAATATTAGTCATCAATTTTAAACGGAAAACAAAATCGCACTGTTGCAATATTTTCTCTGAATTTACCAAATCGTCAGTCAAATTCTGCCGAATAAGGTATTTTTTGGGAGGTAACAATGACCAAGTGTGCCCCGAGCAGATATTTTTGTTAGAGGGGAAAATTTCAATTTGCCGATTGAAACTCCGAATTATTCCGAATGATGAAATACAATCATTGCATAATACAAATTGTTTTTCTAAAATTGCAATTTTGCAACGCTATCTCCAAGTCTACTAAGTCGTCAGACAAAATTTGCTGAATGAGGAAATTGTTTGGGAGGTCACAATGACCTCCCACGACCTGCCAACACGGCACCCCTGACAATGACCTTCGGGACCTCCCATCGAGGCACCCCTCAGCTCAGTCTACTATGAAATAAGGTTTTACTTACCAATTACTGGCGTATCATTCTCTAGTTCCACCAAAACGCTTCCCGATAGAAACGATCCCGGCAAATATAACAATGTATCATTATCAAGAATGATGATAAATTTCTTAAGTTTTTTGCCGGTCTTATTCGTTGCAATTTCTGTCCTCACATGACCACTTGTAGCACTGTACCACATTTTAATATTTTGATCAATTTTTTAGTCTCCAATTCACTGAAGTTTGTTTTCGAAAGTAAAGATCTCTTCTTTCTTCGAAATTGTACGAAGTCGTTAAATTTTTATTTTTAAAAGAGTTGGCGCATTTAACGGAGCGCGGAGAATAACTATGAAAGTCGACATTTGCAATGAGCAATTTCTTCTGATGTGATTTCTTAATGAGTGCTTCTCAAACAAATTATATTTCTTGAAATTATCAGAAACAAGTACAACACACACGGATAATTTCTAGCAGTGGTCTAAAGTCTTTCGAACAATTCCCTTGATTTTTATTTCAGTCAGAATGAACTACCGTGTCAATTTTATTTAACCGATCCAAACTGATTATATAAATGTGAATTCTAAATGCTCGAAGTATTTTAAGCTTTTGTAAAAAAAATGAGAAATGATGATATTTTATCTCGTTGAAATAAACTCACTACAGAATTTTTTTTTTTTTTTTTCTGCAGTATATTTTTAGTTTGCTTCAAATGTTTCCAGTATACCCTAGCTATAAGAATAAGCAGACTATTAATTGTCGCAAATTCAAAACAATCAAATAACATTAAGGTCCTTCGCTAATATTGGACGATGATATCATCTCCTCATTAACACACAACCAGCGATAGAACTTATAAAACCACAAAACACGCACACAAATAACAAGAAAACATCACTCCACTTGACACAAAAAAACTGACGAAGCTGTATCACACCATATCAATTTATCGAACAACACTTTGGGGCTCACTGCATCCCCATAAAGCAAGCAAATCGTCTGTTATACATTCCCATTATTTCCGCTTCGGCGACTGTCGAACAGATTTAGAAACACACCTCTTGCGCAACAAAATCGCACACGAAGTTGTAGTCTTTGGGAGAAGTGTTTCTGGCCGTTCGACTTGTAAAGGAAGGTCAACCCAACTGGTTCCGGTATGGCTTAGCCAGTTCGTTCCTGCAGGCCTCGAATTCCCACTCTGGCCGTCACTCTCTTCAGCTGGTAAGCGATGATGGCTCTTGGAGATGACCTGCTCTGTTTAGCCATTCAGCATTCGAAAGTTCTTCTTCGGCCCTTACACTCCGACCTACGTTCAAGGGAAAGAGAGAAAAAAAAAGCGCATTAGTTCAGAACGAAATTGAAGTTTAGCCATTTTAGCCCACGATGTTTTTTCCGTTTTGGAATTGAAGACCTCGCTGCAGATCGGATAGTCTATTTGAATACCTTCCCTCTCTGATTGATCAATTGTTTTTAACGAAGTCGCTTCGAAATTTACAAATATATTTTTAGTGTAAAAAAATAAAAGCTCTCAATTTACACAAACTACGCAAAAAGTTCTTAACGTTTTGAATCTCAAAATAAGTTTCATGGAAAAATTCGCCTTCGCATTAGTGTAGAATTTAATGATCTATAAAATGATTCCTACTACAGTTGACGCCGTTTAATTGAATCAGTGGTTAATTGAATCAACCGCTTAATGAATCAGTTTGTCATAAACAGAAAAAATACAGCTTTATTAAATTAGCCGTTTTATTGAATCAGCCGCTTTATGGAATCAAAACTGTTTAGATCAAGCGGGATTCATATAAGCGGCGGCTACTGTATTTTCATAGCGACTCGAAAGATGAAATTGACACTATCTGAAAGCTGGAGTTTCAACTTAATGACTTTTGGCTCTACGCCGACGCTATATTCCCGAAAACTCAATTTCATTTCAACTTTTCTTTTTCTTTTAGTTGAAAAAATTTAAAACATTATTTCAGTCATACATTTTAAGTTTTTGCTTTCTTTTTGTGAAAATAAAATACTTCTACAAATTTCCGAAACTTCTGTACCACTATCCGTACATAATATTTACGGGCTGTTTATTGCTTAAACTTCCTTTTACATAGAAAAGGAAGTATTGTTTTCGCGAAAAACTTTTCACTCAAATATTGGCCCAAATTTCCTCTTTGCTCATCCCCGAAGGAATGTTGAGTTGTTTTTTCGGCCCGACCGCATATGCATATGTATCTAAGAACGTCTGGAAGCCCGAAATATCCATTTTGACTATCCTCGAGTTAATTACTACGAGTTTTCTCTTGACTTCTGTATGTACGGATGTATGTAAGTATCTCGCATAACTCAAAACAGGTATGTCGTAGAAAGTTGAAGTTTAGTATGCAGTTTCTTAGTGGGGTCTTGTTGTGCACCTCCCTTTTTGGTTGCCTTCGGATGTTCCAAAAGGGATCTTTTGCTCCTTTTCAGTGTTAATTTCAATGCAAACTCAAGTGATGTTAAAATTTAATGAACACTTAGCGATATATCACCAATATTTTCGTCGCCAAGTCTTGTCGCAAACTTGGCGGTAGATCGCCTAGTTAGTGACAAATTTGGTGAAAAAAAATTATTTTTTGAATCTGGTTTCAATTTGGCGCTATTGGCGATAGTTGGAGAATTGTCTATTAAATCACGTTAAAATTGTTGATATTGTGTAAATTAATCTTTGTAAAACGGTTTTTTTTTTTTTTTTTTTTTTTGCACCGTTTCGCGATAAACTAGGGAAGAAATATTTAAAGTGTTTATTCAAAAAACAATCATTACCTAATAGATGTAAAAGGGAGTAATGTGATGTCCATATCAGATTTTTAACAACAATTTCAAAAGACTCTCAGTCAAATAATTATACATTTCAGATCATAAATTTAAATTCTTTTAAGATGAAACTGCTTGACTGAGTCAACACAAGTAAGGGATTAATTTGCACTTTCCCAAGCTTCTTTTGTTAGAAAATTAGCCCTGCTTCAAGTATTTTAAGCCTGCAATGCTTAACGTTTAGTTTTATAATTTTAATGTTACTCATTTATTCGAATAAAAATATTATAAATTGCAAAAAATTAATGAAGCATTAAATGTATAAAGTTTCGATGTGCTTTGAAAACGAAATGAGTTTTACGAAATTTATATTTTAATTATAAAACCAAAACTAATAGTTTTAGTTTAACGCGTTATTACACTAAAAAAAAGAGGATTTAATTAACGAATTGAAAATGCGAATTCAATGCTTATACCTAACCATCGAAACTGCACAGGTTTCCAGAAAACTATTTTCGCTTCGTAAACCTCTGGTTTTCCTTTTATTTTCTTTCTCCTTTTCTTCTCTATACCCCCCCCCCTCCTCCTCTACATTTTTTTTGCAATTCAATTTAGTGAATAAAACTGAATTTTACTTAAAATGTAGTATTCTTAAAGTAATAAAGGAACTTCAGAATGCTAATTTTTACGGCAAAATAAAAAACAAATAATGACTTGAAAGACGCAAAAAGGGAAAGAAATATAAAACAGTTAAGTTCATTGTCGGTTTAGCAATAACGAAAATAGGCATAAGACTATGACCATTGACCATACATGTCGGAATTAATTTCATCCAATGTATATCTTGTATTTTACTAACAATAGTTCATAACGACGGTAATATACTGATACATAGTTGATGTTTGACAGTTGAAAGCGCTTAAGTAGGATTTAAAGGACTTGTAATATTATATACTGAACTCGAGGTCGTCGCATAAATATTTTGCAATGCCATTTGATTGTGTTTCTTGATTTATAGCTGCATTTCGGAAATGGTAGCCTTTGCTCTGATCGTTTAGTTCAGTCTATTTGTGGAAATTTTTCATGTCATTACTCACTATGCTCACTATTAATTTATGTTTTCAAATATCGACTGTTTTTGTTTTTATCTTGCTCTACATTGTTTTTATAGACACAACAAATAAATGCACTAATATTTCTTGCGCTTCTACAGTAATGATAACCTTTTGAACCGAACCTCCGTCTCCTACGCAAATGTAATTGCGATTATAAGTTTCAGTTAAAAGCTGTTAGGCAAAGCAAGCACAAGAGGGTTCAGGGGACAAGAGTTGTATTTGAGTACAAAGATTTCACCTAGTTGTATTACACGATCTGTAGCCGCGTGTGCAGATGAAAGTGACTGCTGGTGGTTCAGAGCGTTTGCGATAAATTATTTCTAATTTGCATTGTTTAACCAGGCTCAGTGCATGAGTTTTGACATCTTTTTCTCTAAATTTTATAGAATGGCAATAAAGGAGAATATTTTTCGAAAATTGGATTTTGTTCTTTTTCTATTCCAATTTTAAGAACATTTTACCGAGCAAATTATCATAACCTGGACGAACAAATTCCATAACGTGGACTAGCAAATTACCATAACGTGGACGAGCAAACTACCATATGCGACCATGGCTAGCAAAATTGGCGAGGAATTCATCATCCATTATTTGTTAATATACAGGCAAAACAAATGACTTTTTAATTTTCTACTACGGGCAAAGCAGTGCAGGTACCGCTAGTTTTAAATAAATCTCTCCTACCAAACTAGCAGTGTTAGCGCATCTGCTACTTAGGAGAGTTGGCGCACTGTTCTTGTTCATTAGGATTTAGATAGGAATGATTATGCAACTTATTGATTATTTTGTATTGTAAAACGGAAATGGACAAATTTTAAGTTAAACGAGCTACAAAGTAACTTAATGTGTACATTTTCTGACGTTCCTTGTTTTGTATCTTCAGTTTTCTTCTTAAAGAACAACTTATGGATCCTCCTGAAAAATATGCATTTTCTTATTCATTAATGATGGAGTATTTTACTGATATTTACTCCAACTAAAAGATGGTTGCATACAAAAACTTTACAATAATGTCATTTTTAGCCTACTTTCCCAGTAAAAGTCAGAAAAAGAAGAAAAAAGCATGAAAGAAGGCTTAATGCATCTTAAAAATATCGCAAAAAACAAAAAAAAAATCAAAAATAAGTAAAATAATCAAATAAATATTGGAAAATTAAAAATTGGAAAGTAGGGTATTGAGATGGGGGAAAATGTCTGTCGGTCTGTCTGTCGGTCTGTCTGTAGGTCTGTCTGTCGGTCTGTCTGTCGGTCTGTCTGTCTGTCCCCCACTAATAACTTTTGAATGAATAGTCTAATTCGAGCAAACTTTTTTTGTTCGAAATATCTCGGCGAGTACACCTCATTCCCATATTTCACTTTTTGATTTGAACTATTTTTTGTTCAATTTTGAACAGTTCAAAAAAACTTAACATTAGCGTCTACGGGGAAATTCAAGGCAATTCCGAACAGTTAGGCGAATTTGCTTCAAACAAACTTTGTAGGAAAAAACTTTTGATGAAAAACTTGTATATAAAATATCTTTTTGATTTGAACAATTTTCCGTTCAATTTTGAACAGTTCAAATCCCTTAACATTAGCGCCTACGTGAAACTGAAAGGCAATGTAGATTCCGTACTTGAAGGCGGATTTACTTCAAACAAATTTTGCTGGAAACAGCTCTTGACGCCAAACTCCAGACTCCGACTCCGAGAACTTAGGGGCACCTGACTCTGACTTGACTCCTGTGCCCGATAATTAATCGGACTCCGACTCCCCGACTTCGACTCTGACTTCGTAGCTTTGGCAAAAATTTATACACGGAGGACAGATGACTGACTCCGATTTTTGGATAGTCGACTCCGACTCCTTTATCCCAAAATGAGATTGACTCCGACTCCGCAGCTATTGTTTTAACTGTGAAATAATTATTGTTGATATGACTTGTTTTTATTTTCACGCTAAAGTTTTAATTTAGGCATTCAGTTTTCGGCGAATAAACTCGTAGTCATTCATGTTTCTACATAAAGATATACGCAGACGATTTTTTTTTTTTTTTTTTTTTTTTTTTTTTTTTTTGACAATGAAAATTATTTCTTTAAGTTGACATTTTATTGTTTTTATTTATTTTGGTAATTGCATTAATTCATTTAAAAATTATTTTTGGCAACAGGGGAAAAAGAAAAGATTTTTTTTTTCATATGATGTATTTATTTTAATAAGTTTATTATTTTAATGATTATTTTTTCGTTTTGAAAGCTGTTAAAGAATTTTTTAATGGAAAAAAGTGTATTAGCTGCTTTGTTTAAAAGGTGCTGCTGCTTTTTTTTTTTTTTAAGATGAATGAGGAATATTTTATTGCTAGAAATCAGCTTAAAATATTTAAAAAATATTTTTGAAACAATTTGCGATTTTAGCTATTTTTGAGAATATTGATCAGGTACTAGAAAGTAGTATGGGTATATGGGAAAGTAGGATCGTTTAGTCCTCCTATTGTTATTATTGTTGTTAAAAATTTAATTGTATAGTTATTAATTTATGTTATGCGATCTCTCCGACTCTGTTAGGACAGATCGAGCACAAACGCCCTCTTGGTTTTGTCATCACTGTTGCATTACATTAAAGCGCAATAGCGAAACAGCAATCAATGAAAATGCATAACCAACAAATGAGGTTACAGTTATACATGAATAGTTCGGCAAAACATTGATAACTAGAGAGATTTTACTTTTAAAATCTAAATAAAATTGCTCCATTTTTTGTAATTTTTGCGTTTTGAGTTGACCCAAAAAAACTACTAAAAATCGGTGAAAGTGTAGAACTAAATTGGAGCAATAATTTTTGCCCTTTCAAAATTTCTCAATTGAATAGGCAAAATAAGTGAATATACAGAATAAAAACCATATCGTCGCCTCAGAGCAACACTAAGATATCTAATCATATAAATAACATTAAGATATCTTACTGTTGCTCTGAGGCGACGATATTTACCGATACTTTACAAAGATACTTCAGTTGAGGTAGAATGTGTGACGTTTGGAATTGTTTTATAACATTTAAAAAAAAAAAAGAAAAAAAAGAGGTGGTATATTAGTGCTTCTTTTTATTACTCACTTGTGGTTCGGCAGCAATCCTTCTAAACTTTGGTGCTAGAAACGTTTAGCATGTAACTGTGAGTTGTCTTGCAAATGGCTGGCACATTGAGCAACCGTCTCTTTGTTTTTTATTTCTTTTCTTTTTTCTTCTTTTTTTTTTAATTTTAAATGAAGACTTTATCAATGGGTGAAAGGGTGAAATGGGTTTAGGTGAAATCTTTTTACTATTACATAATTAAGTTTTAGAAAAGAGGTTTTTATACTTTTTATAGGATGAGTTTAGAAAAAGTTAAATCCAGGAAAAAAGGCGAAATAAAGGTTTTTTTTTTCAAAAAAAATTTCCTACATTTTGGTATAAAAAATATTTTTCTGGCGCAATTTATTCGGCGTCTGTGGGGTAAAAAATACTAAAAACAGCTAAAAATCACATAAAACATTAAATAACTTTTTTTTCTAATTAAAAAATCAGTGTAAGTTATAGCCTATAGCCTTCCTCAATAAACGGACTATTCAACATAAAAAGAGTTTTTCAATTCGAATTAGTAGTTCCTGAGATTAGCGCTTCAAACAAACAAACTCTTCACCTTATATTATTAGTATATATATAGGGGTATTTTTTGCCTTGACTGAAAACCTAAAATTTCATTTCCGACAAATCTTCAAAAGACTTAACATTTTGTAAAAAAATGAAAAAAAGTATAATATGTTTTCGGAATGACTCGTATAATCTCTATTGACGACATAAACTACCTAAAAGAGAAACAGTAGGTAAAAATGTGCTTTAAGAAAAGAAAAAAATAACAAATGATAACGACACTAAAGTGACCAACGAATGGGATCATTTTGAAATCTTTTTTCTGGGGATTGTACGAATAATATATTGCAGTACCTGGAAAATTTCTGAAACGTGCACAAGTCAAATTGTGCTTACAAACTTAATGACGTATTAAGATGTGATTTTTAAAAAATGTAAGCAGTTAAAAATAACTTCCTTTTTCGAAGTATCTTTAAAAAAATTTATTCACTGTAAAGATATTTTTATGCAGTACATACGAATATCTAATTTTATTTGAACTAAAAGTGTGATAGTTTAACTATTATACACTATTCCTGAGAAATAAAATAAAAATTATTCTTGAGGAGGCTGGGAAAGGAACTTCCGATAAACTAGAACTACTGATTACTCGAAGGTTTTAACCGGTTCCTAGGGACTTCCAAACTGTCGAGAGTTGACTGTGTTTAGCACTATACCCACAGTATTTTACTGTTTTAGATTTTTTAAAAACTTTACTTTTTTCTTATTTATTTTGAAAAAAACTGATTCTATTGTTTACGTAATTTTTTACAAATTAGGAATGATTTCGTAAATATAATCATGCAACGAAGCTTTATGTTAGTGACGCGGTCTTAAGCAAATAGTGAAAATTTTGTTTTGCAAAGTTCAAAAATGCATACATTTAATTTTACTTGATCTTTTTGGCCAACTTTTTGAAGAATTTAAAATAAATTCTTTAAAAAAACGCGCTACTAACCTTTGATGTTCTTCCTTCTTTGAATAAAGAATTTTAAAAAGACGTGCCTAAAGGGGTTAGAAGCCGAAAGAATAAAACTTCATGGGAAAAAAAAGAAGAAAAACGTGAAGTCGCAACTGAAAAATAAAAAAATAAAATGCTTTGTAAAAATCAGTTTTGAAAGAAGTCCATTTTCCAAGTGCGAAGGGAACAAATTGAGAAATTGTACTTTTCATCAGTTTGTAATCCTTCGGCATCTTTGAAAACATTTTTTTTTTTTTTTTTTTTTTTGAATCATACAGAAAAAAAAAACATTCATTTTTTGGCGTTGACAAGTTAGCATTTATGAAATGAATTATCATATAAAAACATAATAAAATATGTAACAAATGCACACATTTAAGTAAAATTACTAGAATTTTAGCTAATGTTACTAACATTCTTGAAGCAAAAAAGACTACTGTTTTGCATGAACTATTTTTTTTTATTATTTGTATGATTTACTTTTAAATAAATTTTAGTCATAAAATTCTTGAGATTCAAAGGCTGGCACAAACTAGAGTATTGTTTCCTCGATATTACCTTGCATATTATGCTTGCTGTGCGTACTGAGTCCAACAAAAATTTTAATATTCGGGAGCAGAAAAGATTTTTAGGTGCTAGACGCAGCGTTTCTTTTAGTTAACAGGAAATTTCAGAATAACATAGCTAGCCAACATATCATTCGCAATAAAACAACTTCTTTTTCATGTACAAAATAGAAAAGAACTGCAACTAAAAACTAAAACAGAAAAAAAAGACCGCACTTGAACTATTGGAGAGACTTATTTAGAATGCAATTTCAAACTTTGAAACAGAAAATTTAATTCAAAACTTCTAAGAAATCTTCCTTGTTCAGTTAGGAATGTTTTAGAAGATATATTACACAGTAGTTTGTATATACATACAGTTCAACCACTTATTTTATGGAATTGGAAACGTCCAGATAAGACGAGAGACTCTACTTAATTTAAAGGCAAACATACATCTGCAAAAGCTGACATCCCTAAAAGTAATAGATGCGTCCATTTCTGCGTGTAAACCGGATGTTTGCTTTTCCATACAATCCGTGGTCAGACAGTACTTGGATATTAATTTGTCTATTGATAAATTAGCGATTTTCTGATCTTAATTGGTGACTGAATAACTAATTTATCAGTTCTAAATAAAATGTTGAACTACCATTTATTTATTTATTTACTGCAATTTTATAAAAATGTTATGCATACTTTTAATTTTTTACTTTTATTTATTTATTTATTTTTGCATCAGTTTGCACATACCTCGGACGTGAACAATACGTTGTTCAGAAGAAATGAAGAATGATTGCTAGAAAATGCTAATGACAGAAAACTCTAAATTTTTACAAATACCAATATTATTTTTTTTATAAAATATCACGCTTAGAATTTTGAAGACAACAGATAGAGTGAAAATTCACTGAATTATAATTTATATTCTTAATAGCTTTCTCTCTCTCTCTCTCTCTCTCTCTCTCTCTATTTCTGAAAGAACTAGTTGCCCAGACGATCTGGCCAGGCCCCAGCTTTTCCATGCTTGTGATTTCTCTAAATACAATGCAGGAGACTTAGAGACTATATAAAAAGTTATCTTTCGTAGTTTTTCCCCTTTTTTTCGCTTCGTACTCTCATATCTTAAATCTGCATCTTATTTTGAGCATTTTTACTTTTGAAGATGCACCTAGGACTAACGGTTGCAAAGAAAATGAAGGCCTTTCATGTTAAACTGGGTCACGCTTTGTATATATACATACACACACATACACACACACACACACACACATATATATATATATATAATTGAAACCATATTAAAGAGGAAAAAATTAGAATACCATAAGCAAAAAACCCGAAGTTGCGCAAAGCCACTAAACAAATAGGCCAGGTAAATATAAACATCAATAAAACAACAAGCAGACAAGGTTACAACATAGATAAATAACAGAGATGAAGTCAATGTTCTTCAGCAGTGGAAACTTCATCCAATGGTCGAAAGACCAAAAAATTTATACTAAAACCAAATATAGGATGTTCTGTTCCGAAAAAGCTACCATTCAGGATTACATTGGGCTAAACGCACCACATGTGAAAAATGAATGCAGATTTTTGGGACTAAGATCTAAAACTTAGAACTGGGGTTTTATTTCTAAGCCTGTTTTCATTTCCATTCTGATTCTATTACTCTACGATATTAAACCTTTAACATACCAGTACATACTTTCCACACCTGTTAAATCATTTTCTCATCTTACTACATGGTTGAAAAAAACTCAGTCAAATAAAACGAAATACGTCGTAAAGCGAGATAATTTAGCATAAAAGTGGGTTGGCGTATTTATTTCTTGGTCATTTTGATAGCTCCGTCATGTACGTCTAAGGTCATGCTTCCAATTGTAGAACAAACGAGATAGGAAAGAAGATGAAGTTAGAAAAGTTATTATTTTATCACTACACAGCACTGTTGTTCCCATCCTACAACATCTTATCTACTCCATGATTTACCTTTTACGAAGCGGAAGAAAGAAACTTCAAACTGGTTTCTCCGTTCTCTAATGCATAGAAATGAACTTGCTTTCTTTCCAAAACAATTCAAACAAATTCTTCCGAGTTGAAGTGTGCATTCGACTTGTTTTCGGAAAGTATTTCCGAAGTTTGGATATCGATTCCGAGCTTATCCGATATTTCAAGAGGCAATAAATAAATAAATAAATGAATAGAAAAACAGTTAACAGCATTTGTAGGTTATTGATTTACAAGATTTCATTTACAGAAGATCGGGGGGAGGGGTCAATAATCTTCCTTCTTTTGCTCTTCTAAGAAATATGATATATGTATTTTTATAAGTGTGTGAGTGCTTTGTTACTTTTCTATGCACTCTTTACCAAGAAATTGTATAAATCTGACAAAACTTTAGCTAAACCATCTTATTGGTTCAAAAAATCAGTAATCCAACGTCAGAAAGCACAAATATTGCAAGATATTGCAGACACGTGTTTCGGTGTTACAAGGAACACCTTTTTCAATGCAAAGAAATGTGAGCTTCTGGATGAAAAGTCATCCGAGCTTTTCTCGGATGACTTTTCATCCAGAAGCTCACATTTCTTTGCATTGAAAAAGGTGTTCCTTGTAACACCGAAACACGTGTCTGCAATATCTTGCAATATTTGTGCTTTCTGACGTTGGATTACTGATTTTTTGAATTTTCAGCACAAAGGTATTTATTCGTTATTCGTTATTCGTTATCATCTTATTGGTGTTAAATTTCACCGATTTATTGGTGATTTTACAAATTAAATAATGAACTTATTTTATGGTGAAAGCTTGAACCATTTTTAAAGTTTTTTCCAAGCAAAACTAATTTAGCACAAGTTACCAGCAGAATAATTCGAACCCGGGCCTTCCGATTTCTAGCCGAGCATTCCGAACCATTGAGCTAGGTAGGTTACAGCAGCGGATGCTTATTTACTACGTTATTTATTTCCAAAAGATGCACCAACGAACTTTCATACCAAACGCTACCAACTTTATTTTATTTATTTATTTATTTTCGTAGAATCTTGATAATTTCTTTACATGGTTTATACAAGCTAAGTTCAACATCATTCTTGCACTTCATATAATATTTTAACTACATACATTTCTTGAACATGATTTAATTCACCTGAAAATATTAGGAATTTCTTCATATTTCAACTACCCGTCTTTATGAAAAAAGATATTTAATTCACAACTCTTTTTACTCGTTGACGTAAATATTGAAAGTGACTAAAAATTGGGATAACATAATTTTTAATAAATTCTCTGAAAGAAAAAAAAAACCTAAAATTAATCACTTTCCTTTCTTGTTACAAAAAATGATAATAACAATAACAATAAATGAATAAAGTACTGGAAACTTTTCCTTAGATTAGAAAAAAAGAAAAAAAAACATTTAAGTGCTCGGAACCTATGCTAGATAATTTTATCATACGTTCAATGAAAATCTGAAGAAAAGAAACATCGATTCAAGTTCTACAGATTGGTTTTTCAGAGGTTACTCCAAATTGGGGAAAAAAGGAATATTAATTTTAAAACAAAGCCTATTGATTTCGGTAGAAACTAACCTTTTTATCCGGAAGTAAAGTCTTAAAAGCGTAGTCCTCCGCGGTACAAGTTAAAATGAAATTTCTATAAAAAGTTCTTTTGTAAAAAATAAAAAAGAAGTCAGTGAAAACAAAAAGCTTCAAAGGAAATATTTTGAACGTTAAAAGTGAAACATATTAGCCTTCGTTAAAAAAAAAAAGTTTAGAAGGGAAGAAGAAACAAAGGAAAACTTTTTTTTTTTTTTTTTGAGAATACGAAGTTTTAAGCAAAAAAATAATCTATTAAAAATTTCATTACACAAAAACTTATATTGCGACATGAATCTTACACACATTGAGATAGTGAAATTGATCCTATAAAGCAGTTAGTAACTTTACTCTTATAAAAACAACTGTGAATAACAAATTACTCGTAAATTAATACATGACTAATACAAGTTTGTTGTCCATAATATAAAGTATCTACTTGTCTGTGGGATCTTCCACAAATTATGTCACGTTTTGGAGGGGGCGGCGACTCGTGAAATTGTCAGTTTGTGGCAAGGGGATGGGAGGAGGAAGCAAGAAATGTGATATCAGCACACATTTTAGGCCATTTTCGGGTCGAAAAATTAAAATTCGAACTGTTCGGTACTTTTTTGGGGTCCGACCCCCCCCCCCCCCTATGTTCCTTCTCGGGTGCCCAAATACCTCCCTACCGAATCTGGTCGAGATCCGACGTAAACTGTGCATTTGTAGAGGGAACATACACACACACACACACACAAATAAATAAATATATACAAATACTCTCTGTTTTACTTATATACATTTTAGGAGTATTTTTGAAAAGTCCAAACAAATTACTTAATCCCTAAGTTAGAATTTCAAACCTTATTATCTCAGAAACCAACAACAATAAAATTATATTTTAGTATTAAATATTAAAAAAATTGCACAGATTCTGAATATGTTCTTAGTTTTTGATTCTAAGAAGCAAAAAAAAAAGTTTTTAATAAAAATCGAAATACCATCTCGCAGACTTTGACATTGACGGAAGACAGAGATATGACTGAATCAAAATGAGATGAATTCAAAACGCAAATGTTTTTACGAGGACTGCGGGATCGAAGGAAAAATGACTAACTCCCGAACCTGACTCTTAATTCCCACTTTTGTACACAAAAATTAGTCCGACTTTACCTACATGGCTCCGTCTGTGATTTCGCGGAACTGGGTTTTACTGTGAAATCGTGACTGTTGAGATTTCTTTTTATTTTCTAATGCTTTTTTATTTTTAAATTATTTATTTTATTTTAGGAAACGGGAAATGAAAGGAGATTCGGAGTGCTTTATTTTTTAAGAGAAAGAAAGAGAGCTGTATAGACGATTTTTTTCAATTGAAAGTCATTTATTTAAGGAGATGTTTTCATTTTCTATTTATTTATTTTCAAAAGTACATGTATTATTATTTTTTTAATTTTATCAAAATAAAATCCAAGGCGCTTCGTTTTCACATCGAAAAAAAAAGGCTACAAACGAGATTTTTTCTTTTTGGCAAAATGTAATCATTTTGATAGATTTTTTATTTTATTTTTTTTTCTTTTGAAAACAATTGAAGATTTTTTTTTAAATTCAACATGATGTTTTTCAACAAAAAGCTTCTTGTTGCACCTAAAAACTCAATTTTTTTCTGTTTTAGGTAGCTCATTTTCGAAATTTCAACACGTGCAGCGCAGACACATATATTTATCGAGTCACTGCATTTAAATGTCGTTTTCATACGTTAAAAATGTATATGGTTTTTAATGTATTTTAACAGTGTACTTATAAAGCTTAAACTCTACACCAATATCTTTGTAGAATCCTGCCATAATATTTGATACTATCATGATCAAATAATTATTTAATTGCAAATGTGGACTGAAACTTGCCTTTCACCAGAATTTTGCGACTGATTTTTAAAAAAAAAACTTCTGCACCACTCATTCTTTGTCCAAATAACAATTGAAAATATCTTCCGGTGAAGATGTAATATAAATATACATTTCCAGCAAATCAATTCTGTTTCAACGGTAGCCTCCGGTAAAAGGTCACAACATAAAGTGACTCAAATAAAACTATCAGTTTACGGTTTCAGTAGCAACGAAAGAGCACGAAATAAAAATAAACATTGAGGCGATACTATCCTTAAATATTCCTCAACAACGCCTTCGGTCTCTATACAATCAAAAGTCCTCCTAATAGAGTTTCGGATGAGGAAGGTCACGTCTGCGCTATTAAAAAGATATCACGGAAAAGAATCAGTTTCGAATTTATGTTCGGAGAAAATTTTCGCCGGAGCAGCAGTAAATGTTATTTGGAAATATTAGCTCGATACACAGCGTGGGGTAATTGCTCTTAAGGTTACATAATGAATTTATAGTGCAGGGGCTTTTCTTTGGAAGAATATAATAATGAAATCATTTAAGGTGACATCAGGATGGAGGCATGGTTTATTGCAAAAGACGTTAAAATGCACCCTATTTTTTCAGCTTTGAGAGTCCTAATGGATTTAAAAGGTTGAAAGCTCCTTTATGTTTGTCAGAAAGTGCGAAGTTAAATTATATTGGGCGTCTGCGAAGAAATACCGTGTGGATATTGGCGAGAAACTTCGGGAAGTGTGAGGGTAATTGAGTGCTATTAGGGATTAGAATCCAATAGCTGAGCAGAAAATTAAAACAACGGCTTGGAATTAAGTATTTTATTCATTATTTATTTATTTATTTATTTGCATTGTATATATATTAAACTTTCTCTCTCTCTCTCTCTCTTTTTGGTAAAAATTTGAGGTATTTTACTTTTGTTTTTATTCCTCACTCTCGTTTAACAGGCTCTTTTTTTTTTCAAAAAAAAAAAAACAGTTTATTTTGGTTATAAATTTTACACAGAAAACGGAAGCAGTCACAAACTACTCAATGCTTAGCATTATATGATACACTAGCAAAAATACCCGGCGTTGCCTGGGTCAGTAATAATTGTGAGAAACAATCGCTTCTTTCTTTCGTTTTCTGTTTAACTGAAAGAACTCAAAACACACCGCTTTGACGTGATTAACTAGTATGTTGTGGCCATCACGAAACTTTCTTCTATATTTTTCCTTTTTCTGATCCCTCCCCATGCTTGACGAGGAAGCAATATTCCTAACAGAAACAAAATTACACATGCAAAAACTTGACGACCATCCCAATATCTGAATTATTGTAAAAACAAAACAAAGAGCGAAAATTGAAAGTTACTTTAAAAGCCTTACTTGAATTAATTACAAATATTTTATTTATTAACAAACATAAGATGGCAACAGTTAAAAATTTTAAATCATTGAGATAATATTTCCGATCATTTCCATACAATTAAAATCACGAGGAATACGCAGACGACAATCTATTACGATTTATCTTTCTTATTGTTGCATTAATAAAACTATTTTTATTCGCAAAAAAAAAAAAAAATCAACACCTCTTGAGGCGATTGGAGTCAAAATTGAACCAAAGCCTGTTTACGTATGGATTCACATATATTCCAAATTTCAACCAGAACGAGATAGGGCACTCACAATGGAAAAAAAGAACGGGCGATTGCGCTACCCCCTTTTTAGCTGTTGACACCAAAAATAAATCAGCTCTTATACCCACTATGGGCTACTTGTCAAAAAAATTTTGTTTGATTCCGTTCGTTATTTCTTGAGATACAGCAGTCACAATTGACGACAAAAAACGTTCTATAGCTCAACCCCCCTTTGAGTTATTGACACCAAAATTGAATTAGCACCTGTTCCTGTTAATGGCAACATATGGACCAAATTTTGTTTGATTCCGCCAGTTACTTCCTGAGGAATAGCAAGCACGCGTAACTCAAAAAACGTCCCATTGCTCCACCCCCCTTGGAGGAATTCGCGCCAAAAACCAATGGGCACAAGTTCACATACGGGCACATATGTGTACCAAATTTCGTTCGATTTCATGCGGTAGTTTTTGCTGTAGAGCGGCCACAAAAAACTGGTCACACACAGACGTGACACACATACATACACACACACATACATACATACACACACACACACAGACAGACAGACATTTTCCAAAAATAGTCGAAATGAACTCAGCACACCTCAAAACGTTCGAATCCGTCAAAATTCGAAATTCGAAAATTTGCACGAATCCAATACTTTCTTCTATATATTAGATATAGAAGAAAGTAAAAATCGAGCTTCTTCCTTACCCATTAAAGTAAAACAGCAATAAGTATAAAGAACGAACGAGTATTCATTTAGAAACGAAAGTAAGAATTGAAGCATTTGAAAATTTGAAGAATTTCCAAAATATGAACTAACAAAAACAAAGATCACTAAAGAAAAAGGTGCGCTTTATTTAATTAAATAGTACACACACACAAAAAAGAAAAAAAAATTATATTAATTTGAATTTTTGGCATCTTGAATTCAAATTATGTTTTTCGCAATCACGAGCGTGAGAGTGTATGAATGCGCGTGTGTGTTTGTGTAGGCGTATGTATGTGGGTGCGTGTATATGTGTGTATGTATGCATGTGTGTGAGTGTTGTGTATGCAGTGTTGTGTGTGTACGGGCGCGCGTGTGTGCAGGCTTTCGTGTGAGTGCATGTAGGCATATGTGTTTGTGTCTGTGTGCAGGCATGAGTGTGTGTATGTGCATGTTTGTGTGTGTGTGTAGGAGTATGTGTTTGTGTCTGCGCGCAGGCATGAGTGTGTAGGCGTTTGTGTGTATGCGTGTGTGTGTAGGATATAGACGCAACCTGGAGACGGTTTTCGCAAGAAGAGCACCACCGTGAGGCCGGTCGACGCGACGGTGGTGCTGGCAGAGGGGGCTGGTGGGAAAATAAAATCAACGTAACATCAAAAACAGTCAAGTGAGAACAATAAGCAATCGTGATTGCTCAAAAAAGCTCTCTACTATGTTCCTCTAAGTGTGCTAAAAGTAGAGTTTCCAAATGTTTAAATGACTTTAAACTCATGTTTGCTCCGGAGAAGCCTTGATTCAAAATTTTCATTATGATTACTTTTAATATTGCTGTTGTTAGGCAACGAATTTTCGCAACAATGGGTTTTATATTTAATCATTTAATGGGGGTAATTACATGAAATTTACTGTTTTCCATCATAAAGTTTTTAAACTAAGTTTTTAGTAATAAATTATAGCCTAAGTTGCTCCCTGATAATGTAACTATCTATGGTGAAAAAATGGTTAAAATCGGTCCAGTAGTTTTGAAAATTACCCCGGACATACATACATACAGAAGTAGCCATTTATGTATAAAGATTTAAGTAAATTACCTTTTAGCCACATGGTTGAAACAACAGCTTATCGAACCCCCCCCCCCCCAAGAGTAAGAATTCAACGCCTGCTTCTCCATTTCTATCTCGCGTTGGTTTTTACTCGCATTAATATGTTAAATAAATCAAAAAAGTAAGACATTTCTTCAATGAGATATTTTGCAGCTTAAAATTAGAATTGAAAAAGAAAATACGCATTCGAATTTTGGGGGAAACGCTTCGAGATGTATCAAGGTTTGAACCACAGTAATATATATATATATATATATATATAGCAAGACAAAGCGAAACAATAACTAATTCTAAAATGAGCACTACCAACAATTATGTCTCTAACTCGTACTAAAAATGTATAATCCCAAATGTTTAGTAGTGTGACCACCTCTACTTTAGGTGTAGGGTCAGATTTAGAAATTTGTAATAAAGAAATTAGCACCAATAAACTAATAGTTTAAAAAACTAAAAAAACACGCTTTCGTAGCAAAATGAACTAAAAAGTGAAAAATAATCTTTGGCTGATAGTAGTTGACCAATCACTGAATTTTAATGTAATACAAAAAAGCGAGGGGTGCTGTCTATTTTAATTTTTGCATGGACAACAAATGGAAGAAATTCAAGACAACTGATAAGAAGCCCCCACGTTTTTTTGTATTACATTAAAATTAAGTGATTGGTCAACTACTATTATCCAAAGATTATTCTTCACTTTTTAGTTCATTTTGCTACGAAAGCGTGTTTTTTGAGTTTTTTAAACTATTAGTATATTTTTCTGTTTTTTAGTCGTATGTTGGAGAATTATCAGGCAAAGTTTTTTTTTTTTTTTTTTTTGTGCGGTATATGAAAATTTGAATCAGATTAGGACGTAATTGACGAAATTATTTATAAAACGAGTACGAGATAATATCTTAAAGTTAGACAATGGCACCCCTATGGGAAGCTACTGTGAGTCATCGATGCATGTTTGCGGAAATCATATTTATATTACTCTGAAAATTTGAGATGCATTTGAATTAAAGTTTTGTTCAACAATTGTCTGATCAGCAATGAATTTCAAATTGAAGGCTCACCTAAATTTTGGCATGAAATTAGTTAAAAACAATTATATTTCATGTTCGAATTACCTTGGAACATTGGAACAAATTTTGTCTGATGCAGAAAAATTAAAGGTTTTTGCAGATGTTTTTAAATAATTTTTGCGAGCATTTTTTTATGCATTTTTAAAAAATTTTCCTTTTTTACATTGTTGGATTTATGCCAAAATATTGATTAAAATTGGAGGAAACTAACAATTAAAAGAGTTAATTAATTAATTTGATTATAGAATATTGTATTGTCATCGGGTCTGAGGTCGCGTGCCAAATTTCAAAAGAATCCGACCGCAGGAAGTGGGCGAAATTTGAGCTGCAAGATTCCGTTACAAGATACATACATACATACATACAGGTGAAGCTAATAAAAGCGTGTTAAAAAGGATTAACATGTGATGCAACGAATGAGTAAGGAACTTTTGAAATGAGCCTTTTTCTTGAAGGATATTTCTTGAGTTAATTTCAATTTGATTCATTACAAGAACTTTGGGTCGAACCCTGATACACCATGAAACATTTCCCCCAAAATTCGAATGCGCATTTTCTTTTTCGATTCCAGTTTTGAGCTGAAATATCTCACTGAAGAAATGTCTCACCTTTTTGATTTTTTAAGAATATTAATACTCTTAAGAAAAAACACGCAAAAAAATCAAATGATCAATGAGACGGTATCAAATAAAGATGATAGATCAATAACTAGAGTAGGTATACTCTAAAAAATAAAATATCTAAAAATTTAAGATTTATTTAATTTTCTCTTCATCGAGCGCTTTTTACAAACAGGCTCGCATAGCATCTATTTATGCCATATAACTGTCTATATCATTTCGCATGAGTTAGAAGTAAATAATCCTGTTTCATCCCCAAAAGTTTCATCAAAACAAAGAATTTTCTAATAGTAAAAAAAGTAAGTTATGACAAAAAAAAACTATGCTTGAGTCTGTTTTTTGACGTTAACGACTAAACAACTTAAAATGTAAATTATGAGCATGTATTCATACACATTTAAAATTTTGGGTTTGTATTTGTACCGCTACTAGATACTCATGAGGTTTTACACACTATACTAAAGATTATAACGTTAAATTATTTGCTGGCGCCCTTTTTGCGGTTCTATTGTGGCAAAAGGAGTAAGGTAGACCGGGGCACGTTTATGCAGTGCCCTTTTTCCAAAAAGAGTTATAACTGGAGAGCCAATTGTCATATCAGATTGATGCTGCTCCCTAGCAAATATTCTCACAAGTTTTTGAGCATCAGTAGAGCTTCGGTTTGGCATGCGGATAGCAAAATTTGTTTTCTACGAAGTTGAATAAATTTTGTGATGAACGTTTTGTGGCTTATTGTGAATAAGTAATACACAGTTAAGAACAAAAAAAAATAAAAAACTAGCAGAATTTTATCCTTTTTTGAGAATTGTATTTGTATGAACTGAAATGTTATTAAAACTTTTTGCACGTTAAAAATTAATCCAAACTTGCCGACGCGGCACCTTAACACATTTTCATTAGAACACATTTATGCACGTTCTTACTGTGTCTTACTAATCTGTCTTACTTCTAAACAAGCCTCGGACTTTTTTTTTTTTTTTTTTGTTCTCTACTGTTTTAAACCTTTAGTATTTTCAAATTATTTAGTTTCGAAAATCACCATTCATTTTAAACTAAATAACAGATTCGCACCTTATAGCTTACAATCATACAGTGTTGTCTTCATGCCTGTTCAGCTTTAACTTAACACACTACTATACATTCTCTACTTACATAGTAAGACATTACGTTCAAAACACTTACAGAACCACGTTAGATGTCAAAATAATGAAAGACATGTCGATAATCCAAGTATTTTTTTCAGTATGCCTTCTACATCGTCACATATGGACTACCGCAACTGAGTCTATTTGAAAAAGTAGGACCAAAACTGAACCAGGAAATAAAAATAAGAGAATGCTCGCAATTCTAACAGATACTCCGATTAAAAAAGCCCTCAGACAAGAGCAGTTAGAAGCTGCAAAGAAAAAAACACATAATAGGCAGAACAAAGCAAAAAGGAGAAATTACTTAAAATTTACAAGTTTCTACTGAAACAGAAATAGAAGACATCGAAAAAAAAGTATGAAACCAAAACCTGCGACAGGAAAAAAGTTAGTACACTCTAAAAAAGAAATTGGTGAACGATTCTGTTCATGAAGTAGAAAATTGTGCTTGCATGCAAGCACACAATCAATCGAAAAAAGGAAAAGACAGGGTTCAATGTCTTAGATTGCAAAACGCAGTCAAATGACAAGTATGCGAAAAGAAATACTTAATAAATTATAACAGTGATGAAGAAGCTGACTAAATAGTTTTGGTTTAATTAGCAGTAAACACTATGTTTTTAGTTTAGCCTATAAAATGTTCTTTAATTGTTTGTGATTTTCTTTTTTTTTTAAGTGAAATAAAACATTTGTATTTGGTTAAATATCTATTTCACTTACTCCTTGTTATCATTTTCAATATTTGTAAACGTGACCCACTCGATGCGTAAACTTGCCCCGTGTACGGGGCAAGTTTATGCAACCGACTTGCACTCAAAAAATAATTTTTTTACGGTTAAAAACACAAGCTGAGCAACAACTGGACAATATACAAATTTGGACTTCATTATAAAACCACAATGACTAAAATTTCCTAGGTTAAAACATAAAAATTAGAAAAATTATTGAAAAAAATCCGCGTAAACGTGCCCTGGTCTACCCTACAGATAAAATTTGAAGAAAGTATTCAAATATATTTCCAGACATTGTAAACAATAATATGATTTCACGATTTTTGCTTGTTAATCTTATAATAGTTTTTTTTTTTTTTAATCACTCAGCCATTGGCATGTTCTCTGTTTAAAAATGTTCGAAATAATTTTCGAAATTTAAACAAGTGCTACCATTTTTATCAGGTTATAGACGGCTATTTTAGTGCGTATTGATTAAGAAATGACGTCAAATTCAAAATCATGACGTCAGCATTTCGAAGGATATTCTTACCGTGCAAGAGTAAAAACATTTATAAAGAATTCAAACATGAGTATGACTACAATAGAACATAAAACTATTACCTGTTAGCCTTTCGCATTCAGCAAAATCTAAAAACACACGGAACTGATTTATTCAATTAATTTAGAGCTCGAAAAGTAAATAAACCAACCAATCAATGCGAGTAGGATAAACACAAGAACGAATTGTCGTTACATTCCATTGACAATTCCAAACGAGTGACTTCTGAAAAGCAGTGGGTGCCTTCGTTAAACTTTCGAAGCGTTAATTGAGAACATATCACACATTCGTAGCACCTGCTGTTCCGCGGATTCGCACCAGTTGTTCTATCGCACCAGCGATTATTTCATTCGTTACGCGTAGCAACTTTCGTGCTGGTATAATCTTTCAACCTTGCATGGACCCTTCATTCACAATAGAAATTTCTCTCCCGTTGATCACGGAAGAATCTCAAAATATCCAGGTTTTAACGCGCTTTTGCAAATGAGTTTAATCTTCCGTTGCTTTTCTAATTTTGAGGGAAAGGGGTTAATTATGTTGCCGAAAACATGCGTTCTGATACTTGTTTGAGCACAGTCAAGTACATTAGATTTATTGCGGTTGTTGTGTGAAACCAGCACAATGTGGCGACATTTTGTTTCAAAGTTTTATCATTTGGGTCGTTTTTCCAAAAAGTCGTTTTTTTTTTTTTTTTTTTTTTTTTTTTTTGTGTAAGAAAACAATACAGGAAAAGGTGTAAAAACATGCACAGGTGTAAATGTGGACACCCCTCTAGTGGCTAAGGGACGTACTGAAAACTGGTGGTGAGGACTGTAGATGATGCCATTTACTAATATGATGTAGCAGAGAGAGCAGTTGGAAGCATTCTTTCAAGCAGTGTGAATGCAACTTGAGTTATTATGCAAATTGGTGCTTTTTTTGGACTGCAAACTTTTTAGAGTTTTATGAAATCGTTTTCTTTTTATATCTTATATTTAGTAAAAACCAATTTCACAGAAATATCCGGGAAGCGGAGATCTTACGCTACTTTTTGAAGCACACCTTTCGTCAAGCGCGCTTTTACGCTACATGTGATAGTGACCATCTTTGTTAGGTATAGTTGGTGTAAATATAGGCTCCCAGGCCCATTTAAAGGGTACCCACAATTTCCCACCTCTTTCTCTTAAACAACAAAAAAGGTTCTCAAAAGATGCAACTTGCATCTTTCGTGTTGGAAAGTTCTGTGAAGACTCTCGGAGAGAGGTGTGGGTGAAATGTGTTATGTGCCAAATGTGAGCACACTTAGATTGTGCCGCAGCTAAAAGAGCTGGTTATGTTTGCAATTTCTGAAGAAAAAAAAATCCTGTAATATATAAATTCTCTACCATGTTGTATAGTTTTATAATACTTGTAAACAATTTTAGTGACTTTTTTGAAAAGCGCCCATTTTTACACTCCATTATTTCTGGTGTTTCTTTCAAAGCCTTTTGTAAATCGTCGTTCGTGAAAGAAAATCATTGATATTAATCACTGCATTGCCTTCCCACATTTTGGACGCTTGCTATAGTTGTTAATGAAAATCAAAAATATAGAACTTTTCAAGTTGAAAGTCATTTTAAACCAAAAAACAAAAGAGGGTGTCCATCTTTGCACCTTTTCTTCTACCACTTCAAGTTCATCGGAGACAACAATTTCTATTGTAGGTAGTGAATTATTTGTGCATTTCTATCACTTTATCTTTCCCCTCTCCCTAGCCATCAGTTAACTTCTTGACCATGTAAATAATTCTATAAAAAATGCTGTTAAACTCCAAAGCGTTCGAATGTGAAAGTAAAGTATTGCTGTTCAGTAAACTCTCGATTATCCGCGGAATAGTAGACGTCAATTCCGATTAACCGCACGGTAACAGCGGACTAGCGAATTCGCAGACAACCCGCAAATTAAGTTAAAAAGGTTATATTGTCTGCAATAGCTTTAAAAGATCAATAACATTCGCATACATTTAAACTATAGCTAAAATGATAACAGTGTGTGTAAAAAATACATGCAAAAGCTAAAAATGGATTGCCATTGAAAACGGACTACATACATACGCTAGCGAATCGTACATGCAGATTAATTGCAACAGATCAATCTAGGTAACACCAAAATCGCAATGGGGAGGAAAGAGAATTTTTTTCAAGACTGGTCCGGTCACTCATTTATGCACGGAAGTAATGTGAAACTAAAAAGCAGTAGGGTAGGTCTAAAAATCAGTAAAGTAGTGTAGATCTAAAAACCAGGTTTCTACTAGTCAGGTTTCGGTGACCTTAAAAGATCTGATGGCATTGAAAGATAGTGGGAAAAAAAGCAATAAAAACGACTATAAATAAATTTTGCACTTGTTAAGTTAAAATGTGTGGATTTATCTACATTCAGTTAATCACTGCTGGGGAAAAAATAGTTTTTAAAGTCTTAAAAGTGACGGATAATCCGCCCTGCCTATAATCGAGAGTTTACTGTATTAAGAAATTATTTCGTCGTTACATATTCATGTTTGAAATCTAAGAATAAAAATTCAAGTTAACTGCATTATCGATAACAGCGTAAAACTCTACTTATATTATGTCTTATTAAACTAATACAGCATTTTAGGGCTCATATGATATTTATTGTTTGCAATTAGAGTAGTATAGTTAACCACATCACATTTAGTAGCTATATTGCAAATAAGTGAGTGATTAAATGCAGAGTTAAAACTTCAACGTTCTCTGTACAACCGTATTTAGTATCCCTTTCTTATCCGGAAATTTCGATTTATTGAAGGTACTCCGGTTCCGAACACTTCGGTTAATCGAGGCTCTACTGTGCATATGAAAGTAAATAGAGGCAACCAGAGGCTGAATTTCGGGTTAAAATAATACATTCTATGAAATACATTGTTTTGAAGGAAATGTTGCCACAAAATAATATTGATAAAAATGCAAATTGCACATTATCAAATCATTCTAAAATAAATATAGATTTCGTGAAGTTTTTTGTGTTTTAAAAAAATGTGATGGAAACAGCGGTGGCTCATGGATTATTTAAATGAAGTTCACAGTTTATTTATTTATAAGCTAAACAGCTTCACATACATAGAGAACTGCATGCCAAGCGCCTTGCCTCCGGCCACACACAGGAAAGATTTAGAACACCACAGAAGGAAATAACACCAGGGCACAGGCGGGGATCGAACCCACGACCTTCGGCTTAGAAGAAGAAGCTCCTACAACAGAGCCACGGAGGCTCCGCAAGTTCAAATTTATTAAAATTTGGAAATTTAAATATGCAGATACAATGAAACTTACAAGGTTTTTTTCGTTATTTAATTATTTTCTTTCAATTATAGTTAAACCCTAAACGGATTATTTTCTTCTAGACAAACACGTTTCAGTGGGCTAATTAAATCAACTTCACTGTTTCATCATTTACAGTAATGAAAGTTTACAGTTTATCAAGTTTACAGTAATGAAAGTGACAACTGCAATTCAATTGTCATTCTAAAAAGTTCCTGTTTTCTGTAAAAACGAAAAAGAAAATATTACTGAATGTTGATTGGTTGTTTTGTTTAGGTTAAATGGCGCAATGGTCAACGAGATATTACAACCGGGGCTGTGGAGTCGGAGTCGAACTAATTTTGGGGGTAAAGGAGTCTCAATCGTTTGTCGAAGGCTTCAAAATTCCAAGACTCCGAATCGGTCATTTTCTCTCAGAAACCGCAACTATGCCAGTACTGTGGAGTTAAGAGTCGGAGTCGCAGGAAGTCGGATTGATTTTTGGGTAAAGGAGTCAGATTCGCAGTCGGAATCGAGAGCACTAAACTTTCCACATTCGGAGTCGGTCCTTTTTCCTTCGAGTCCGCAGCTCTGATCACAATTCCTTTCATTTTCCTTATTTTGATGAACAAAATAATTGCATTCTAAGGTTATTAAAATCTGCATTAAAGGCATTAAAATCTGCATTCTAAGGTGCTTTTCTCTTCTTTGGCATGGCAAAGCACTGCGGATTATTTCATCGAGGAAGCAGCCTGTTATCGGAGGCTGGATCTTTGACACTGGAAATTATAATTTATTTCCAACTTCTCATTAATAGGAAATGTGCAGCTGCATTGGTTTGTTGAGCTCCGATTCATAAAACTCATAATTTTGGATGCTTTGATATTATCATGCATTTGCAAATACCCATTCAGAATCGAAAAGTGCTGCTTGAGTGCACTAATAGAAAATCGGTTGAATGAATGAGGAAATTCATAACTCATTCATTTGCTTTTCTGAAATAGGTCATTCATTGTGAAGTATTTTGGAAATAAATGAATTTTTGAAACTAAGCAAGTAAATTATTGTGCATTTCAGAAATCATTTTAAAATGTAGTAATATATTCAATTATACAAAACATCTATGTTATTAAATTTTACCAATATATTACTATTTTATTTCTATTCGAACCCTGTTTTTGGTTACAAGTGCGAACTGCTATTTTAATTTTTTAGCAGATTTACTGCAGTGATTGTTAAGCTAAAAATGGCAGGTACGAAGGTATCACTGGGTAAAATAAATTAAGTAAACTACAGCTATATTGTTTTCATTGTGTTTATAGTGTTATAGGGATACTTGAATCCTGGGATCATGTATCCCTGAAACCAAAAGGATCAAGTGTCCCTAATATGAGATTTTTACAATTATACTTGTTCTTTTGTCTTTTCTTCTAAAAATATGTCTTAACTATTACAGACTGTATATACTTTAAAATTACACTTCGCAATTTTTTTAAAAAGTTGTGTACACCAGATAATGTATCAGAATGCTTTCCCTAAAAAAAGTTTTCCTTGACATATTCAAACAATCATTTCTTGAGCTAAAACAAAATGGCTGAAAAAGACAAAGTGTTGCTAGTTTTTATGTACAAGTATAAGTTTAACATTGTTGTCAGGTTGCAAAGCTTTACTAAAAGATTTTGGTACATTTTTGGCTGAGGGATCACGCATCACCAGGGATCTAGTATCCCTAGTCTTCCCTATGTATTCCAAAGAAAGCTTCTGTACGCATCGGTCTTGTTACACAGTAGGCATTTGAAGAAGATGGCGTTGTTCCGAACAAAATCGACATTTTTACATGTTCATCAACAAGTATGAAAAGTATCATCAATTTTGTGTTTTTTTAAGCCACACAAACTGCATAAGTGATGCATCTATTAAAGGTATACCTATTTATTTCAAAAATGCAATAAGGTTTAAGTGCACAGCTGTGGAATATTTAGAAATATTAAATCAACATCAAACGGCTTGCGAGTGTCACCTTCTTGCTCATCCAAGCTTTCTCGGTTTCTGAAGACTTTAAAAGAAA
The DNA here is from genome assembly GCF_026930045.1 of Uloborus diversus. Taxonomy (NCBI): domain Eukaryota; kingdom Metazoa; phylum Arthropoda; class Arachnida; order Araneae; family Uloboridae; genus Uloborus; species Uloborus diversus. Next base: position 177,458,776 of record NC_072731.1, read on the forward strand.
CTTCAAGACATGTCGTCTGCATGTAACCTAGATTGAAAACCATTATTGACTCAAAAAACTTGACACTTGTGCGACCAAAACTCAAGGAGATATTCCATTTCAAAGTTTTAAGGGACAATTCAGAAGATGAGATTGGAACTAATTGCCGTTTCAGAAAAATGGCAGGTCGTCAAAGTAAGAAGAGCAAGGTATTTATATTTTTCATTGCTATTCAAAAATAAATGCAAATGTTAGGCCGTGATATGCAAAAACACACTACTAAACCTGAAACAATTTGAAAAACCACACTCTATGCGCACATATAATTATAAACACTTGTTAACCGCTACATTTTCCCCCAAAAGGTGTTTTTGACGGTGAGCGAAATGTGGTGTAGAGGAAGTAACAAAACGCTGCTTTTCATATCTCAGTGAATATTGGTCGTACTAATTTCAAACTTTTTGAGTTGGAATTATTTTTAATGGAGATTATTTCCCTAAATGTAAGTTAGGGTACCTGGGTTCCGTATGAAAAGCTAAATTTTGTATTTTTTTATTTATTTTTATATTTACTTCAAACTCTCAAAATCTTAACTCTGCATCTGATTTTGAACATTTTTGCAACTGGAAGTATGCATCTGAGACTAAACGGTTGCGAAAATAAAGGTCTTGCAGGTTAAAATGGAACACCCTGTACAGTTATTTATATTCTTACAAACCTACGTTTAACGTTCTCGTTAGACCTACACTTAACATGACGAAGCTGCCTTGCTGCAAAAACTCTTCTTTCACAAGAGATTTTTTTAAGTATATTTTTTTTTTCTTTTTAAACTTGTCTTTCTAAGTTGACACATGATAGAGGTCTAATTTGCGCTGCCTAAACACGAACTGAAAGATTATGTTTAGTAGCGAACTCAAAAACTTGAACTACAATCTTACCATTTGTCAAAGGTTTGGTTGCAAACTTAGAAAATCGAAAACTTGCCTCTCTCTTCAATTGAGCTTTGAGAATGCAGAAGTATGAACTTTTTCCATTTTGCATAATTAACTAGCTAATACAACTTTAAAGTTTAAGGTTTTCCGAACATCCATTCATGGAATTCTGCTAAATTTCTGTTATTTATTCACAAACTAATGGTACCCGTACGGCTTTGCCCGTAATAATTAAAAGGTCATTTGGTTCGCCTGTATATTAAATAAAATGTAATTAATAATGGATGATGAATTGCTGGCCAATTTGCTACCCCCTGTTATGGTAATTTGCTCGTCCACGTTATGAGAATTTGCTCGATAAAATGTCCTTGAAATTGGAATAGAAAAATAACAAAATCAAATTTCCGAAAAATTGTTTCAAGGTGCTCACCCCTATGCTACGAACTCATTTTGTACCAAATTTCATGAAAATCGGCTGAACGGTCTAGGCGCTATGCACGTCACAGACAGAGATCCAGAGACATAGACTTTCAGCTTTATTATTAGTAAAGATAACGTCATTATTTAACACATGCGCATTTACTTCGCTTTAGTTTCATATTTTGTAATAAATTTTCCTTCAGTAATAAATTCTAAAAGTAAAATTTCTTTACTAACGTACATTACATAATTAGATCCGATAAACGAATTAAAGCTACACACGCCAGTCTTTATAGTTCGCACTTAAAATTAGGTCTCAAAAGCTATGGATCTATATTGCCTCATAAAATATCGCACTCCCCGCTTTAATGCTTCTCAACACAGTTATTCCATTAAAGAACACTTTTAAATTCTTTACCAAAGTTAAATTCGTTTCTAGTATTAAACACACAAAGTAACAAATTGCGAAGTCGTTATTTTGAAATAAATATCGATTTGCAGAAGTTAAACTTCTCGTGTTGCTTTGATATCTTTTATTTAAACGGAAAACATGTTATTGTCAAGTTTGAATTTCACCGAATTCATAAATCTTATCTGAATTCTCCAATCTCTTTAATACATTTGCATAACAATGAAATACTTCTCTGCTTAGAAGAAATAAAACCCAATTGCGCAGAAAACTGGGGAGATCTTATTCACATGCTGTTTCTCAAATTGAAATATTATTCAATCTGATTCGAATCTCCTGCCGTCATAAACAGGAGAAGTAACTTGAGAATGTGAAGAAAGTTTTGTTATCGTTTATAAATTCTACTTTGCTTTTGGAGTCATTTTGCCGAAAGACATCAAATTTTCTTTAAAGGTTTCTCGAAGAATTAACTGTTACTTATTAAATTGGAAAACGAAGTACCACTAACTCCATTTTTGGATGGGAAATACCTCAGTGTAAACACTTTTATTGCAAGTGAGTCAACAATGCAACTATTCAAAATTGCTTTGTTTTAATACAGTTATTGAAAATACTTAAACATATTCAGTTATTCAAAATTCGATGGCTTCGAAATTCCAAGAGTCCGAATTGGTCATTTTCTCTCAGAGTCCGCAACTCTGCAAGTATTGTGGAGTAAGAGTCGGAGTCGGACTGATTTTGGGGTAAAGAAGTTGGATTCGGAGTCAGAGTCGAAAACAAATTTCCCACATTCGAGGCCTGTCATTTTTCCTTCGACTCCGCAGCTCCGATCACAATCCCTTCCATTTCTCAATCACTTTTATTGCAAGCGAGTCAACAATGCCACTCTTCAAAATTGCTTTGTTCGATACAGTTATTAAAAGTACTTAAACATATTCAGTTATTCAAAATATTATTTCGTTACAGACAACCACAAGAACAAAATACATTTCAATTGAGCTTTGTGTAGCTTATTAAATTGAACCGTAGTACAGTGAAACCTGTGCATAACGATACTGTCTATAACGATAACCTGTCTAAAACATATTTTTTTTTTTTTTTTTGGCCCTAGCAAAATGTCAGCATGAATAATCAAACGATATTTGACGGTTTATAACGATAACCTATCGATTACGATATATTTTTTAGGTCCCAACAGTATCGTTGTAGACAGGTTTTACTGTATCTCTCTCTCTCTATCCTTTTCTCTCTCTCTCTCTCCATCTATCTATCTATCTTTCTCTGTCTCTCTCTTTTATCTCTTTCTCTGTCGTTCTATCTCTCTCTGTCTGTTCCTCTCTCTCTCTCTCTCTCTCTCTCTCTCTCTCTCTCTCTCTCTCTCTCTCTCTCTCTGTCTGTTCCTCTTTCTCTCTCTCTCTCTCTCTCTCTCTCTCTGTCTGTTCCTCTTTCTCTCTCCCTCTTATGTGACGAAGATTTTGAAGCAAAAATATTTTTTTCCAATCGGATGATCAGAATAGCAAACGTTTATTTAAGGTTTTTATCCTAACATTGAGGGTTTAAACAACATCCAAGATACCCCATAATGAATAAGTTGGGCCCTTCTTGAACCTTCCTCCCATTTTTTACCTTTCTTCACTTGGGTTTTGAAATCCCATCATCTATCCAAAGCTACTAAAGTGATCTTAGTTTTTCAAAAAATGTTAGCAAAATGCTGCATTGGCAGCTGACATATTATTTAGAAATTCCAAACATTTCACAATCTTACACGTAAATGAACCTTTAATTATCATGTATTAATAGATGAAGTTGGGGTTTCTTTTTAAATTATTGTTTAGGGTCAGGGATACTCACCCCCCCCCCCCAAATTAAACGGCACAAATCCCCCCTCCAAAAAAAACCTCAACCCTTTTTCCCTTTTTATTTTTTATTTTTTAGCTCTCTTTTTTATTTTATTTAACAAATTTTTGTTTATTTATTTAATGTTAATTAGCATTATTGTTGTTCAATGAGAAAAGTTCTGTGCTACGACAACGACATACACACCCACACCCTAAATAAATAAATGAAATAAAATATAAACTGAATAAAATAAAATAAAATAAATGATTTAAATTAAAAAATAAATCAATAAATTTAAATAAGAAATTTTAAAGAATTTAAAATCCCCCCCCCCCAAAAATGTTGATGGCGCATCCCTTCCCCCTGTGAACACCCCTGTTTGGGTACAAAATGGTGGCGCAATCGGCCTTACATCTAACCGAACAGTGAAAACAATAATTATTGAACAAACTCTAATAAGAACGCGTAGGTTATTTCACGAAGAAATGCGTTGTAAATGAATGTGATAAAAACTAATTTAATTAACTCTTAGAAACAAAGTGGAAGCGATAGCATCAAAATTCTTTCGGCGCTGCTTTCGACAGGTATTTTAATATTTCATTAAGCCATGCCGATCATTGAGTGGAAAATTTGTTAGTGTTACAAAACGCGGCAGATGCTTCTAAAAGTGCAATGTAATTAATACGCTCTTAAACTCGTTTTGATACAAAAATTAATTTCAGCTGAATGGAAACATTAATATAACTCTGTAATGTGAACTAACATTAATTTGACCCATAGAGCACACGTATACGTATGGGAAGTAGATAATAAAGCAAATTTATCTCACTTGAAAGCAGTAAATTTTATCAAAATGTTTTCTTTATCTTGAACAAATTACCATGATTATAATGTACTTGACTGCTTTTCAAGCTCAATCTGAGAAATTCATTTAAAGGCAATGTTTTTTAATGCACTTAAGAAAAGAATGAATGAATTAAAAGCAACAAGTAACACTGGAATGACAAAGAATTAAAGTTGTCTTCATCATGAACAAAAATAGTCAAATCCCTCACCAGTTTAAGATCGAAAAACAAGAATTTTGCGCAGATTTTTTTTTTTTTTTTTTTTTTGCTCTTGGTTTTAAGAAATATACACCTGTAAGTGTGGGATTTCTGCATATGGTCCGTTATTTAAATAACCAGAAGGTCGCCCGTCAAGGTATTACGGGTGAAAATTGCTTTTACTCTTCTAAATTTAAACGAAGTAATTGCCTGTGTCGGATATTTTTATACTTGAAATTTTTATCCTACTCCAGTGGACTAACCCCAAACTAAGGTAGATTGAGTTAATAGTTGACCACTTTTTTTTATTTCTTCGCTCTCCTAAAATGACGAATCGAGTTCAACCTTGTCACCATAAAACCTTTCCTTGCATGTTAAACATTACCAAAACATATTATTAAACTATGCCCTGGCGCGAGTTTCATTGTTGAAACACGCGGGTTACTCAATCATCGGCTATTATTTATATGAAAATTGGCCTTTAATTTAATTAAAATGGAATTTAAAAGAGTCACAAATTAAAACTGTCAAAATAGTCTGGTTTCATTGGTAATTTCCTCCTTCGTCAGTGCATCGTGTAGGAAAGAAACGCCCGTCCTTTTCATTAGACGTAAACTATAAACCGATTTATTGTTTACGCCGATAGATTTATAGTTACGTTATAGATAGTAGTTTCTAGTTTATGTATATTAATGATTATACATAAACTAGAAAACGCCCGTCAAGGTATGGTTGACGGGTGAAAATTGCTTCTACATTTGAACGAAGCCATTGCCTGTTTGGTGATATTTTGATACTTGAAATTGTAGCAATAACTCCAGTGGATTAACCAAGAACTCCTATAGGTAGCCTTCATTGTTGACCTTTTTTTTTTTTCTTCATTCCCCTGAAATGACACAGTCTTACCAGTAAAACAGTTAAGTTACCGGATCGAATTCAGCCTTGTCACAATAAAGCCTTCCACTGCGTGTTAAACATTACCAAAACGTATTATCAAATTATAATGCCATGGCGCCAGTTTCATTGTTGAAGAAACTCGTGGTTTACTCGAACATTGGCTATTATATATATATATATGAGGATTGGTGTTGAATTTAATTAAAATGGAATTTGAAATAGACACAAATTAAAAGGCCAAAATAGGCTGGTTTCATTGGTAATCGCCTGATTCCTCCTTGATTCGTGAAGGAAAGAAAGCGACCGTCTTTTTCATTAGACGTTAACTATAAACCGATTATGCATAAATTGGTCTTTAATTTAATTAAAATGAAATTTAAAATAGGACCAAATTAAAAAGTTTAAAATTTGCAAGGTTCATTGGTAATCGCTTCCTTTTCAGTGCTTCGAGGAGGAAAAAAAACGATAGTCCTTTCGATTAGGCGTAAATTATAAACCGAATTATGTACATTAACGATTGTAAATAAATTGGTCTTTAACTGAATTAAAATGAAATTTAAAATAGGTGTAAATTAAAAAGCTTAAAATCAGCCGTTTTCATTGGTAATAGCTTCTTTCTTCAGTGCTTCGTGGAGGAAAAAAAAGAGATCGTCCGTTTCATTAGGCGTAAATTACTGACCGAACTTTGAAAGAAAAAATGGAATATACTAGTAATTCGTGAGTACTAGATAAGATGCACATAAAAGTGTGTAATAATTGAAACAAAATACTTTACAGGATTTTTATTAGCGCAAATAAAATACAATAAGATTGTATTGATAATATGTAGTAAAATAAAAGGAAATTACCAGCGTTTTGTAGCATAACATTACAGATTACTGCAAATACGTGTCTCGGGGTTTCAGGGAACCCCTTTTTCAATGCAAAGCAGAGCTTTTGGATGTAAAGACCGGAAAAGACTGATAGGCCCGATTGCCGGTTTAACTGGGTTCATAAAATGTTCAATACTCGATGACAGCCCAAAACTAATATGTATTAACGCACATTTGCAAAATACACTACAAAAGGCAGAAAAATTATCCCTTTTAGAGTATTGAAGCACGCTATATTAACTCCGTGCTCTTCTATTAAAGCCAACTAATTGAATAAAAACTTGCGAAACACATGCTTGTAATAATCTGTGACTTTGTACTACAAAACGTTGGTTATATCCTTTTACTATTCTGCACAAATATATTCATTCATTTCCTAATACAAGACCTTCTTTCACATTCGGCATAAAATTTTCTAAAGCTTTCTCAGCTTTTCTAGAAGAAAGTTATTATTGGTCGTCTATAGTAAACACTTTTTTTGCTTGATTTCGTATTACTTAGCCTGGACCGAGAGCCATCTTCAGCGGTTGGTAGGAAAATCTAAGAAGGTAAGAAGGAGGGAAAATGAATATTTTGACGAATTATGTCACATATAGAAGTGCTTAAATGCATAATACAGTTTTTGTTACTCAACCAAAGTATGAGAGAATGTGGGACAAAGTGACATAATTAAGATAACTTACCTTTTTCAAAAAGAAAAATTAGATTTTTGTATTGAAAATTACTGTACACAAAGAAAGAATAATGAATTTTATTATTATATTTGCATTAATTTTTTTTTTTTTTTTTTTTTTTTTTTTTTTTTTTTTTTTTTTTTTGGCAGTAAATTAATACTTACCGAAAGAAGTGAAAACTTTACACTATTTTTTCTATGGGGCAAAGTGAAAAATAAAATACTTGTCAACGAAATATGTTCTAGATTACTAAAATATTTTTGATCAAATGAATAATTAAGCAAAAAAAATAATTAATAAGTAATGAAAAAATAAACGAACAAATAAATAAATGTATTAATTAACTGTATATAAATTAAATTAATAATATGAGAAAAGAAATAGATGATCGAACAATGATGTAAATGATTAACAAAATACGTGAAAGGGAATTAATGAATTAATAAGTGAATTATCAAATGAAGGAATGTTAATTGATTCAATAATAAGTAAATACGTAAGCGATTTAATAATGATTGAGTAAGTAAACGAAATGAACTGTTTCACTTTGCCCCATCCACTCCGTCTCGCATGCACTTGGCAAATTGTTCAAAACGTTTAAAAGAAAAATAAGCTTAATATTAAGTAAATAAATACTGCACCTAAAATTAGTAGATCTCAATTGTTGTGTAAAATGTTAATAACAAGAACTTTATCAGTTCGTAATGACATAAAAAAATCTTTTGACATACAACAAAATTTTACAGTTATAAGTATCAATTTATGAAAAACCTTCTATTATCATATGCTTTGATCTTCAGAGATAACTTTTTCTTTACTGGCATAGACTACAAGTGTTACTAAATGGTTAAAATATAACCGGATAGTGAGTACAAAAAAAATGAAGAAAATATTTCACTATTTCCCTTTGCCCCACATTTCCCTACTACATAAATTTCATAAATGTATGTCAAATAGATAACATGAACTTAACAAAAACTCACATTCCAAAATATCACCTTGCACCCTGCAACCAGCATATTACCATGCTAATAAATATCAATCACTAATGACTAAATATTAAGCCACAATTCATTGCCCCCCTTCCCTTTTTTTTTTTCTTGCGGTTTTTTTTTTCTTTTTTTTTTTATTTATTTTTAATTTTTATTTCCTTTTATTTTTTTTTGTATGAACTCCATGGTACATCTAAACTAAAAACTGCTATCAAAAGTGATTATAGTATTCTAAAAATAACTCGTAGTTTAAATAAAGATATTTGTCATATTGGATAAATATCACAGTGCACAATTTGGCTGCTAAAATTCCGAACTTTGTTTCTTCAAATTGTCATATGATTCCTTTATTGTCCCAATTTGGGACTGCATATGCGTCTAGCTAAGCTATAGCAGCATAAAGTGGAAAAATAATTATGGACGTCAAAGAACCCTTTTATTTTAGCAGTTTTAAAACAAGCATCAAACAGCACCCCTTCAAAGAAAAAAGGTCTCGAATTTGAATCACTATCACGCAAAAGGAAGAATTCCGTTCAGTCTAGCCATGTTGATCGCGTTGAAAATTGTTGTCCCTTTGAGCGGAATTTAAGACGAGAAAGCTATGTTGCAGACGTAAAGTTTCCATTATGGCTCAAAAACTTTTTCGTATTAAAAAGATGGTTTCTTTCCAGGTAGTACACGTCGTTTCATGAACGTTGTAAAAAGCTGTAAAATGTAGTTACCATTGAAACTTTTTTAAACATTACGTGTGGTACCTGGGTGGTAACCTCAAAATGCACATGCAGTCGACCCTCGTTTTAACCGTATTCATTTTACGCGGTTTCGATTGTATGCGGTTTAAGATTTGATACCTTTATTTTATTTTATGCGGATGAATTTCGGTTTTACGCAGATGCGGCAATGCAAACAGGTAAAATTTTCCCTCTTTCAAAATCAAACTCCTAAAGATTGCAGATTACACGTAATAAACTGCATTTTTGGCGTGCTAATAATCAAGCTTGTGCCACTGGAGACATTTTAAGCACTTGGCTCCAAAACTCTTTCCAGAAGTAAAGTTATTAAACTCACACAGTTCAGAACTCACTGGAAGAAGAGCTTTTATGAGTGACAAAGGCGGCCAAAACCAACGAGGATACCGACATCGGTGACACACAACCAAAAACGTTCACATTGAAAATTTTGAGCCATTCCTAAACAATAGAAATGATCTTTCTGATTTGTTCGTGAATCGTAAAGGAAGATTCTATCATGGAAATGACGCAAGTGGTCATGGATGCGTTAATGCTCTGAAAGAATTACAGAGAAAAATTCGAAATGACTGCCAAAAGACTATCATTGCCAGCTCTTCTTTATAAACAGAACACGTAATTAATGTATGTTTTCTTTACGCATGTTGTGCAAAAAAAATCGATATAACTGCACATTAAACTTATTATACAATTAGTCATCACTAGAATGAAGTAGTATTTTTTTTATTTAATCTACGGAACCCAACCCCTATTTTAATACTACTATTAGGCCTCAATTTACGCGGCATTTTCGTGGTACGTAACCCCTGCATGAAACGAGGGTCTACTGTATATGTTTGTGCATTGTAGCACTGTTCCCTCACGTTTCTTCCAGTTTAAAGAATCTTTCGTCAGTTTCCAAATGGACAATTCTTCGGTAACAGACGTACCAATTGTTGCGCGAAATTCCTACCAAGACTCCAAATATGTTAGATCCTTTTTTCACTGCCCCCCATGAACCATGAACTTTATAAACAACAAGGACACCTGCTTCTATGCAGTGCAGTTCAATTTTTGAAGATTTATGTAAAAATATTGAGGCAATTTTTTTGCACAGTAACGGACGTATACTACAAGATATGATGCTGAAGCTTGGGGAAAACTGACAATAATATACAGGGTTTCCGAAGAGTAATTGACACAGTTTAAAAAGTCACAGAAAAGCAACAAGTTGTCACATAAATATGAGTTTTGCGCCAGAATATTTCACAAATTCAAGAATTTTTTATAACTTCGCAAAAAAAAAGGAAAAAGAAAAAAATGTAATTATACGTAATCACTGTGTCGTAATAGTAAGAAAAACGTCATGTGATGTGTTTCATCATTTTATTAAACAGAAAGCATTTATAGAAAGGCTTTCATTACCAGAGTTTAATGCGTGCACAGTTTATGGACATGAAATAATCTAACGATACGCAAATTGTGAACTCCACTTACTCTGCAATGAAAGGTACTGCCTTCTGTTTCACATAATGATTTAACACCTCATATGACATTTGTCTCTTACTGTGACGATACAGTGCTTACTTACAGCTTCACTTTATTTTTAGGACGTCATAAAAAATTCTTGAACCTGTGAAGTATCGTGGCACAAACTTAATATTCATTCGACAATTTGTTGCATTTCTATGAATTACTGAAATGTGTCAAGAACTTTTCGATTACCCCACACATACATTTGGATCAAGGGTTATGTGTATCATTAGCAATTATAAGTTAAGAATTAGTAATTAACCGTTCTAACAGTGAGACGGACAACCTTCTCATGAATGGGTAGCACACCAGCTTGAAGATCATTCAACGTTTCAAAAAACCTACAGTTTGTTCTGACGGAGCTTACTTTACATATTCCAAAGCAATTTCTGAATTTTATGTGACTTTCCACTTATTAGATGGAGTTCATGTTAGTTAGGATGAAAATATTTTCCAAAGATTCTAGGACAGCGAAACTTACTTTGGCAGAAATACATACGTCCCTGAATTTAATTAATATATGACCGATTTGATTTCGAGTTGTTAATGTACTAAAACAAAAAAATATATATATATATATTTTAATTTTTAATATTTATTTAGAACGTGCGAAGTAGTGCTCAAGGTAATTTGAGTGCACTTTCGAGCAAAAATAACAGCCTAATGAATATTATTTTAGAACGCTATTTTCCCCCGAAATGAAACAACAAACAACCAACGCATTCGAAATTGGTACTTTGTATCCCACATAGTCACTAATGCTTTAAGTCTCAAAATTCGGTTCGACATTTTTTGTCATTTTTGCAACTGTAACATAGTACCACAAAATGCAGAGTTAAGTAACATTCCAGGGCTCGGTTCAGTTCTATAGTGCATTGATCTATTGCAAACCAATAATCATTTATCTTTAAAAAAAAGCACCACAATTAGCGATTATTTGCGCCCATATATTTAGTTACATGATGAACAGTTGCAGCGTAAAAATTATCGTGTTTATGCATAAAATGCTTAACGCATGACACAGTTAAAACATGTGCTAACATTAAGTGGATAAAGCCTGAGGCTACTCCACTTAAGGTAAGATCAGCAGCCTAATTACACCTACCCAATTTTCAAGATTGTTTTGAACGAGAGATTCAGGAATATATACGCGTGGGCCCATTCTCTTCTGTTATTAGCTTGGCAATGAAAGTTAAGCAACCGACAAGCCATTGACCTCATATTTGCTGTCTAGCAACAATCAATTACTTTTGCTCTTAAACCTGACTCTTGTTGAAAACTGGTGTTCATTAATTCATGACAAAATTACCGTGAAATATTATTTGGAAAGCAATTTCAATTGATGAGAATTTGAACCACAACCCTTTCTCTTTTAAATAATTATTCAATAATTAATTTAACTTTAATGAAGTACAACTGAAATTCTGCAAAAGACAAGTGTCCCAGTAAGAGTTTTTTCAATGCTAACTGATGCTAAACAAAAAATGATCAGTGGTTTTGTTCTTTGTTAAATTCGTCTTGTGTAATCATTTTCAAGCTATCGTTTAATTTGTAGTAATGCTTGTATTAACACAAAATTTTGCAGTTGCCTTTTCGTTTCTTGATATGAACTTATAACATAGAGCAAAAATGTTCCGACAAACATTTTTTTACTTTTTTTTTCAACTTGTTACTTTAGTAAAGAGGTTCGCAAATTATTTCCGGATTTTGAAATTGGTTCTCAGGGGGGAGGGTGAAAGGTTGGGAACGCTGCTGTATACAGTGCTTAATTTACACACGGTACTACAGGTCTAGACATGCGCATCACAGTTTTAGGGGCACCAAAATAGAGTCAACTTCCTTCTTTCTCCTCCCTTTTGGAAACTTCTACGTTGAAACTGTGCAGATGTTCTTGTGAGAGGGGCACCAAACTTAACTTGGACCTTACGGCTTAGCAGTGCGATGTCTAAGAGAAGAGAGTTAAAATATGTATATATATATATATATATCTATATATTGTAACGGGTCCGGTGCGACTTCCACTTTCTTGAAATGATGACACAGTTCTTGAAAAAAACACAGGAGCTTTATTTACACTATGTACAGGAGAAATCGTTACTACAATAATTACTATTTACAGGATTTGTAACATTGCCCCCTTCTTAAGGACTGCACGTCGACCTGCAGTACAATCCCCAGAAAGGGTGCCAAACTTCTATCACATGTTCACAAATACACACATTAAATAATAACCAATAATGCATAGGAAACACAATAATAACAAGAAATATTACTAAACATTAAAAGCAAAAAAATTATCTACAACTTTTATGTTATCAACCATGGTCGTTTACGTAATACTCATGAACTATGGCCATAGTATGGGGCTAACCGATCATAATGTACAACCCTAAGCTTTGCATTAGGTGATTTTTGGATCCTCACTACGACGTCATTCAGTCGGTTAAGGACTTTGTAGGGTCCATCCCAATGCGACTGCAATTTGGGTGAAAGACCTTTCCGTCGGATGGGATTCCATAACCAAACCTTGTCGCCTTCGTTGAATTCATGTCCAGTAGACCTTGTGTCGTATCGGGTCTTCATCTTCTCCGCCGCGATGTTGATTCGCTCTCGTGCGAAGTTATGAACGTCTTCCAACCGGGCCTGGAGATCCTGGATGTACTCCTCAGGCGATGAAGGCGCATCCGGAGGACGACCGAAGACGAGATCACAAGGTAGCCGAAGCTCTCGTCCGAAGAGCATCTGAGATGGGGCAAATCCGGTAGTCTCGTGGATAGCACTGCGGTAAGCCAGCAGGAACAAAGGTAGCTTCTTGTCCCAATCCTGTTGATTTCTGGATACCATAAGCGAGAGATTATTCAGGATTGTGCGGTTGAATCTCTCCACCATGCCGTCCGATTGTGGGTGTAGTGGTGTTGTCCTAGTTTTCTCAATTCCGAAAATTTGACATAGGTCCTTAAACACAGCAGAGATGAAATTCCTCCCTTGATCGGAATGAATCTGCAAAGGTGTTCCATATCTCGAGATCCAGTGTTGAACTAGAGTCTCTGCTACGGTGGTAGCTTCTTGATCTGGAATGGGATATGCTTCCGGCCATTTGGTGAAGTAGTCGATGGAAACAAGAATGTATTTGTTCCCATCAGCAGTTCTTGGTAGAGGACCCAGGATGTCGATCCCAATTCGTTCGAAAGGAGCTCCAACGTTGTACAGATGTAGCTTCCCTCTGCTTCTCTTCTTCGGTCCTTTACGAGCAGCACAGGCGTCACAAGAATGGCACCACTTCTCCACGTCATCCTTCGCCTTGCTCCAGAAGAAGCGCTCCCGAACTTTATTGAGGGTTTTTAAGACACCAAAATGTCCTCCAGTCGCACTACTATGTATTTCTTTCAGAACATCTGAAATCCTTGATCGGAGAAGTAGTAACTGCCACCTAGCTGCTTTGCCGTCATCAGATTCCCATTTTCGGTGTAGCACGCCGTTCCGTAAATGGAGCGAGTTCCATAAAGCTCAGTATCTCTTTGTTGCAAGACTGAAGATGGAAACGTCCTTGCCAGCTAGGTCGCCGACTGTCACTCTCCATGAACTCCAAAATTGGTTTTATGTCGGGGTCTTCAAGTTGATCTTTTCGAACTTGGTCGTCACTCCATGGATCAGGTTCTGATGATGTTGGAGTCACTGTCACCTGATAGGCAGTAGAGCTAGTAGTCGTTCCATACTGTTTCTCGATTCGGGAACAATAATTGCAGTTCTCAGGACAGGGTCTCCTTGATAAAGCGTCTGCATTACCGTGAGACAACCCTTTTCGGTGCTTGATCTCCATGTCATATTCCTGGAGCCGCTGTATCCACCTGGCTATCTGGCCTTCTGGATTCTTGAAGTTCAAAAGCCAAGTTAACGAGGCATGATCTGTCCGAAGCAGAAATTTTCGGCCGTAGAGGAAATAATGGAAGAGTTCTACAGCTTTCACTATGGCCAGTAACTCCTTTCTGGTGACGCAGTAATTTCGCTCCGACTTTGATAAGCATTTGCTCCAGTAAGCGATGGCATGTTCATTTCCGTCAATTTCTTGGGATAAAACAGCTCCGATGCCCTCGTTGCTCGCATCAGTGTCCAGGATGAAGGATTTTTCAGGCTGAGGATAGGCGAGGATAGGCGTTGATGTTAAAGCCTCCTTCAGTCGTAGAAATGCATCTTCGCATTCTTTGGACCATTCAAACTTTTGCTTGCTCTCCGTCAGCTAATGCAAAGGTCGTGCAATGTTGGAAAAACCCTTTACAAACTTCTTGTAGTACGTGCAGAGCCCCAGGAAACTTCGCAGCTGATGGATGTTTTCGGGACGACTCCAACTCTTGACCGCGGATACCTTTTCTAGATCGGTTTGTACACCCTCAGAGGAGATGATGTGACCAAGGTAGTTCACTTCCCGGCGGAACAAATTACATTTGGACGGGCTTAACTTCAGATTGGCTTCCTTAAGCTTTTGCAGCACCTTCCTAAGATTTGCCAGATGTTCTTCGAAACTGCGTCCCACGATGATGATATCGTCTAAGTAGACCAGACAGGATTCGTAGGAAAGTCCTCTTAAAACTGTCTCCATAAGACGCTCGAACGTAGCTGGTGCATTGCAGAGGCCGAAGGGCATCACTAACGGCCATAAACCTTGTCCAGTTGTAAACGCTGTCTTCTCTCGGTCATCAGGGTGTATCTCAACCTGCCAGTAGCCGCTCTTCAAGTCCAAAGTCGAAAACCACTTGTGTCCGGAAAGAGTGTCCAAGGTGTCGTCTATCCGTGGAAGAGGGTAACTGTCTTTCTTGGTGATTTCATTCAGCCGTCGGTAATCGACACAAAATCTGGTGGAGCCATCTTTCTTTCGGACCAAGACGATGGGAGAGGCCCAAGGACTGGATGACGGTTCGATTACATCATTCTCCTTCATCTCTTTCAGGAGGGTTTCAACCTCTTCCTTCTTAGCGAACGGTAGTCGTCTTGATGGCTGTTTAATAGGGGGGTGTTCTCCAGTGTAAATCCTATGCTGCGTTAAATTCGTACGGCCAACATCCTCCGATGTAGAGGAAAACAGATGCTTGAAGTCGTCCACCAATTGTTCCGCAGCAGTTCTTTGATCTTTCGATAACGGCGCACTCCCAATTAACTTCGATGTCAAGGACTCGGAAGACACAGTCTCGGGGGAATTGATTCTTCTAATGATGCAGTTTACTGGAGTACAAGTTGCCAACACTTCACCTTTTCGGATATTCCTTGGCCTTTCACTCACGTTGGCGACTCTCACAGGAATTACATCCTTAGAAAGGTCCACAAGCGTAGATGCTAACAGCACTCCTTTTAGATTATTGTTTAGGTTGGGGTATTCAATGAGTCCAAATCGAAAACTATTGCTTTCTTCAATGGAGCCAGGTATTAACGATTCTGACCTTGAGGGAATCGATAAATCTGTTTGGGCTATTATTTGATGAGCGGATTTTACATCACTTTCTGCGGGGAAAACGGCTATGTCTTCTCTCATCGAGTGCAGCTCATTAGTCTTGAAGTCGAGGTTGAAGTCATACTTCTTTAAAAAGTCCAATCCGAGAATGAAGGGGTCTGTGATAGCAGCAACGAATGCCGTATGATGGTAAGTGGCATTTCCAAACACAATTTCTAAGTTTACTTTACCTTCAATCTCGATCTTGTCACCTGTCACAGTTTGGAGGGTAACGCAGGGCGGCGTCCATAGAATGTTGAGTCCAAATTGACGAGCCACATCTGTTCTAATGATTGTAACATTGGCTCCAGTGTCAATAATCAGTTCGCAGGGAAACCCATTTACGTATGCGTAAACAAACAGTCCATTACTGCCGCCACTCGTCGATGAAATCTGGAAAACTTTAAGATGGGGCTCATTCCAATTTGGCGACCTCCGCCCCGCGAGATTGCCATGGCTTAGTTTTCCTGGACCTGAGAGGGAGAGGCGCTCTTCCCTCCGGTTTCTTGGCGAGCTTCACAGTTTCTTCGCAAGTGACCCTCGCCGCCACATTTCCAGCACTTAAGTGGTTGTCGATTTTGGTCCTTGGGAGCCGAAATCCTTTTGTGGGTTCCTGCAATTTCTTTTATTTGCTTTTCCAGTTCAGCAAAGCGTGACGAAACCAGATCAGGCTCATCAGTTTTCAGGCCGCGGATTGAATGGCGATCCTTGCGGGTTGCTTGCTGGGCGGCCTCCAACTTCATCGCATACACAACAGCAGAATTCAGGTCTTTGACATCCGCCATCCGTAGAGCTTTCTGGATTTCCGGATCTCGAACCCCGTCGATGTAGTAGTTGAGTGCCAGGTTGTCTCGAACATCCGCAGGACAGTCGCAAAAAGCAAGATGAGACAGTCTCTCGACGTCCGCCGCTAGCTCTTGCAGGGTTTCCCCGGTTTTCTGGAAACGGGACTTCAACTGGAGTCGGCTGAAATCTTTCTGGCACTTCTCACCGAAGCGAAGCTCCAACGCAGATGTGAGGGCGGCGAAATCCAGGCGCTGGCTGTCCGGAAGGGCCTGAAGAATGTCCGCTGCGTCACCTCTCAGGGATGCTGCAAGATGGCAGGCCTTGGTAGCAGAGTGCCATCCGTTCGTTTCCGCCACTATCATGAATTGAGTTTTGTAAACCTGCCACGAAGTTTTCCCATCAAATGTGGCAAGTTTAATGGACGGTCGAGCAACCGATGTGGGAGCGCGAAAAACTGTACAGAGCTGCTTTCCGCGATCGCCAATCTCCTTTCCATGTTTTTAATTTTCTCATCCACATGATTTTCAACTGTTGCGATACGGTTTTCTACTGTTTCAAATTTTTCATCAAAAGCATCAACTCGATGCTCTATCTCATTAAATTTATTTTCTATCACAGTCTTTACCGAAGTAAGGTCGTTTTTAATTTCCTCTTGGTTAGAAGCTAAATCATTTTTCAGTACCATTAAATCACTTTTCAATTGTTCTTGATTAGCCGCAATGTCATTTTTTAATTGTTCTTGATTTGCAGTAAAACTTGCAGTCAAATCACTTTTTAATTGTTCTTGATTAGCCGCCATATCATTTTTTAATTGTTCTTGATTAGCCGCCATATCATTTTTTAATTGTTCTTGATTAGCCGCCAAACTTTCAGCCAAGTCGCTTTTCGCAGCATTAATTGCTTCCAGAAGTTGTTCTAATTGGTCATCCATTGCGCGAGTAATCACCATAAAAACAAAGTCTATAAATTCAAACAGTCTTTATGAAAAAATGTCCAAAGTCACACTTACTCCAAGAAAGTCCAGAAGAAGCCCCACGTTGGGCGCCAATTGTAACGGATCCGGTGCGACTTCCACTTTCTTGAAATGATGACACAGTTCTTGATAAAAACACAGGAGCTTTATTTACACTATGTACAGGAGAAATCGTTACTACAATAATTACTATTTACAGGATTTGCAACAATATATATATATATATATATATATATATATATATATATATATATATATATATATATATATATATATATATATATATATATATATATATATATATATATATATATATATATATATATATATATATATATATATATATATATATATATATATATATATATATATATATATATATATATATATATATATATATATATATATATAAATATATAGTTTATGAGACATTGGGCGCAAAGACGTTTCTGCAGATAATGTCTGCGGAGGATAAAGAAAATTTATGAGTAAAAATTAATCTCTTTCACCCATGAATTTCAGAGAGAAAAAGGTACAATACTGTCCATTAGCATGTACGTGCTAATGTTAAGATTTTTTTTTTCTTCTCTTGAATCAAAATGACATTCAGGTAATCGAATCAAAAAAAAATCCATTTTGTGCGTTTAATACATTTAAAAAAAAAAAAAAAAAATCACGCTGCTAAAAGTTTGTTCAAAGAAAATTCATTCCTTAGTTAGGAGTGAAATTTCACCATGGACTCAAACGTTAACATTTTTATAATTGTTCAAATCTGAGCAAGAAGTTACTCTGATTAAAAAAGGAAACAAGAGAATAAACGAGGAGCTAGCAAACATAAAATCAAATTGATTCGAATAGGATTATGCCGATGCACTCAAAAATTATTAGAGATGGAGACATATTGAATAATTAATACATTTTGTCAATAACTTATATTTGTTCTTCGCTATATTTTTACGAGATGTTAAACCTTCATAGGGCTGTGTGTGTCCATAGATAATGTCACACTTTTATTCAACGTTTTTGGCCCCTCCCCTCTTTGTCACAAAATGTCACTTCACTCTACTCCCTCTCACCCCTTTTGTCACATGTCAAGCTCTTTCTTAGGAACATGAAACATGTTCATGCAAAAAAAAAAGTGATCTCACACTTATTTCCCCTTCCTCCTTGCCTACCCTTGTCACAATTTCATGATCTCTCCCTCCTTCAAGCTTGACATCATCTTTAGATAGCCCCTTACCTGGTTTTCAAAAGATTTTATTAAAAGTATGCTAAAAACACATTTTCGCTTTTCTAAAATTGGCAAAAATATTGCTTCTGATTCATGGGAGCAGGGGCGTGCACAGAAATTTGGGGCCCGTCACAAATGAATTTTACGGGCCCCTCTCCGAATTGTTTAACCCTACGTCTCTACATGTATTTCACCCCTCATTTTAAAACTCTCGGGACCTCTTCAAGCTCGGAACTGGGCCAACTTGAGTCACTTCTCCCGAAATGGGAAGATTGGGCACTGCAGATTGGGCGCCGATCATTTTGAGCGCCGTGAACATTGGGGGCTGAGCATATTTGGTTCCGGGAACATTGGACTCAATGTGCTCTTCGCTCGAAATGCTCTGCGCCCATTGTTCCAGGCCCCCAAAATGCTCGGCGCCCAATATTCCCGGCGACCAATCTTCCTAGATCGCCCTTCTCTCCCCCCCCCCTCTGGACACGCCCCTGCCTCAGAGGGGTGACTACACCCAGGGCCCGATTTAGAAATTTCATGACTATAAGAACAACAAACCTGTGGGGGGGGGGGGGGAGGGAGGCCTTGACTTGCAGAACCAAAGAACGTGCTAAATCGTACATCTTTTTGTCTTTTGTTATGTGTCTCTAGAAATGTTTTCAATGTCCCCAAATGAGACAGTGAGAAGCAAAGGGATGTAAGTGGACATTTTCATGTTTTGAGTAACACGCGTTTAAAAATAACATCCTAATTAGGCTTTCATTGAAATATTTTTCTAAATCATGCTTTTTAGCAGCAAGTACCAGGGCTATTAGTACCACCTCTTGCCCCAAGACAGATGAGAGTTTCACCTCCCATGTGTACTGGTTACCTCCAAATTTTTAATTTTGCCACTTACATCCCTTTGCTTCTCATTGCCTCAAATTATCCTTGGAAAGGAAGTTCTGAAGCTATTTAATTTCTGAATCAATGCATATAAAATTTGAAACATACGTAAATAAACAATTACAAAAGATTTAAAGATCTTGAGATATTGTAAATCAACAGAAAAAAAAAAAGCCTTAAGCAGCAATAGTGAGCTCCGTACTAATATGGAATGATATCTGCGTGGTCTCATTCCACGCTAGATGTAACTTTTTGTAATTTTTTGGGGCCCCCCCAAAAGCTAGTCGGGCGTAAAGCCCGTGCTTCACGGGCTTACAGTTAAATCAGGCCCTGACTTCCCCAACTACCCAGTACCCCTCTCATAAAATCTGCCACTGGTAGGTCACAATACTTCCTCATCGCGAGTCAAATCTCTTCGTCGGACATATCTTATAAATTTCTTCATCCCAAAAGCATTGCTAATGCAAAATGATTGTTTTTAACACTGAAGAAACATTTTTTCAACACAGAATTACGGATGGAAGGGGGCATTTTGACCCCAAGCAAACATTTTTTTGCTAATAACTGCTGCTCTGTATTTCCATAAAATGCTTAATCTTTCCTTGACTTTTCCTAAATACCATCGCACTGTGTAACAATATAATTTTTTCAAGAATACTATTTTTTTTAAACCTAAACTAAAGGGTGATACCTAAAAGTGAGGGCAAGTGTCATTTTGACCCTTTTAAGAAAAAAAGAAATGAAACATACATTTACTGATGCTGAAACAAAGCACAAACTCAAAAATGCCTCTTAGAACACATCACTGCAAGAATTTTTATAATGTTTTTGCACGTAAAAAGGAGCATTACCAGCTAGTTTCTGAAATGCATCTGAAACAGCGCTGACTATTTCAAGGGTATTTTAAACATTTTTTAAATAATTTTATATGCATCCATAAAATTCCAAAATCTTTTAAATAAAATGCATTTATTACAAATATGTTTATTTTGAACTCGTTTTAACAAATGTACAGGGTATGATTAAAAAGTTTCAAGACTGATCTTAGAACTAGAAATTTGTTTAACATTTAAGGACAGCGAACTAAAATTCTACAAAATAATGATCCTTCAGCATCAACACAGCGGTGCCAGCGCGTCTTCCATTGTTCGCAGCCCTTCAGGAAGTCCTCGAGTGACATATGTTGTCAAGGGCTCGCATCGAAGGCTGCTGGACTGGTCCCCCCCCTCCCCGTCAATGGAGTCAGATCGCTTCATTTTTAGGCCTGTATTGATTCGGGGGGGAGAGGAAAAAGTCACTTTGGAGCAAAATCGGGGTTGTGGTGTGGCTGTGGCAGTGTTTTCACGGTGAACATGACCAAAACTTCGTCTGCGGCGTTCGACGTGCGAGCGGACGCGTTGTCGTGGTAGAGAATCCAATCGCCTTTTATCGCCGGGCGGACGCGGTGGACCCGATCCCTTAAGCGGCGGGGTGCTTTAAGTGCTGCTTCGTTTTCCTATCCCCCGTTTTTCGACCGAGGTCAATGACACGTACTCACGCAGCAAGCGATGCGCACTCTTTAGTGTTCCGAAGACAACTGCCACAGTTTCCGTTCGTTCACGACACCCCTCACTGCTTCCACAGCCCGTTCGCGTGCGCTTCCCTTCTTGGGGAAAAAAAAACAGCCTTGAAACTTATGAATCATACCTTGTATACCATTATGTAGGGAGCTAGGCAGATTTCATTTCAAAATGACCCCCAACGTAATTCTAATTGTCGTAGTTCTAATGTTCAAAGTTTTTAAAAATATTTTCATGATGCAACTGGATACTTGAACTATTTTATTCGTTGCTTACAATATGTACAGAATCATATATGCTGAAAAAAGGACTTCGCTTCATTGTTTTAAGAAAATTTAAATATTTTTAAGTACTGTTTTTCATTACAATTTACCGAAAATAAATCCAGTTATATTTACCGAAACTTCAGATTACCGGGAATTTACGGTATTTAAGTTAAAAATTTACAGCAATATTTTATCCAATTGCAGTTTAAATAAACTGTAGGAAGCTCTGCAGTTTCTGGCTAGGCGGCTGAAAAAGCTAGAGACAAACCCGTCATTTTTGTATAGGATATATAACCTGGTCAATGAGTCATCTGTCTTGTCGACGTTAAATTAAAATATTTTACCTCTTTTGATAATTTCTTAAGTCACCGCAATGTGGCTATTCAAGCTTTAAAATTGCAAATGCACTTGTAAATGCGCACCACTGAGCTACATCTGCGTGATCGTGATATGGGATGATCGGTTACTACTATTGAGTGCTGCTGTATCATATGCGAAAACTTTCACGTGGACTAGTAAATTATACAAATACAAATACAAAAGTGACGACCAGCAACAGGCTCTGGGTCCAGCTAGACTGGTCCTAGTAAATTTACAATCCCCAGTGAAGATCAATGGCCCTCTTATAGATTTTTTGATAACGAATTTAATGCTTTCACATTGCTGTCACTTTTCATTCGCATAGTCAACGAAGCCACGGAAATATTTTTTAAACTTAACGATCACTTTACTTCTACAACCATGACTGTAACTTTCATTCTGTTGTTTATTATTGCGTCACGAAAATAGAGATGCATTTTGTTGCTAAGTGATTTTGTTTTTGCCGGTTGCTGTAAATATATAATTTTTTAAAAAAGTGACAATAAGTTATTTTAAGCTTAAAAGGTTTTTAATTAGCAATTATAATGAATCGCGAACCTAGTGCAAGTAGGAGTACGCACGGTTCATACGTGCAACTGAACACTTTCGATGACAGGGAGAATGCTTTTGTGCAAAACAAAGCATCTTATCCAACACTTCTACCTTATGAAAGGTATTTGTTTTTCTTATTAAGTAGAATATTTGCGCCCAACTAAAATAAAATGTTTTGTTCCCAGCAACTCCCTTTTATTTTGTTTAACAAATCACTAAAGATGTCAAAATAACAAAATGTGTATGTATTGTATAATTAGATTAGACTATGTAGGTGTTTCTGGAGTAGACGATGGTTTTAAATTAATTTTTATTTCTTATATTAATCAAATGCTTTTCAACTTTTAATATTTTTTGAAGTATTTAATTTCGTAGAAAGTAAAATATTTCTGTCTCTGTTTCGCGCATCTTAAATCCTCTAAGATTTTAAAAATATTACCTGTTTTTTGACTTTTCCGAGAATTTTTTTCAGCTCCCACTCTTATCATCTTTTCTCCAAGTTCGAGATTAGGACATAAAAGTATGACATCATTGGCACTTAGTTTTTTTTTGGTTAAATCACCAAATTGTTAATTAAGTTGTTTATTGGTCGTAAGGCCATTTCACAGTATTTTTTTCAAAATGTTGAATCCGCAAGATGACACTTTTTTGCGATAACTATTTAAATTACTGTTTGATAAGTACACAATTGTATTTTGAGTTATTCCTACTAATACACGAACTCAAAATAAAATAAAGTTAAATATGCAGTTGGATTTTTCATCATGAGTTTCATTAAATATTTCGCATCATCCCAGATTTTTTCGAAAATATTGAATTCATTAATTATTTTCATGTATTAATTTAATAAAACTGTGAAGCGGACCAATATACCACGAGCCTGGGTTACGTTGGTCTGCATTATGAAAACCACTTGCTATAACAATTTTATTGATAAATAGGGGAAGGTGGGGCCTTGGGACATGACCCACATTGGGACACCATAAATTTCAGCTTTAATTTTATAAACAGAAATTAGTTCTCTTAGGACATCATCGATGGGAGCAGGATCTACTCTTCAGTGTGCTTTGGAATTTCTCACATGAACAGTTAAAGACTGTAAAGTAAGAAAAACAACGTTAAAAAAAGCACGAATTTGCCTGCTTTTTTTAAACGTTGTTTTTCTTACTTTACTGTTCTGCACAAAGGTATTTTATTTATCTTAGTTAAAGACTGATCTAATTTTCTTTGTTTTGAAAGGTTCAAAGTTGCATTAATAGGTAGTTTCATTATTAACATTTTTAAGTAGGAAACGAAATAATTTCAATCAGAGCATGTGTGAGAATTAAAATATATCCTTTCATAATAATTTAAAGGTTGAAAAATGTATTGTGCTGCTAAATCTAACTTTTAAAAAGTTGATATACAGTCGAACTTCGTTAAACCACCAACCTTATTGACGGGCTGAAAGTTAGCGAAAGTCGAGGGTGGCGGTTTAACGAGTTCCCCCAAACCTGCATAAATGCATGTTTTCATGAAAAACATTTGAAGGCATGTATTTTCCTTTCAAATGAAGTTTGAAAAATAACAGCCATTGTACTTCCAGCAGTGTGTCAGTGACCGTTTCTTTGGCTACCTTTTTTTTCCAGATCTTGAAAAGTATTTATTTATAAGCAGGGTTAGATCAAATCAAAGTGGTGCCCAGGTCCTGGTTCAATTTGGTGCCCCACTCACAATAAAACCTGCACATTATCAAAGTACAAATTTCAAAAAAAGGCTATAAATAAATAACTTTTCCCTCTTCTTGTGCCCAGGTCCATGGATCCACATTACCGTGCATTAATCAGGCCCTGACAATAAATTGATGGCTTGTGAATCAGTATTTATTCTTAAATTCACAAATTAGATTTTTTTTGTGCATTTAAGAATTTGTAAAGATTGTTTTCGACATCTTAGCTGAAGGAAGCAAAAGAAAACGATTTTATAGAATGTTGATACAAACTTGTTTGCTGAAGTCTGTGCCCAGTGTTGTATATCAGGTGAGGCCTCAGCACCCTCCTGCGCTGACCAGAACAGAAAAGGGGGGTAAAGAATGAATGCTTTTGTAGCTGAGTAGTGAAATGTCAAAATGAAAAGGTTGAAAAAAGTGGGTGAGCAGATGAGATTGGATTAAAATTCATGGAGATGTTGGGAACTTAGTGATTGAGTGCGGCAGGCGGGGGAGGGGGGGATTAAACAGAAAAAGAAATAAAAAAGCTGGACAGTTTGTAGTGGCTAATATAGGTGTATTTGTGTGGTTCATAAGTGGCAGATATGTGTGACATTCAGGATTTCCCTTTGTGGCTCCTCATGGACATTCATTCTCCTAAATGGCTTACCACCAAGTTTAAATTGCTTGACATGGTCTTTCAAGATGTCAGTTTAAGCAGCAATATTATCATACCGAGTATGCAGCTTCCCTCAAAAATCAGTGACGGTTCACGAATGGCGGGGGGTGGCGGTTTAAGGAGGGAATTTGTATTGCATTCCTATACTGGACGTTTTTTCACCACATTTCTTGGCGAAAGGCGAACTAAAAGGGTGGCGGTTTTTTGAGGGGCGGTTTAATAAGGTTAGACTGTATAATAACAATCTAAGTGGGGCAGGTTAGGACACTGTCCCAAGCTCCACCAGTGTAAAGTACAGAAAAACCCTATTTCATTGTATACACCCGAACTTTTTATGTGGTGGATAAGGACCGCATAAAAAATATCGCATAAATTTTTTTTTCAAAACTTCACCGTAGTAGCTTTAAAAAGTTGTTTTCTCAACCCAGTTAAAAAAAAATGCTGTGGATAGGGACCACATAAAAAAAGTCTCATGTAGAAAATAACCCAATGTTATATTTAAACGAAATCAAAATAAACCAAGTGATGATAATTTTGCCGACTACCAGAAATTTTCATGCATCAAGAAATTTTTGGAAAATCACCATCACAGTGACTTCCTGTCGGGATGCCCCTGCTGTCACTTGAAGATGCTACCTGGCACTCATTTTATAACTGATTTCCGCTTGTTTTATAAATAATTTTCATAAACCGCACAAAAAAAATTTGCAAAAAAAAAAAAAAGAAAAATCGCATGAAAAGAGGTTTGGGTGTACTTAATAAATCTGATGAGTTTAAATGAACTAAAATTAAGAAAATGGCTACTGTTATACAGAAAATTAATTTTTTTTTCTCGATAAAATTTTAAAATATTAAAATAACAGAAATGGTGAGATCTAGAAAAGAAAATAGGAAGTTCCTAGCTGTTGATGTGTCTGCTCTTGAAACAACAGCAGAAAATGTTCTAAGTAATAAGATTTCAATTATTTAAGATGACAATTATTAGGATCATTGCTGGTGTCCCAAGGTGCCCCACTTTGTGGGGCAGGTTGGGACATTGTAATGACTTTTTAATTTTTTTTAATTAAAATGTGATTTGATGAAATAATGAAGTAAAATAAATTTGCATTGAAGCAAACGTGTCTAAATTGCATGGTGCCGCACCTTCCCCTAAGACTAACCAATGTTTGTAAGTAACTTATGTTCTTTTATATAATGGTTAAAAAATAAAAAAATAAAAGATCAATATTGACATTAAAATATTAAATTGAACAGCTTCTGCTTATACACTGTTTAGGCCAGAGAACCATTTACATTTTCTTATGAATCAGCATTACTTAGGCCTTCATCAACTTCACTGTTATTTTTTCTAGAATTTTGCTTTCTTAATTCTTCTAAAAGTCTTCGTTTTTGGGTTTTTTTTTTTAAAGTGGACCAGAGCATACCCCAAGCTCTTGTTCTGAAGAAATGCTATTGTATATATTTTTTCTTTTTGGCAAAACATAGGCTACAAATAAAAGAACTAAACTAAAATAACATATTTTAGGAGAGGAGTTCAATTTATTATTGCAATGAAAGTTATAAAAAAACAATGAAGGTGAATAAATAATTTTCGTTCATGTTTAGTCAATCATCGTTTAATACTTAACCAATTTTTATGCAATGAAATCCCACTACAACCAACTCCATGGAACTGATAAAATATTTCAGTAACAGAATATTTGTTGTAACGAAATCGTCTTTAGACTTTCTGTATTTTTATAAAAGTATTGAATTTGTAAGTCTAAAATCTGAAAAATTACCATTACCAACAATTTAAAATATAATTAAACTCATTTTTTATTACATAAAAACAAAGAAAAATATTGAACAGTGACCTATTATTTATTGGTCGTCTTCACAAAAAGTGTTATTTTCTTTATAAGAGATTTGCTCCAGAGTAGTGATGTAAAATACCTGGGTATTTATTTTTAGGGGTAAATACCCAGGGTATATACCCGGGTAAATACCCACAATGGGTATTTACTCGGGTATTTATTTCAAAAATTCATATTCACTAAAATACTTTTCTGTTTGTATTCCACTATGTATATATGTAACCAACCATATACAAAACAATAAATTTTTGCCCAAAATTTGTATTTTGATCACATATTTAAAAAATTATTGTGTGAAACAACTTAGCAATCTAATATGATATTCACATTAAATGTGTTGGATATGCGTAATCAATGTCCCCATCTTTCTTTTTTGTTTTTCACTTTTCAAAGCAAAATTTAAAGTTTTACCAGTATAAATACAAAGTGAGTGACAAACTAACACCTCCTAAATACTAAATGCCTATCGCGTTCTCCCTTTTAACATAGAGCAAAATGATCCCAGTAAGCATAATTTTGGTCTTCTGGCTACTGCCAACTATCGAAGGTTGAAAGCATTAGAAATTAAAAGTGGAGAAAACAGTTGGTTAACTTCTAAATTATTCTAAATTTAAAATTCACCAATTAACGATTTGATTTGAATTGTTTGGATCCATCGTCAAAGCAACACCATCCATGTATTGCCGTCAGGTAGTAGCATTTGTGTATTGGCGGAGGATCCATTTAAAGCAAATGTGAGTGGCATTTAGTGTTTAGGAGGCTTTGGACAAACTGATTACAACTCAAAGCTAACTAATAGCATGATATTATGAAAAATCAAAGATGAAAAGTTGTGCTATCGCCATCTATGTGACAAAATCAAACTTAAATCCCTTTGTTTTATCCCATAATAAATTAAATTATCTTGCCATCCAATTTAAGTTTTAGAATAGTTCATTCTAAATTCTGACGCTTTTTTAATTAAGATTTCATTATGCCTTTAATAAAAGGAATTATAATATATAAATTTTTATATTTTTAATCTTTCATTTTACAGTTTATGTTTTAAATAGAAAATCATCACCTTTTGATACCACCTAAAGTGTTTTTTTTTTTGGCAAAATACGCAATTACTAGGGGATTTACCCTGCCTTCGGATAAATACCCAAAAATATATTTACCTTCCCACCCGACATCACTAATTGTGTGTATTAAAAATAGTTTCAAATAAATTTTCATCATGAAGTACCGGGGAGCAAATGCAAATGAGCGAGGCAACAGAAAACAATATTTTGATTTTTTTTTGCTGATTAATATGAAAACTGTTTCTATATTTGCCACGTTATCACTTAAACAGCAATTCTTAGTAACTTCTCAGTAAATTCTTCCAAGCATCCCTCATGCTTCATTTTTTTTCATTTTGGATATGACTAACCTAGATTGTGATTTCGAAATCCTGGAGTTCATCATTGAAATGCTCATAATTGTCCAATTATGACATTGAAAAGAAAGATTCTTTAGTTCACGATATGTTTCTTTCATAATTTCATCAAGTCTTCCAATAAAAAATATTATAAACTGTGCAATGCATATGTATGTATCAGTTTTACCAATTATTTCATATTTAGATTTTTAAAAAAAAATTTCCGACTCACTTTTTTCATTTTTTTTGTAAAATACCCAGTTTTTGGGTGTTAACCCAAGCCTTGGGTAAATACCCAAAAAATATTTACCTACCCACTGGGTATTTACCCAATCCACATCACTCACTACTCCCGAAGGACATTATGAAAGATTCTAATTTTTGAATTCCACTTATACTGACCACAAGAAAGGTTAAAATCTTGCTGACTCCTTTGCAAATTTGCAGGGTGCCTCAGGTTTGGAGCGCAGAAATTGACTACCCATGTCTAAACACACAGCTTTTGTTGTCATACATCAGCTTATATTTCAACATGTGCGGATTTCCTCCTTGAATGGCTCTGTTTTGAAATAACAAACGGAGTTTTCACTTTAAGACCTATGAAAGTCGTGTTTTAATTTCCGAAAAGAGCGTTAAATTAAAAATATTCAAACTGACGCTGAGAAAAGCATTTTGTTGTATTGAATTTTGGAAGAAATTAGTTTCCTTAAAACAAGATTTTTAATACATTATCTTTGTGGCTTTTAAAATGGGACCAAATATTTTGTTCATTGTAATGGATATTTCGTTGTACCGGTATTGTTTGTATTTCACTGTACTTCTAAAACAATTATTCATTATCCACTGTATTTGTTGGAACTGACACTTAGGGATACCATTTTCTCTCAGATTTCTTAAATTTAATGCATTGCACACCCACCCCCTTCAACGTGCAATTTGTAACTCTCTGATTGTTTTAATTCACTCATTCATTCATCTTCATTTTTAACTAGTATTTTGTGGCCAACTTTCTTCTATATCTTTCTTATGAATTCTGATCCCTCCCCATGCTTGACAAGAAAGCAATCTTTCTAACAAACATAAAATTACGCACATAAAATCTTGATCACCGTCCTAATTTCCGAATTATCGCAAAAGCAAAGCAAACAGCCTTATTTTAAAACCCTTGCTTGAATTAGTTACAAATATTTTATTCGTTAACAAACATAACATGGCAACAGTTAAACATTTTAAGTCAGTGAGATAATATTTCGGATCATTTCCCTACAATTAAAATCACAGGAAATACGCAGACAACAGTCTATTAGGATTTATCTTTCATATTGTTGTATTAATAAAACCATATTTTTTTTCCGTACAAAAAAAAAAAAAAAAAATCACCCCCTCTAGGAGCGATTGATGTCAAAATTGAACCAACGCCTGTTTACATATAGGTTCACATTTATTCCAAATTCCATCCAGAACGAAGCATTACTTCTTGAGATATAGCGCTTGCAATGAAAACGAGAGAACGTTCGATTGTACCACTCCCTTTATATCTATTGACGTGAAAATAGAATCAGCTCTTGTACCCTCAAAGGGCTACTTGTAGATAAATTTTTGTTTAATTCCGTTCATAATTTCTTGAGATATAGCAGTCACAAGTGACAACAAAAAACGTTCTATAGCTCATTCCCGTTTGAGCTATTGACACCAAAATTGAATCAGCACCTGTACATCTTAGGGGAAAAATATGAACCAAATTTTGTCTGATTCCGCCAGTTACTTTTTTGGGGAATAGCAGGTACGCATAACTCAAGAAACGTCCCATTGCTCCACCCCCTTGGAGGAATTCACGCCAAAAACCAATGGGCACAAGTTCTCATAAGGGCACATATGTGTATCAAATTTCGTTCGATTTCATGCGGTAGTTTTTGCTGTAGAGCGGCCACCAAAAACCGGTCACACACATACACACAGACAGACAGACAGACATTTTCCAAAAATGGTCGAAATGAACTCAGCACACCTCAAAATGTTCGAATCCGTCAAAATTCAAACTTGAAATTTGCGCGAATCAAATACTTTCTTCTATATATTAGATATAGAAGAAAGTAAAAATGAAAGAATTATCAACTTTATCTAGAAAATGTAAAATATTTATATCGATTAGGACTAATAACTGCTTAAGAGTGGCTGCTGAAGTTGGTTTATTTTTACAGCTTTCAAAGAAATAAGTTTGAATTTTTTCTTATCATCTTTAGAGCCTCCTCACAGCTGTTTTTTTTTTTTGGAAAAAATCCGATATTTTGTTGAAAATCTTATTTTGTCTTCAATATGTACTTTACCCCTCATTTCAGTAATTTTTATGCTGTACAGATATATGAGCTTATAGCATTTCTGTCTTGTTGCATTTCAAGGAAAGATTGGTTTCACTAACAATCATTAATGATTTAGGTATATCAAGCACGACATCTTTCTTGACATGAATGTGCTTATCTAGCTAATTTCATCATTATTTTGGTATCGCTCTATTCTAAATATTTCAGACACAAATTAATAATTTTGCAACTTCATTAGAATATAAATTGCTATTAGAATCAGGGTTGTAGTTTTGGCCGGATAAAACCTATTTTGGCCATGCCACTGGCAAAAACCGGCCAAAACTAGATTTAACCCTCATAGAGGTGGCCAAAACTGTATTGTATAAAAGCACACTA
This sequence comes from Uloborus diversus, assembly GCF_026930045.1. NCBI lineage: Eukaryota > Metazoa > Arthropoda > Arachnida > Araneae > Uloboridae > Uloborus > Uloborus diversus. The sequence continues at coordinate 177,489,505 of NC_072731.1, forward strand.
ATATGTATATATAGTTTGTATGCACGATGTTGAAAATTTTAATGCATAATTAAAATAAATAGGATGTTTATTTATAATAATTGAAATAATTTTCAAAACTGATCAAAATTAAATGCAACTTTTCTCATCTTATACATATAAAATCTGAGTATCTATCTATCTATCTATCTATGTCCAAGCTTCTTCTCCCGACCGACAGTGAACTGACCATCGAACCAGGTATCGATGGATTCGTAATCCTCCCGTCTTCATGTTTGGCTATTTAACATAATCCTCCGATAATAATTAGCGGAGATATCAATTAAAAATTATTAATTATGACTCTTGGATTTCAAAATAAAATCCATATTTTTCGAAGGCTTTCCTCCATTCAAATTATTATTCAGTGCTTCAACTCAACTTTCCGGATGAACGCTTTTATTAAAATTTACAGCGTGAAGAAAATCATTGAAAAGAAACATCTGTTGCAATTTTTTTTCTCGAATATAAAGAAATAAAATTAGGCTTTTGTTTTAAGGCTTTCCCTGTAATCAGGGTGTTTAAGTTGTTTACTTTTCGATTATTTTGCCGTAATCTGCAGCAAAATTTTGCTGTTTTTTTTTTTTTTTGTTCAAGCCTGATTGTTAAATACGCGTCACATGACATAACTTTCATTTTCGAGGAGGACCGTGCACGTCGTAAAGTAAATGAGTGATTTACAAGTTATTTGAGTTCTTTGAGGGTTTGTACCTGGAAAACGGATTGATGTAATTCTTGTACGACCATGTGGATAGAATCCATCCAAATATTTATCTGAGTGGCATGTTGCATTAATAAACACCCGGGCAACGCCGGGTAGTAGACTATTTTATGTAAAAAGCGGATTGTTATTGTGCATAAATATTTCCGATATAGTCTATCAGATGTAATTCAGTTTAACGTGAGTAAAGATTATAGTTGATAATGCATATATTTTCCCCTTTTGTGCTGACTGAAAATGTACTCATAACTTGTATCATTGATAACGATTATTAACGTTGATGAGGTGTTTTGGCAAAAATATGTTTTACTGGTGTTTTGCAAACCTTGCTTTACGCGCATTTATTTATTCCTTAACGCGTTAGAAACTAGTGTCAGTGTACTACAAAAGCATCAACTGGACTGCTCTTACATTTTTTAAGGTAGCCCGTGCAACGCCGGGCACGCAGCTAGTCTTATACATATAAAATCTGAGTATCTATCTATCTATCTATCTACGTCCAAGCTTCTTCTCCCGAACGACAGTGAACTGACCATCGAACCAGGTATCGATGGATTCGTCATCTTCCCGTCTTCATGTTTGGCTATTTAACATAATCCTCCGATAATAATTAGCGGAGATAGCAATTAAAAACTATTAATTATGACTCTTAGATTTCAAAATCAAATCCCTATTTTTCGAAGGCTTTCCTCCATTCAAATTATTATTCAGTGCTTCATCTCAACTTTCCATAACAATGCTTTTATTAAAATGTATAGCGGGTGAAGAAAATCATTGAGATGAAAGATCTGTTGCCATTTTTTTTCTCGAATATGAACAGGTAAAATTCTTGTTTTTATTTTGAGGCTTTTCCTGTAATCAGGGGATTTAAAATGTTTACTTTTTGGGGTTTTCCGCAATCTGCCGCAAAATTTCAGTGACTTCTTTTTTGGTTCAAGCCTGATTGTTAAATACGCGTCACATGACATAACTTTCATTTTCGAGGAGGACCGTGCACGTCGTAAAGTAAATGAGTGATTTACAAGTTATTTGAGTTCTTTGAGGGTTTGTACCTGGGAAAACGGATTGATGTAATTCTTGTACGACCATGTGGATAGAATCCATCCAAATATTTATCTGAGTGGTATGTTGCATTAATAAACACCCGGGCAACGCCGGGTAGTAGACTATTTTATGTAAAAAGCGGATTGTTATTGTGCATAAATATTTCCGATATAATCTATCAGATGTAATTCAGTTTAACGTGAGTAAAGATTATAGTTGATAATGCATATATTTTCCCCTTTTGTGCTGACTGAAAATGTACTCATAACTTGTATCATTGATAACGATTATTAACGTTGATGAGGTGTTTTGGCAAAAATATGTTTTACTGGTGTTTTGCAAACCTTGCTTTACGCGCATTTATTTATTCCTTAACGCGTTAGAAACTAGTGTCAGTGTACTACAAAAGCATCAACTGGACTGCTCTTACATTTTTTAGGTAGCCCGTGCAACGCCGGGCACGCAGCTAGTGTTAACATTAAAAATTGTTCACAACAAAGACACAGGGGTTTATTAGGTATACGAAACAGTCTGCAATATAAACTAATAGCTATTCTTCACAAAACTTGTAACATGTAATAATGAATTAAAAAATAAGTAATATATTTTCATTTAACTTGTAATTCATTTTTGTGCGCATAACACTATAAAGACAAGTATATATTGCACTATCTACTGTTCGAAACATATTCTTATAGAATTATGACACATTTCTCTTATGATGTGACTAATCTTCTTAAACATTCCGTCATTTATTACTTGTTTAGGATGTAAAATTAATTGTTTACTTAAATAATGAATAGTGATTGATTAGGTATGGGTTTGATGTTTCAGTGCTTGTGGAGGCGGATTGATTTTTGGGGAAAACTAGTCAAGTTGAAGGCTCTAAAATTTCCGTATTCAGTAATTTTCCCACCGAATCCACCGGCCATGCTTTTCGTTATGCCACCAGTGAAGATATCAAAATTTACTGCCCCCTTTAGCTCGATTGTGACGACTACTTTCTGCTATTAAAAAGTTTTTTTTTTTTTTTTTTTTTTTTTGAGCTTAAAGTTCGGAAATTATTTGTGAATTAACTCCAAGCAAATAATTAAGCCTCATTATTTTTTTCCTGAATTTGGGCAGAGGTTGAAGGATCGGGCTACTATGGTGTGCCTTTCGGGGGAGGGGGGCGACATAGCATTTTGAAGTCTCTCTTATTTTCAGAAGGACTTAAAAAGGGTGAAGTGAAAGAAAGAGAGGGTGTAGCGTATTTTGCAGACCAAAAATCTGCACCTGTTAAAAGATGTCAATTTAAAAATTCCTTTTTTAAAAGAATTAATTTTTTTCTCCCAACATTTGCTTTTTCTTGTTAAAACAACTTTGTTTTCCCGAAACTCATAATTTGGATATTATCTTCATTCTACCAAAATGACTTGACTGAATTGTTTTTGCCGCTTTTAAAAATTATTTTTGCATTGGTTAGGAAGGAATGTTTGAACTTGAACTACAGACTCGTTAGAAGTTTGCTTGGAATAGACTTGTATCATGATCCATGGCCCCACTGAATACTTAACGGCCGTGGCAATCGCTGAAACTCATGGCAACAAAGAGGGCGCCACTGGCTACCCCTGTTTTTGTTTCCATTTGGCGTGATTGTGAGCGTTGGCGCTTTGGCATCTGTGAATACGTGATTTCTCGACTTATTATCGGACGTACGTCATTTGACGAAAATTTCAATTTTAAAAGAAGGAATGAAGAGAAAAAGTGCTGAATAAACATTGTATTACAAAGGTGAAGAGCATTTCTTATTATTATTTTAATATCATATCAAAAATTACGCGTAATAAAAAATTTTAACTAAACACAGAAAACATATGATTTTTTTTTAATATTAATGCGTAATTCTTAATATATTTTTTGAGCAATCACGATTGCTTATTGTTCTCATTTGACCGTTTTTGGTGTCCGTGCCTTTTTCAACTTGGACCAGAAGCCTTTGCAGCACCACCCCCCACCGTTCTCTGCTGGCGGCCCTCATTTCTAATTTTACATGCTCATTTACATGCGAATTTTTTTCTGCTCAATAAATTACATCGAAAAAAAAAAAAAAAAACACGCTCCGCAATCTGTAAATACATTCATTTCTCAAAACTTGAGAGGGTCATTCATTGCCCCTTTTGACCCTGATGGGTATTAGAGGGGGGGGGGGGGTATAGGAATTTACGTTAACAATTGCCATTCTTTTCGCTCGTAATGTAGTGTATATTTTACAACGAACAGAATTTAATTAAAAATGTACGCTTGGGAACAGGCCCGATATTTAAAAATTCGCGGGGGGGGGGGCAAAGGTTTTGTATTCGGGTAAAAAACAACAAAACAACCCAAAATACGAGCATAATGCCTAATTTTAGTATGTTTGTAAAATTTAGGGGTGTCATAATTGCCCCCCCCCCTGATATCTCCACTTGACAGGCCTGGTTAGGAATATTCTTTTTCAAATGAAGAAGAACAATAGAAAAGTTAAAAATATGACGGCAATTTGAGAAAATGAACCATTAACATAATTTTAAAAACATTTAAAATCAGAGTGTAACTAATACATGGTTCTACGACGGGTCCGTGGTTCTCGCACGAATATTTTACCGACACTAAAATAATGTCATTTATCTTTTTCCCCTTCCATTTTTAGCACATCTCATGTTATAATAACTTTAGTGTAGATTTTAGTAGTATATTAGTGCACAATACGCATAGAGATGCATAAACGTTTAGTGCACAAGAGCTATTTCGAAAAAGTGCAGATTTTTTTTCCTTACAAAAGGAAATTCATAGCATAACCAAAAAATAAATAAAAATAACATGGAGCTAGAAAAAACTTTTATTTTTCCGAAGCTTAGTTTTTAATTTTTTAAATGTCTGATTTTGAAAATAAGGCGTGGTCTTTATGACGTCACAAATGATGTATTTTGGCGCATCTGTCTACCGCGTTTCTGCGTTATGATGATCAAGAAGCGAATTACATATTGCACTCTACGCTTACTATCAATCATATAGTTGCCAACACTTGTGAGTAAAGAAACTAATTGAATATTGTGCTCTGTGAGTGACATCAGTGAATGGCATTTCATCATTTCTGATGTCATCGGCAGAAGCGTAAACAATGAAAGCGCACCGATTAATGCATTTTTTTTTAAATATTAAACTTAGTCAAGTTATTTTAAAAAATGGTCAGATCCTATGATTTTAAAAATGTTCTTTCAAAAAAAAAAAAAAATCCCTTAAAATTTTTTGCTCGTTTTATAAATAAATTTTATAAACTACACAAAAAAAAAGTCCGCACAAAAACAGGTTTGAGTGTACACACACACATCGGAAGGCGCACAGACCGGAGAACGTTCACTTTAGCTCAGGTTCTATCCCCACCCCCAGGCTCCCACCTTACCGTAGCATCCCAGGTGCTATTACTTCAATATACTTTTCAATTGTTATAAAGTGTTCACGCAGTAAATAATTTTTATGATAAAATTCAGATTCGGCCATAAAATATTTATCTTATTTACAGACTCGTATTACCTCTTCTAGAAAATTAACAGTCATATTATGACGGGTGCAAATTTCTTGGTCATTTCCATTTCATTCCATTTGTAGAAACAAGAAACCCAACGAGTAGGATCCTATCGCAATTCATGATCGTGAATAACTTAATTCGAACTCAAGCAGCCAAAATTCAAATTATTATTATTTTTTTTAATTTATTTTTAACATTTAACAAATACATGCAGTAGGGAAAGAAACTCTTCAAATATCTACACATGAATTTGTGAAACTAATTTAAAAAAAAAAGATGGGGAACAGATTATTTT